>NW_011494708.1:11595637-11625904 GCF_000754665.1 Bison bison bison | reverse complement strand
TGTAACTGCTTTAACTGTAGTGAACACACACTACAGTTTCTTCCATCAATGCAGAGTTAACCTCTTCAGATGGGGATGGAAATGTTAATACTACCAGGGCTTTGGAAGGCCACTTCCACTGCAAAGAATGCTCATCAGTGTTTAGGGCCTCAGTATCCCCAGCTTCATCAGGGTCATGTCTCCATTCTAACTTACAGGATCTCATTCTTAACCCATCAGTGCCCTCACATTAGTAGTAAAGACCCTGGGAGGCTGGGAGTTCAACTTATATTTTAATTATGAGAGTCTGTTCTGGATTTGATTCTCAGCAATCTCATCTCTGCAGCTATAGGAAATAAGTGTCTTCTTCAGGGCATATTAATTAAGGTCATATATTTGGTGCTTGATTGGGAATTCAAATCTCTGTGCTCATCCTTTTCCTTCATGACTTTGTGCAGCAACATTAGGAATAATCATCCAACCCCATTATATTTGTTTTCTGAAAATGTTCAAAAGTATCATAAACACAGTCACCCAGCTTTTGCTTCTTATAAGTCATCAATTAGAAGTATCTAATGAAGATATTTTATGTATCTCTCTTCCTGGTTCACATCATGGGCTATCAGTGCTCCATAATTATATACAATAAATCCTTAGCATCTTTAAATCTAATTAGATCCTCAATTCCAAAAACCCCAGAACCAATTCTAAAAATGCATCATTAGTTATTATTTTTCTACTCTTTTTAAAAATTAATTTTATTGGAGTATAGTTGATTTACAATGTTGTGTTAGTTTCTGCTCTGTGTGCACAAAGTCACTTTGGTTGTGTCCAACTTTTGCTGACCCTATGGACTGTAGCCCACCACGCTCCTCTGTCCATGGGATTCTCCAGGCAAGAATACTGGAGTGGGTTGCCATTTCCTCTTCCAGGGGATCTTCCTGACCCAAAGATCAAACCCACAGTGCCTGTAGATCCTGCATTTCAGGCAGATTTTTTTAGCACTAAGCCACAGGGAAATCTACAGTAAAGTGAATCAATTATACATATACATATATCCAACTCTTTTTAAGTTTCTTTTCCCATATGGGTGATTACACAGGATTGAGTAGAGTTTCTTGTGTTATACAGTAGGTTCTTATTAGTTATCTACTTTATGTATAGTAGTCAGTATATGTCAATCCCAGTTTCCCAGTTTATCATTATTCCTCCTTTCTATTTTAAAAAATGATGCAAGTGAACCTATTTATAAAACTGAAATGGAATCAGTTGTAGAAAACAAGCTAGGACATATCTTTAAAATTATGTTCTTCTAGAACTATTAATATTATACTTTCAGTTCCCAAAGCAATAGTAGCCAGGTTTTTTCAGAGGAAAACCAATAGTATATACCTGTATCTATACCTATATCTGTATCTATATCTACATGTCTATCTATCTATATATTTCCTCTATCTATCTATCTATCTACCTACATACCCACCTATCTATGTAGAGAGAGAGAGATCTTTTTCATAAGGAATTGGCTCATATGAATATGGAGGTTACAAACTAGAGGGCCAAGAAAAAAAAATGGTATAGTTCCTGTCCAGTCCTAAAGGCCTGAGAACCAGCAGAACTGATGATGCAAGTCCTAGACAGAGTGCAAAGGCTTAAGAACCAGGGGAACCAAAGGTTTAAGTCTCAGCCTAAGTATAGGAAAAGGTCCCAGTTCAAGTAGTCAGAAAGAGAGGAAATTCTTTCCTCCTTTTTGTTCCAGTCAGGCTCTCAAAAGATTGTATGATGCTCACCCACATTGAGGAGAGTGATCTACTTTATTCAGTCTACCAGTTAAATGCTAATCTCATCTGGAAGCACTCTCAAAGACATACCCAGAAATAATACTTGCCACATATCTGGGCACCTCTTGTTCTTTTCAAAAGTGAAAGTTAAAGTCGCTCAGCCATGTTCTACTCTTTGCAACCCCATGGCCTATACATTCCATGGAATTCTCTAGGCCAGAATACTGGAGTGGGTAGCCTTTCCCTTTTCCAGGGGATCTTCCCAGCAACCCAGGGATCAAACCCAGGCCTCTGCATTGCAGCTGGATTATTTACCAGCTGAGCCACAAGGGAAGCCCTGTCCTTGTCAAGTTGACACATAAAATTAACCATCATAAAATCCTCTGAAAAAATTCTTGATAATGCAGCCAAACTTAATCATATACTTGAGATGATTAAGAAATAGGAGGTCCTGGATTTCCTTTAGGAAAATATAGCTAAATGCTTAATTAAATTAAAACTAAATTTTAAAAATTAAATTAAAACTTAAATAAATGCTTAATTAACTTCACAGTAAAAATGCCAAAGACTTTTGTGCAGTGTTTCTTCATAATATCAATGGATAGTCTCTAAAGATATATTATTTAGCTTGCAAATATTTATGATTTTTCATTTACTGCTTTCTTCCTCATCGTCTTAACTTTAAGCTATCTAACAACTCATCATCATCTTTAGCATGAGAAGACGCATAAAAAGAAAACAATCTCCAGTTAGCTAATATTGCTGTATTTTTTAAGATGAGGTAATTTTAAAAGTTTCTATAATAGGTAGATTACTTATGCTTTCCTTCTGCTTAGAGTTATCTCAATTAATTACTAAATCATATTACTTATATATTTTTAAAGGCAGAAAAATTTCATTGGTGCAGGAAAAATTGAATGGCCACAGAGATGGATGCAACTTTATTTAAATCATATTGTGTGCTCAGTCACTTCAGTCATGTCTGACTCTTTGTAACCCTATGACTGTAGCCCCCAGGCTCTTCTGTCCATGGGATGTCTAGGCAAGAATACCGGAGTGGGTTGCCATGCCTATCTCCAAGTTATCGTCCCAGCTCAGGGACTGAACCTGCATCTCCTGCATCTCCTACATTGCAGATGGATTCTTTACTTCTGAACCGCCGGGGAAGCTTGTGGCTCAGTGGTAAAGAATAGGAAATTATATTAATGAAATATAAAATCTAGAGGCCACTGACATCCAACAAGTCAAGTCTTTAATAAGGCTGCTTCCACTCTGTTATACTTTATGTTGGTAGATCATCAACCACAGCTTCCATAAAGTTCATCTACGTAATAGGGTAATAGTACCAGACAAAACTATAATTTTTTCATGAACCCTCATGTTCATACCAGCAGTATTTGTAATACCCAAGACATGGAAACAACCTAAATGTCCATCAACAGATGAATGGATAAAGAAGATATGGTATATGTTTACAGAAATATTACTCAGCCATAAAAAAAGAATGACATAATGACAGCAACATGGATGAACCTGGAGATTATCATATTAAGCAAAGTACATTAGAAAGAGAAAGACAAATATCAAATAAGTGAAATCTAAATGATGACACAGATGAACAAATGAATATATCCATGAAACAGGAACAGACTCACAGATATAGAGAACAGATTTGCAGTTGCCAGTGAAGAGGAGCATGGGGGAGGGAAGATTTAGGAGTTTGGGATTAGTAGATGCAAACTGTTATACATAGGATGGATATACAGCAAGGTCCTACCTACTGTATAATACAGGGAATAATATTCAACACCCTGTGATAAAACATAATGGAAAGAATATGAAAATTTTTATATATATATAACTGAATCACTTTTTTGTACAGTGGATATTAAGACAATATTGTAAATCAACTAAACTTTAATAAAGTATTAATAACAATAGATTAATAATAATACAGTGAATTTTGCTTATCATTTTCATATGGTATGACATAGTCATTTATAATATACCAATATTAATCAGAATAATGTATTTATTAATATGCACATTCATAGAACAAGGAATATTCATCAAATTAAATGTCCTTAATTTTCTGCATTTAAATTTCTCTTTAAGAGCATTGGCCTAAATCTTCATATGTATGACTCTCCTAATTTTGACTGTGATTTAAAAACTGTTGAATATATACAGTTCTACATTTAAACTGAAGAGGTCTAATTATGTGTGGTTTTAAATATTTTATGATTATCACATACATCTTTAATGTCCAGACATAAGGAGTGACTAAAACACAGAATACTTAATTAAGCCTGATATCTTTGTATAGAATTTTCTTCACTGAATTTCCTATTCATTTTCTACATTATTTTCAGGTATGAATTAGTTGAATATTTGTTTCAATAACTTTTATTTAGAAAACAATTACTTCTAGAAAACTAGAAAATAATTTTCAAAGTGCACATATTCCTGGAGACAATAAACACATTCACTGTATCGGAAGAGACTCTGGTGCTGAGAAAGATTGAGGGCAGGAGAAGGGAGCGACAGAGGATGAGGTGGTTGGATGGCATCATCAGCTCAATGGACATGACTTTGAGCAAACTCAAGGAGATAGTGAAGGACAGGGAAGCCTGGCATGCTGTGGACCATGGGATCACAAAGAGTCAAACATGACTGAGTGACTGAACAACAACAATCGAATTGGAACCAACATTTGTGTTTCCTCATATCTGCTCAGGTCTAGCAGTGAGCGAGGCCACAGCCAGTTTCTGGCTTTCTGGAATGCCTGGAAGGACTCTAATGATAGCTCCTACTTACAGCAACTATTCCCTCCTCATAAATCCTAGGCCACCTTTCACACAGATTGAAGCAATTGTACACTCCTGGAGATTTGCAAAGAGAGAGTGCTAACCCTGCACAAGAGCAACATTGCACTTGCTGGAAATATGATTTTGCAGTGGTACCCAGAGAGTCAGGTAACACAGCTTAGAAATGTGGGAGAATCATTGCCTTCTTGGCTAGTCTTAGACCAATAAAAGACAAAAGTCAGGCAGAAGCCATCAGATAAATTGTTCTTCATGCCCCAAAGTACTGTCCCAAGATCTGTTAGGAGCTATTGATATCTCTAGAGGTATTTCACATGACCCAGCTCCCAACTGTATTTGTTGCAAAACTGTGATGGACTCTCTAACTCTTGAATTTGCTCTTTCACCGTGCCTTACTTCATTTTGACTTTAATTCTCAGTTCCCATGAATTGCATTTCTAATAAAGAGTTAGCTCACAAGATTTTGTCTCAGACTGTTTACTGGGCTACAGTCCATGGGACTGCAGAGTTGGACACGACTGAGCGACTTCACTTTAGTGTAAGCAAGCTTCAATTTGGAAAACACCATTTCACTCCTTCATCTCCCAACTGAGAAGCAAAGCTTTATAGAGTTATATTCCCTACACTGATTTCAGTAAAAATAATAATAATTTGGTAATAAACTGATGTGGACTTAGTTGTGAGGATTCTTTTCTGATTACATAATAACTGGGAAAAGTGAAAGTGAAGTCACTCAGTCATGTCCAACTCTTTGGGACCCCATGGACTGTAGCCTACCAGGTTCTTTCATCCTGGGATTTTCCAGGCAAGGTACTGGAGTGGGTTCCCATTTTATTCTCCAGGGGATCTTCCCGACCCAGGGATCCAGCCCAGGTCTCCCACGTTGCAGCCAGACGCTTTACCGTCTGAGCAATATATTGCTTACATTGATCTCAGTAAAAATAATAATTTGGCAATAAATTTATGTGGTCTTAGTTGTGAGGCTTTTTTCCTGATTACATAATAAATGGGAAGCAATAGCTTAAAATTTCACATATTTAATACATGTGAGTGCTATCACATATAGAGTAATGATGTAAATAGCAATGCATTAGACTCTCAGCTAAGAGTATATGACTGTGAGAATTGAAGAAATGTACATTTACATATGGAGAGATAAAACTATCTTACATGAAGTAATTATTGAACAATTAAACATTAAACTGAGATATTAGCTATCAGTATTGTGGGGATTAACATAAAGTAGTGATCATTTACGGAGAAGGCAATGGCACCCCACTCCAGTACTTTTGCCTGGAAAATCCCATGGACGGAGGAGCCTGGTAGGCTGCAGTCCATGGGGTCGCTAGAGTCGGAAAAGACTGAGCGACTTCACTTTCACTTTTCACTTTCCTGCATTGGAGAAGGAAATGGCAACCCACTCCAGTGTTCTTGCCTGGAGAATCCCAGGGACGGCGGAGCCTGGTGGGCTGCCATCTATGGGGTCGCACAGAGTCGGACACGACTGAAGCGACTTAGCAGCAGCAGCAGCAGCAGTGATCATTTAGCACATTAGAAATGACTTAAAAGTGAGCACAATGGTTCAAATATGTCTACTTTAGTAGCTGAAAAGCAACCAGAATGAGAATAGTCAAACCCCTTTGCCTCTAATGATCAGAGGCATGGCCAAGAAAGGACAAATTAAAATTAATAAAAGCAGCTCATATGCAAGAATCATTTAAATATATGAAGTAACTGTATCAATTAACTAAAATAGGTGGAGGGAATTTTAATTCTAATAAAGTATCTTAGATAAGCTAAAACTCAAAGCATTGTTTAATGCAATGTATAATTCCTTATTGATTCTGAAACATCTCAAATTGATTTACTTAATTTTGACAATTATAATACCCTTATATTCTCTGATTTTGTTCAAAACATCTAATTAGCCTGAACTAATAAAAATATGATTAATTATTTTCACTAATAATAATTATTGTGCCTTTATTTGTATCTTTATTATAGGCTTTGATTTAATCTAATAATTCAAAAAGTCAACTTTTTAATTTAAATATACCCATTTAAAATACTATTATTATCGAATGAAATTGAAGATAAGAAAACTAAACTACTCTTCATATTAAAGGTCAAAGTGAGCTTCTATTTTCAGATTTATTTAATATAAAAGCCCAAGCATTTCATCAACATTCTAATACTAGCCAGAAGTTCAAACTATGTCAAACTATGTGGTGTTGGAGAAGACTCTCGAGAGTCCCTTGGACTGCAAGGACATCCAACCAGTCCATCCTAAAGGAGATCAGTACTGAATATTCATTGTAAGGACTGATGTTGAAGCTAAAACTCCAATACTTTGGCCACCTGATGCAAAGAGCTGACTCATTTGAATAGACCCTGATGCTGGAAAAGATTGAAGTCAGGAGGAGAAGGCGATGACAGAGGATGAGGTGGTTGAATGGCATCACTGACTCAATGGACATGAGTTTGAGTAGACTCCGGGAGTTGATGATGGACAGGGAGGCCTGGTGTGCTGCAATCCATGGGGTCTCAGAGTTGGACATGACTAGAGAATCTGCCTACAGTGGAGACCCGAGGTCAGTCCCTGGGTCAGGAGTAACATCGATAAACTATTGGTTGAAGCAGATATATGTGATATTACTCTAAAGACACAAAAATGAGAGGTATTTTCTTTGATATTTTCTCCCAAATGGGGAAATATTCTCCCCTTATTCTGTTAAGTTGATTCCTTTGATTTAACTCCCATTATGCTACTTAGTCTCAGTCTTTATTGATGAGAATTTAACATATGCAAAATCAATAAATGTAATATACCACATCAATATAATGAAGGATAGAAATCTTATATCATCTCAATAAAGGAAGAAAAAGACAATTTGAGAAAATACAGGATACCTTCATGATTTAAAAACAAACAAACAAAAAAAACCTTAACAAATTAGGGCTAGAACAAATACACCTCAACGTGATAATGGCCATGTAAGTCAAGTAAACAACTAACATCATACTCAATAGTAAAAGTCAAAAAGCTATCGTTTAAGATCAGTAATATGACAAGGATTCCCATTCACACCACTTCTATTCAAAGTAGTATCTGAAGTCCTAGCCAGAGTAATTAGGCAAAACAGAAATACAAGGAATCCAAATCAGAAAGGACAAATTAAAATTATCCATTTTCCTGATGACATGATCTCATATATAGAAAATCCTAGACTTCACCAAAAATCAATTAGAAATAAAAAAAATTCATTGAAGTTTATAGATTCAAAATAAACATATCAAAATAAGCTGCGTTTCTTTTTTTAAATGAGATATCAGTTCAGTTCAGTTCAGTCACTCAGTCATGTCTGACTCTTTGTGACCCCATGGACTGCAGCATGCCATGACTCCCTGTCCATCTCCAACCCTCAGAGTTTACTCAAACTCATATCCATTGAGTTGGTGATGTCATCCAACCGTCTCATCCTCTGTCAACCTCTTCTCCTCCTGCCTTCAATCTTTCCCAGCATCAGGGTCTATTCAAATGAGTCAGCTCTTTGCATCAGGTGGCCAAAGTATTGGAGTTTGAGCTTCAACATCAGTCTTTCCAAGGAATATTCAGGACTGGTTTCCATTAGGATGAAATGGTTGGATCTCCTTGCAGTCCAAGGGACTCAAGAGTCTTCTCCAACATCACAGTTCAAAAGCATCAATTCTTCGGCACTCAGCTTTCTTCACAGTCCATACATGACTCTCACATCCATACATGACTACTGGAAAAATCATAACCTTGACTAGATGGACATTTGTTGGCAAAGTAATGTCTATGCTTTTTTATATGCTGTCTAGGTTGGTCATAACTTTTCTTCCAAGGAGTAAGCATCTTTTAATTGCATGGCTGCAGTCACCATCTGCGGTGGTTTTGGAGCCTCCCCCTTCCCCCCAAATTGAGATGTACTGACATATAAATTTTAGGTGTGCAACAAAAGAATCCAATATTTGCATGTATTGTGAAATGATCACCATAATGACACCAGTTAACATCCATCATGGTACATAGCTACATGTCTTTTTCTTGCAATGAGAACATTTAAGATCCACTCTCCTAGCAACTTTCAAATATGCAGTATAATAACTTTAATTTTAGTTACCATGATGTACATTATATCCCCAAGACTTATTTATTTTATAACTGAAAGTTTGGTTTATATTTTTTTGGATGACCTTCACCATTTTTTCCCAGCCTACATTGCTTGCATCTTGCAACTACTTGTGACTACCAGTCTATTCTTTGTGATCTATGTTTTCAAGGGTTTTGTTATTTTTTTTTAGATTCCACATATAAGTGATATAATATAGTATTTATATTTCTCTTCTTAAATTATTTCAATTAGCATGATGCCCTCAAAGTTGTTGCTACAAATGGCAAGATTCCATTTTTTTAACTGCTGGACAACATTTTATTATTATATCACAGTTTTATCTATACATTCATCCATGGACAGAGGTTGCTTTCAAGTCTTGGCTATTGTAAATAATGCTGCAATAAACACAGGCATGCAAATATTTTTTTGAGTTAGTATTTTCACTTCCTTAAGAAAAATATCCAGAAGTGGCATTGCTGTATCATATGGTAGCTCTATTTTAAATTTCTTGAGGAAACTTCATATTGTTTTCCATTGTGACTATGCCAATTTATGTTCCTACAAATAGTTCACAAAGAATCTCTTTCTTCACAATCTCCCCGGAGCTAGTTATTTCTTATATTTTATTACAGGTGTAAGGTGCTATCACATTGTCATTTTGATTCACATTCCCCTGGTGATTAGTGATTGGAGCACTGTTTCACTTATCTATTGGGTATCTGTATGTTTTCTTTGGAAAAACATCTATTTATATCCTCCAGCCATTTTTTAATTTGATTGCTTGTTATTTTGCTATCGAGTTGTATGAGTTCTTTATGTAGTTTGTATGTTAGCTCCTCAATAGATGTATGATTTGCAAATATTTTTTCCCCATTTGGTAGGTTGGCTTTTTACTTTGTTTTGGGGTTCCTTTGGTATATAGACAATTTTTTAGTTCGATGTAGTCCTACTTGTTTATTTTTGATTTTGTTAACTTTGATTTCGGTGCCAAATCAAAAACCAATTACCAAGACTAATGTAAAGGATCTGCCACCTATGCTTTCTTCTAGGAGTTTTAAGGTTTCTGATCTTATAATTGTCTTTAATCCATTTTGAGTTTACTTTTGTGTATGTTGTATGGTAGCAGTCCAGTTTTATTCTTTTGCATGTTGCTGTCTAGTTTTCCCATTAATTGAAGAGACTATCAACTCTTGACTGGACTATTATAATGTATTACTGCCAGACACTTGGTTTTCCTTTTTGTTCTTAAATATATGCTGCTGAGAGATGGAGAATGGTGGTTTAGTCACTAAGTCAGGTTCAACTCTTCTGTGACCCCATGAATTGTGACCTGCGAGGCTCCTCTGTCCTTGGGATTTACCAGACAAGAATACTGGGAGTGGGTTGCCATTTCCTTCTCCAGGGGAGATGAAGAATGAGAAAAAAGGAATAAGCATTAGTGGTAAAGAACCCACCCATCAATACAGGAGACCTAAGAGATGTGGGTTCGATCCCTGGGTTTGGAAGATCCCTTGGATGAAGGCATGGCAACCCACCCCAATATTCTTGCTTAGAGAATCCCATGGACAGAGGAACCGGGCAGGCTGCAGTCCACAGGGTCTCACTCACTTGGCAACATGAAGTGTTTGATATTCCTGGAAAAATTGTTCTAGAGGAATTGACTGCTCAATGCAGAAAATTTCAGGTTGCTTGATAGTGGAAGATTTTTTTAAAATAAACAATTATGAGTTTAACTTCTTTTCCGAGCATAAAAGCAAACATGGAAAGAAGTAAAACTGAAGTTTTCATTGCCTTCTTCATCACAAGATGGAGCATCTATTGACTCAAAGCAACAAATCCTTTCACATGGCCATTTCTGAACACCTACCCCTTCTTTTATAATAACTATTTCTAATATACTTCTTGTACTTTAAGATGCAGGGTAGTAAGTGCTCAGAAATAACTAGTGCTAGTATACTTTATCTGTCTTTTCCTTAAACTCAGACTCTCCTCAGAACTGCTCAGTTTGAATATGCCTCCTGTCACCTAGGACCCTGACTGATTCAAGTTTTTAAAGAAGAAAGGGTAGCCTCAGTTGATCAGGTTCAACATGGTCAGATGAATGGTAACCTCAGGAGCAAATAAACTTGGTAACATTTCATATACTATTAAGTAACAAGAAGAAAATAAAACATTTTTTAAAGAAGGAAAAAGCGTAATTTAATTTGGTGAGATTTATTCTAGATGAGGTAGTCAAAGGTCTTTCAGAGTGACATATTGAAAGAATGCTACCTTCTGAGGAGGAAAGAATTATCAGAAGATATAAGCCAAACATATTCTAGACAATGACAAATGGCTTCCAAATGATTAATAATCTGGAAATCTAACAGGAATTGAAAATCAGAGAAGCAGAAACTTAGTTGAGGAAGAGAGCAGAAGATAAGTTCACAGGCTTAAACAGAAGCATACCAGGCAAGTTTATGTTGGCAACAATAAATAGTTTAGAATTCCAAGAGTAATGCGAAACTGTTACAAGTATTTAATTAAGGAAGGATGTGCTCTGATCAGCATTTTTAAAAGATAGCTGGTTGCTATTATGTTTGGAGAACAGATTCAGAGAGGGAAAGCTCAGAAGTACAAACATAAGGTATGATGCTACTCCTATAGTACAAATGATGGTAGAAATAGGAGATGATGGTGATGGAGAAAGGAATTTAAACTTTGTTTTGATAGTAAAAGCAGAGAACTTCCTGATTATAATTTATGTGGCAATAGGCAAAAGACTTGATCACCTGAACATGTGATGGTTCCATTTTCAAACAGGAAAGATTAGAAAATATATAATATTTGATGAAAGAGAAATAATTAGGAGTTACATTTTGATAATGCTAATTTTTACAAAAATCAGGTTAGAATAGGTAGAAGAAACCAAAAGTGTGTTCTTGCTATATTTGAAGGAATTTCTTGTTATGGGAAGTAAAAGAAATTTCAGAAGAAATTGATTTAGAGACTTTATATGGACTAATGTTAAGACTTAAATAAATACCAGTAAGTTTCAATTCAGTCAAACTTCATTCCTTCAGCAATTCTGGCAAGCACACCAAATGTGTTGTTTAGTGTACATTAACCTGGTTTAAGGAGGTCCTAGTCCAAAATCAGTACAGATGGTGATTGCATCCATGAAATTAAAAGGCGCTTACTCCTTGGAAGGAAAGTTATGATCAACCTAGACGGCATATTAAAAAGCAGAAACATTACTTTGTCAACAAAGGTCCATCTAGTCCAGGCTATGGTTTTTCCAGTGGTCATGTATGGATGTGAGAGTTGGACTATAAAGAAAGCTGAGCACCAAAGAATAGATGCTTTTGAACTGTGGTGTTGGAGAAGACTTTTGAGAGTCCCTTGGACTGCAGGGAGATCCAACCAGTCCATCCTAAAGGAGATCAGTCCTGGGTGTTCATTGGAAGGACTGATGTTAAAGCTGAAACTCCAATACTTTGGCCACCTGATGCGAAGGGCTGACTCATTCGAAAAAACCTAGATGCTGGGAAAGATTGAGGGCAGGAGGAAAAGGGGACAACAGAGGATAAGATGGCTACATGGGTTTGGGTGGACTCTGGGAGTTGGTAATAGACAGGGAGGCCTGGCATGCTGCAGTTCATGGGATCGCAAAGAGTTGGACACGACTGAGCGACTGAACTGAACTGAACTGAGAAATGAGCCTATGCTAAACGTCACTACAGTTTCCTTCTAATAATAAAATGTGTAAGACAAAAAAGTACAGCTAATGTGCAGCTGCCACAGAAAACAAGGAAGTTTTTAGCTCAGAGACAAATTATCTAATGTGAATGACTCTATCTCCAGTTTCCTCAGTAACCCCTTAGGCTTCCAATTATTTGACTTACACAATAAAACTACAGTAAACTTTCTGTTCAGCTCTTCTTTGGGCTTCAAAGATTCAAACTCCCACTCCCAATCCTGACCATTTGCCTGTTTTCATTTAGAGCCCTTTCCCTACTGATGCCAAAAGTGTCCTAGTGTTTTCTCTCTCTCTCTTTTTAAAATTTTTGTTTTATATTGGAGTAAGTGAGTGAGTGAAGTCACTCAGTCGTGTCTGACTCTTTGCGACTCCATAGACTGTAGCCCACCAGGCATCTCCATCCATGGGATTCTCCAGGCAAGAATACTAGAGTGGGTTACCATTTCCTTCTCCAGGGGATCTTCCCAACCCAGGGATTGAACCCCAGGTCTCCCACATTGGAGGCAGACGCTTTAACCTCTGAGCCACCAGGGAAGCTTATATTGGGGTACTATAGGTAATTTACAATGTTGTGCTAGTTTCAGGTGTATGGCAAAGTAATATAGTTATACATTTATTCTTTTTCAAATTTTCCCACTTATATTATTACAGATTATTGAATAGAGTTCCCTGTGTTATATAGTAAATCCTTGTTGATTATCTATTTTATATATAGTAGTGTGTATATGTTAATCCTGATCTCTTATTAATTTATTCTTCCTAGTGTTTTTAATACTATTACTTGTGCCTTAGGTTTCAGATAACCTTTGTATTCAGACCTATTCTTATCTGAGTATTTGGATTGAATCTACCAGATAGACACCAGTTCAGTGTACTATTCATATATCCAGACTCAAAACAAACTTGCTTGCAGGGCAAATTAGCTTGTAATATGGCAGAAAGCTCTAACCGTCTATAATTCTATGATCTGAGCCTGCCTCTAGCATGCTATATATTATAACTAAGCTCTCTATTGTTTCTCATTTCTACCAGTGAAGTTCACTACATATTTTTGGTAAAGAAAAGTTTATTTTAAATCCACACACTAAAACTCTCTCTTCTCAGTGGAGAGATATAATTCCAAACTCAACTGAAATATAAATTTATGTGTGTGTAAGAACTTTGACCTTGATGATATGTTTCTATTCATTACAGACAAAGACAAGACCCAAAGTTTGTTTTGCTGCAATGTCAGAAAATATCCTGAACAAAACAACATTCTCATTACAATGTAAGAATCAAAATAATATTTGCATTATGCATCCTCTGGTGCCAGGATCTAATTTTCTTTTTCACATGAAATATAAAAAAGGACCTCAAAAGATTGATCTTCACAACCATTTATACACTGGAGGTGTGAACACAGACACAGTCCCAAAGGTCATTAATCAGTCACAGCTCAGCATTTTATCAACATCAGGACAAATTTCTAAATACCTGAATATATGCTTCCATTTGCCAAGATTAATACATCGTACTGCTCTTGCTAATACTCCACAGAGATGTAGAAAATAGGAAGGCAGATTTTCAGAGAAAAAAGAAAGAAGAAGCAAACAAAGAGTTTTTAAAATAGGAGACATTGGAACAGTGAAATAAGACAAGCAAAGGTAAAGTAAAAAAGACTGAGGCCTTTCTGAATCCTAAGGGAAAATTTCATATATTCTCCTTCATGCTGAGATTGAATTCTATGACTTTTTCATATTGTGTGTTGTCTTTCTCTCCCAATTCTCACATAAAATATTTCAGGATGACAAATTATTCCTCTGAGGAACATTATAAGCAGGTGTGTGACTTTCAGATATAGGCAAGGTTGATTTTAGGAGATACTGCAATATAAGAGAAATGTGTGAGACAGATTCTTGCCTCTCCTTCCTAAGTTTTTCCCCCTGCATCCCTGTATTTTTGCATTTCCTCCTCATCTATAGCCTTCACAGTCATCCTCCCACCTCAATCTCAATACACAAGTCACTTAATACCCTCAAGCAGGGGCACATGGGGAGTCCATGAAATTAAATACAGAATGTGAACGCACACATGTGATGACTGTGGCAATGTGCCACTCAGATCTGCTGTGGGGACAATACTTTACCAAAGTTTCCAGTTGTTGCATCTTTGGATCCCCCACTGCATTCCCACTGAGGTGATGCTTGCTCCAGGCTTCTGAGCCAATGACTGAGCACAACATGAATACTTTAGCAGATTCATTATCATGAGATACAGGCATTTTCCAACAGGAGACAGTGCCTCAAGGACTCCTTTTTAGTTTGGCCAAACCTTTATTAAAACCATATGCTGTGTCCAAGAATCTTCCTACCCAACTTCCCTTCCCTCCTTCTTTCCTTCCACAGGTGTGAGCCCAGTGTTATGGTGTAAATACTCTTCCAGCTCCCTCCTACAATAAACATCGTTAATGTCTCATTCTGTCTAGGTGTGTGCTATTTGATAGTCCTAAACTAACACAAATGGCACTAAGATACTTGAAAAAACAGATGGGAAAATAAAGATGTTCAACATGGTCATCCCTGTCTGAAAGAAAAAGAAGATACAAACCTGAATGTAGGAGGGTCACCAATGGAATATGATATAGGATGGCATGCTAAAGAATGCTGGAATGCCAAAGAGCTCCCTTGCAGCTAACTGTGCAGGCACAATGCTTCAGGCATTTTCAATAATTGTTTGTGTGTGTGTGTGGGGGGAGTGTTGTATGATGTGAGAAGTTATATAAAAACATTAGCAATGTTGGCTGGTTAGTTGAGATAACTCACTGAAGAAGGGTAATAAAAAAACTCATGGTGGTTAACAGTTGAAGGCTGTGAGAGCCAAAATACTGGCCATGAGGTTGAAAATCTGACAGAATCACAGATATCCAGAAGCATTTCAATGCTTCTCCAAAGCAGATCTGTTATGTTAAAGTCAGGACTCTGGTTGGGAACACCTGCGGCCCCAACACTGGGATGAGTCTATCTGTAGAGAACCCCTGAGGATAACTGCTGCTGCTAAGTCGCTTCAATCATGTCTGACTCTGTGCAACCCCATAGACGGCAGCCCACCAGGCTCCGCCGTCCCTGGGATTCTCCACGCAAGAACACTGGAGTGGGTTGCCATTTCCTTCTCCAGTGCATGAAAGTGAAAAATGAAAGTGAAGTCTCTCAGTTGTGTCCGATTCCCAGCAACCCCATGGACTGCAGCCTACCAGGCTCCTCCGTACATGGGATTTTCCAGGCAAGAGTACTGGAGTGGGTTGCCATTGCCTTCTCCAGAGGATAACTGCAGATCCCCTTGAATATTTACAGCTTGTGGAAATGCCCCATCATTCCCTAGTGAGTCTTCATTATACAGTCTGCTGAAGATGCCTCCCTCCCTCAGAAGCGGCACCCCCTAATACTAGAGTTAACTCCAGCATAACTGGCTAGAGCCATGCTGAACCTGAGGAAAGAGGAAAAGAGTTTATAGATCAAAGGAGAAAAAGGAATTAGTTAACATGTACTGGCAGGGGCCAAAGCAGTTATCTTGGGTTTCGATTTTAGTGTTTGAACAAGGGGATCAGAATGTAAAACAGGATAATCAAGAATGAGTTGACTTGGGGACAATGAATCAGAGCAGAAACTCTAGGTGCTAGTGCAAACTCACCACCAAATGACTTAGAGACAAGGTGAAGTAGAATTGTCCATGACCTTCTAGTAGTTAAGGGAAATAAAGAGGCTGAGAAAAGTGATTGTAATGAAATGATGAATCATGTAAGGCCAGAAGAGTCATCAGATGATTATGTTTTACAGGATAGGCCAAGAGTACACTCTTCACTGTGGTCATTAGCAATGCACTTATACAGAGGCACCAGCATCACAAAGAACTTGAGAGGTGACTGCCTTCTTTAAGTCAGGTGTGAAGGTAAGAGATCTGGTCACAAAATAGAGCTCATTAATATCCATTGTGAATGATAAGTCTTGAATTAGCAGAGGCCAGGTGACAACACTTATTTTCCAGAAGACTGGAGGCTGTAATTATTGTAATGACCAAACAAGAGGAAAAATGAAAGAGATATGACTCATGAGAGCTTGTGGAGATGATGATAGAATATGCCACACTTAGAGCGAAAATAGATTGGCAGTCAACAAGGGTTCTGCTTAACACATACAATCAAATAAAATTGAGGATGAAGGAGTAGGAGGTTGAGGCAGTTTCTCCATTTAAAAAACCTACAATCCTTTGCTCATTGGCTGGACCTGTGTGTGTGCTAAGTCACTTCAGTTGTGTTCAACTCTTTGTGACACTGTGAATTGTAAACTGCTGGGCTCCTTTGTCCATGAGATTCTCCAGGCAAGAATACTGGAGTGAGCAGCCATTTCCTCCTCTAGTGAATCTTCCCGACCCAGGGAAGGAACCCATATCTCTTACATTTCCTGCATTAGCAGGCAGGTTCTTTACTGCCAGTGCCACCTGGGAAGCCCTGGCTGGACCTGAGTTCCAGCCATTTCTGTTCAGCCATTTCTGATATGATGATTGAAGGAGTAGCTGGATCCCTGGAAGGAAGGAGCCCACAACAGCATAACAATTATACACTGAAAAAGGCTTCATCCATCTGTTCTGTTAAAACTGAACATTGAGGAGAGGGAAATACCTGGACATATTAAAGATTATGTACACAGGATAAGAGCTGACATTAATAACCCAAGACTCACAATATCATCATACCTTCTGTTAGAACAGAGACTAAGAGGTGCCAGATTAGTAAATGGATTTCTGGCTAAAGTCTGTTTCAAAGTGGAATCTCTGGTCTTTTAGTCCTACCAGAAGGATATAATGAAATTGATACATTGAGAAATTGAGGGTACCTGAGCACTGGCAA
This sequence comes from Bison bison bison, assembly GCF_000754665.1. Classification (NCBI taxonomy): domain Eukaryota; kingdom Metazoa; phylum Chordata; class Mammalia; order Artiodactyla; family Bovidae; genus Bison; species Bison bison. The sequence continues at coordinate 11,608,556 of NW_011494708.1, read as the reverse complement.
CTTGGAATGTGGAGTGAGCTGTCACCTTGGAAATACCAACTAGAAACCTCTGTGTTGCCTTCCTCCAGCCAAGATAATAAACAAAAGACCACATTTTACTTTATGGATGATGGCATTGATTAGGGTCACTGTCAAAATACTATTTTATCTATCATATCGTAGCTTGTTCTCCCATCCTGACTCCTAAAAATTCAGATGACTCTTGGAAAAAAACTTTAGACTACCATAAACAACAATGTTATATCCATAATTGCAAATATTGTGTCAGATGTTTACTTGTTATGTAGCGTATTAGGGAATGGTTTCTTCTCCAGTACAAAAGCAGATCAAAAACACTTTACATTCATAAGGCAATGGGCAAGAATATTCACTTCCAGTTTTGTTTCAAGCCATATTAAACTCCAGTGGTTTCTGTCATGTAACCTAAATTGATCTGAACAACTTGAACTTACCACAGAATATCACACTCACTTTCTGCTATCTGATTCTTTCTTGGTGAGTGGTTTTGAGAGTTCTAAACTATAATTAAGACAATATATAATGAATTTTCAGTTGGAGAGTGTTGTTTTTTCCCATAATTGAAAAAAAGTCATTATATTCCATTTCTCAAAAATGCTCTAGGATAGCTGGTATAAGTCAGGTGTGCTCTAAAACTTTTGTTGTAATATATAGTTAGGTCAAATTTATAGTGAATGGTTAGTTTGCAGATGAGTCCTTGTACACAGAGGGCTATAAGGCACTGAAGAAAGAGGCAAGAGATTAGTATGTAGTCGATTTAATAGGCAAGGGAACTTACTTAAAAATCCAGGAGAGAGATATAGATTCTTGGGTTCCAATGTACGTTTTACAGTGGGGTAAATGCTAAAAGAGGATTTAAGCATATACTCCATGTTATTTCAAGCCAGAAAATAAAATATACCCAAGATTTTTTTTAGGATATTTCAAATAATTATTGAAGTTCACTCTAAAATTATGATCAAGATTTAACAGTACACAATTTAAAATTTGACACTGGTAGAAATAGCCCTTCTTATATTTGTGGAAATTATAACAGCATTTGAGGACAGATTTGACTATAGAATAACAAATATTCTAGTTCTCCATGATATAAAATGAAATGTATCATTACTTTATTTTCATGAGTTTTTTCCACAAGTTTCAAATCACTTTTTTTATATAGGTAGAGATAAATAGCCTTAAAGAATGGATGCCTTTGTTCTGTACTAGTGGCTATTTATGTAATCCACCAGCATTTCTTAATTCAGCGTCAGTACACCATTTCAGATGAATATCCAATGTGATAAAGAAATTGACACTGAGATTGTCACTGAGATCCTCCAAGACTGATGATCCCTCTTAAACATAAGATGCCATTACCAACTCAGTATCACCCAAAAGGAAACCAAAAAACTGTTAAAAGTATCACACTACTTTTCACAAAAATTTAGTAAGTGTTCTATTTTGCATGTACAAATAAAATGAAACATATATAATAAGCTTTTTTAAGTAACCAAACTCAATAACTTTTAAGGAAGAAATTATATCTTCTCACTTTTCCTTGTACATTTAAAGTGAAAAGTCAAAACGGAATGCTTTTTTAAAAGTTATTGCATTTTAGTTTTATAGGGACTATATTAGAGCTTAACAATTAATAATAAAATAATGCCTATTATAAGATAGAGGCAACTTAAAAAAGAAAAAGTTTGTTTTCTTATTACAGTAAATACTTGCATGTATCTATTAGGTTATTAATATTTTAAATATTAAAAACATAATTAAAAATTCAGTACATAATAGACTTACAAAATATTTCATATAATTACATGCATGTATGTGTGTATGTACACACACATGTTATATATATGTGGCTTCCCAGGTGGCGCAGTGCTAAAGAATCTGCCTGCCAGTGCAGGAGATGCAAGAGACGTGGACTCGATCCCTGGGACAGGCAGCTCCCCTGGAGAAGGAAATGGCAACCCACTCCAATATTCTTGCCTGAAGAATCTCATGGACAGAGGAGCCTGGCAGGCTACAGTCCAGGGGGTTGTAAGAATCAGACATAACTGAGAGACTAAACATGCAAGCACACACACACACACACAACACACACACATATATATATAAAATTTGGCATACAAACCAGATTTATTAATTCAAAATATAATACATGGGTTATTCATTCACATTCATGTTATAAGAAAATAAATTATTTTTAATCCTATTACAAGTGGATGCTAAACTCTGTCTGGATTTGCTTATTTCATAAATAATAAGAAAATTTGTTCAGCCCTAGACATTTGAAAGACTCTCCGTAAGATTTTTATGAAATAAAATAATGCCTTGGAATATTGTTTTAATTACAAGTCAATTGTGTCTTTCATCTAGAAGAACTTACAGAAATATTCTAGCTGTTAAATTATTAATACTGCCCCTTGGATGTGCTAAATTGTATCCTATTGAGTTAGAATTTTTAGACCTCTCAAATTTGTTAACATCCTACTTTATTTGAGAAGATGCTTGTCATGAAAATACTCTCTACTCTGCTAGACTGAAGAGCAGATGGCCACAATCGTATATTCTTGATAGGGAGATATCCCAAGGAATATCCCAAGAAATATAATGATTTGGATCCAGGTATGTTTGTCCATTTGATTATTTAATAAATACTCTGAGAATATCCTTAGAAATAAACCATGAGTTTATTTATGTCATTCTTTTATCACAAAACTAATTTCTTATTAATTGAATTGAAACAGCGTGATCAATGCTCTACTAGCATACTAGGCTTCTACACTTGTAATGTCAAGCTTAAGTTAATGAATCATGTGCATGAGGTTTAAAGCAAGCAAAAGGAATTACTAACCAAATTTGTTACTGCTGCTACTGCTGCTGCTGCTAAGTCACTTCAGTCGTGTCTGACTCTGTGCGACCCCATAGACGGCAGCCCACCAGGCTCCCCTGTCCCTGGGATTCTCCAGGCAAGAACACTGAAGTGGGTTGCCATTTCCTTCTCCAATGCATGAAAGTGAAAAGTGAAAATGAAGTCGCTCAGTCGTGTCCAACTCTTAGCGACCCCATGGACTGCAGCCTACCACGCTCCTCTGTTCATGGGATTTTCAAGGCAAGAGTACTGGAGTGGGGTGCCATCGCCTTCTCCAAATTTGTTACTAACAATGTTTAATATGTCCCAGGCTCTCAGATTACTATGACTGCAAACTCCAAGTTCCCCTTACCTTAGTCACTCAGTTGTGTCTGACTCTTTAGGACCCCATGAACTGTAGCCTGGCAGCCTCCTCTGTCCATGGAATTTTCCAGGCAAGAATACTAGAAAAGGTAGTCATTCCCTTCTCCAGAGGATCTTCCAACTCAGGGACTGAGCCCAGGTCTCCTGCATTGCAGGCATATTCTTTACCATCTGAACCACCAGGGAAGTGCTATTTTAGATATAGAGGAGTATTATATACATCAGTATAACCTGGTATTTAACTTATCATAATATAGTCTACTGGATTTGGAATTGCAGTTTAAAAACATAATGAATAATATTTATTTCAATAACACCTAATTGTTTCTTAAATTACATTACATTTGATCCTCACCATTTCAATAATAGCTCTGTTCCATGCTCTATTTAATGAAAAAGAAATTAACATTGTTGAAAGAAGAAGGAGAGTAACCCTCCTAAGATTTAACTTCTTATAAGTATTATAGCCAATACATGAAAAGGAGTCCATTAGTCCTTGACCATGCAGTCCATAGGGTCATAAAGAGTTGGACACGACTGAGCGACTGAACTGAACTGAACTGAGTCCTTGACCTTGGATTTTTTAATATACAACAAAGAGAATTTTCTATTAATAGCTGTAAAATTTAAAATCTATTCCTGTTTGATTAACCATGTCCCATTTGGTGGCTCAGTGGTTTAAGAATCCCCTTGCAATGCAGGAGATGTGGGTCAGTATTCTTATCTGGGAAATTCCATGGACAGGGGAGCCTGGCAGGCTGCAGTCCAGAGCTGGACATGACTGAGCAACTGGAACATGCACACATGTAGGGTCTATTATGAAGAACTGAGAGAAGGATAATGAATTCAAGTGTCAGGCATATAATATACTTTGCAAATGTACTTGGGTAACTGATCCAGCTCTCTTCCTACCTCTTCCCTTTCCTCTTCCTCTCTTTTCCCTTCTGAGATAGCAGGAAGACACTGCTAGATAAATTAAGAAGGGGCACATATGTTCAGTTCAGTTCAGTTCAGTCAATCAGTTGTGTCCAACTCTTTGCGACCCCATAAATCGCAGCACACCAGCCCTCCCTGTCCATCACCAACTCCTGGAGTTTACCTGAACTCACGTCCATCGAGTCAGTGATGCCATCCAGCCATCTCATCCTCTGTCGTCCCCTTGTCCTCCTGCCCTCAATCTTTCCCAGCATCAGGGTCTTTTCCAATGACTCAACTCTTCACATCAGGTGGCCAAAGTATTGGAATTTCAGCTTCAATATCACTCCTTCCAATGAACACCTAGGACTGATCTCCGTTAGATAGACTGGTTGGATCTTCTTGCAGTCCAAGGGACTCTCAAGAGATTTCTCCAACACCACAGTTCAAAAGCATCAATTCTTCAGTGCTCAGCCTTCTTCACAGTTCAACTCTCACATCCATACATGACCACTGGAAAAACCATAGCCTTGACTAGATGGACATTTGCTGGCAAAGTAATGTCTCTGCTTTTCAATATGCTATCTAGCTTGGTCATAACTTTCCTTTCAAGAAGTAAGTGTCTTTTAATTTCATGGCTGCAAGAACCATCTGCAGTGATTTTGGGCCCCAAACAAATAAAGTCAGCCACTGCTTCCACTGTTTCCCCATCTATTTCCCATGAAGTGATGGGATCAGATGCCATGATCTTAGTTTTTTGAATGTTGAGCTATAAGCCAACTTGTTCACTCTCCTCTTTCACTTTCATCAAGAGGCTTTTTAGTTCCTCTTCACTTTCTGCCATAAGGGTGGTGTCATCTGCATATCTGAGGTTATTGATATTTTTCCTGGCAATCTTGATTCCAGCTTGTGCTTCTTCCAGCCCAGCGTGTCTCATGATGTACTCTGCATAGAGGTTAAATAAGCAGGGTGACAATATAAAGCCTTGGCGTACTCTTTTTCCTATTTGGAACCAGTCTGTTGTTCCATTTCCAGTTCTAACTGTTGATTCCTGACCTGCATATAGGTTTCTCAAGAGGCCGGTCAGGTGGTCTGGTATTCCCATCTCTTTCAGAATTTTCCAGTTTATTGTGATCCATATAGTCAAAGGCTTTGGCATAGTTAATAAAACAGAAATAGATGTTTTCCTGGAACTCTCTTGCTTTTTCCATGATCCAGCGGATGTTGGCAATTTGATCTCTGGTTCCTCTGCCTTTTGTAAAACCAGCTTGAACATCTGGAAGTTCATGGTTCACATATTGCTGAAGCCTGGCTTGGAGAATTTGGAACATTACTAGCATGTGAGATGAGTGAAGTTGTGTTTGAGTATTCTTTGGCATTGCCTTGCTTTGGGATTGGAATGAAACTGACCTTTTCCAGTCCTGTGGCCACTGCTGAGTTTTCCAAATTTGCTGGCATGTTGAGTGCAGCACTTTCACAGCATCATCTTTTAGGATTTGAAATAGCTCAACTGGAATTCCATCACCTCCACTAGCTTTGTTCATAGTGATGCTTTCTACAGTCCACTCATTAGAGTATTGGAGTTTCAGTCCTTCCAATGAACACTGGATGGAACTAGCTGAAACCAAGGTGGCTTCAAAAACAGAAAATAGTCTGGTTATTGACATTTAGCTCATTAAACCTTTGTTTTAATACTAAAAATCATTCCCCCTTACATTGTGATATTTTTGGGATGGATCATAAAAGGCCAAACAGTTGACAAAGTCAACAATTCCTGGGAATCCCCACCCTTGCTTGAAATAGCAAGAATATTCCTCCTACTTGTATGAAGTTACTCAGTGCATAAAAACCAACTGTCCCATGTCCTAGTGTGACTCTCACTTTCTAAGATAGTTGGCATTCTGCCTATGGAGTGTGTATCTCTCTGAAAAACCTTACTTTCACTTTTCTTTGGCTTGCTCTTAAGTTCTTTCCTGAATAAAGCCAAGGAATCTCATTTGGCAGACTGACCACACAGCTCACACAGCTCCCTGGGTGTGCTATTTCACTTTCTTGTAATATTTTCCCTTCCCTTTCCTTCCCTTTGCCCTCTCCCACCCTGTGCTCCTTTCTCTTCCTCTTCCTTTTCGTTTTATTTTTCTCCTTCTCTCCCTTCTTCTTCTTACCCTCCCCATCCTTCTCCTTCCCCTTTCTTGTCCCTTGCTCATCATCCTCCTTCTTCTTCTACCCCTTCTCCTTGTCCCCCAAAATTGCAGATCACAAGATATGTAAAAACTGTTGTAAACAGATTGAATGGAGCCTGTTGATATTTTGAAAGGACAATGAACTCTGATTCTTATTGATTGCCTTTTGTCCATTGTTCTCTTCTCCTCTATAACTCCCCTTCCTACTTTGCATCTCTATTCTATTTTGTCTCCTTTGTTATCCTATATATTAGTATTTGGATGTCCTGTCCTCCTAACAGAAAAGGATTGAAGAGATGACGTTCACAATCATTATCAGTCCTGGGATACTGTGACATGTGTCAGAAAATGTGTAAGATGAATAACTGTTAAGTAAGAAGAGTATCTTTTTATATTGTGGTTTGAAGATATTATTAATTTATTTTAAGGTCTCTGATATTTATTGTTACTGAAGCCTCATGTTGTTCTTATCTCTGAAATTATTTATAAGATCACTATTAATGATTTATTTCAGTTCAGTTCTGTTGCTCAGTCATGTCTGACTGCGACCCCATAAACTGTAGCACACCAGGCCTCCCTATTCATCGCCAACTCCTAGGGTCCACCCAAACCCATGCTCATTGATTCGGTGATGACATTCTACCATCTCATCCTCTGTCATCCCCTTCTCCTGCCCTCAATCTTTCCCAGAATCAGGGTCTTTTCAAATGAGTCAGCTCTTCACATCAGGTGGCCAAAGTATTGGAGTTTCAGTCCTTCCAATGAACACCCAGGACTCATCTCCTTTAGGATGGACTGGTTGCAACCCCTTGCAGTCCAAGGGACTCTCAAGAGTTTTCTCCAATACCATAGTTCAAAAGCATCAATTCTTCAGTGCTCAGCTTTGTTTATTGTCCAACTCTCACATCCATATATGACCACTGAAAAAACCAGAGCCTTGACTAGACGGACCTTTGTTGACAAAGTAATGTCTCTGCTTTTTAATATGCTATGCCGTCTAGGTTGATCATAACTGTCCTTCCAAGAGTAAGCGTCTTTTATTTTCATGGCTGCAGTCACCATCTGCAGTGACTAATTTATTAGGATAGCAAATTATTTAGTGAAATTTGATGTCAATCCTTGTAGGTTCGGATTTTTCAGAGATTGTTGGAGGTCAAGTGATTTTTCTCTACCTTTCATCCTTATGGTACATGTACATTTGTTCATAGGAAAGTTTTAGATTGTTTTTGCAGTGACATTGAAGAAGCAGCATGCATATGTTGTTCATCTGATGAAAGTTGGATATAAATGAATTGAAAGACAGCACAAAGAGAATGAACCAGTAAGCATAAAACAGGAATTTAAATTGTTCATGCTACTTGCCATTATGCTCAATGAGTAGATGCCTTCTAATGAAGATAACATAGTAAATGTTAACTTGCTATTCCTTCAGCAAGTTTCAGTACCCAATTTCCACTATCAACAGTGAATTGAGTAGTGTTTAAAGAAAGTATATCTTCTTATTTCTTGGTCCTCAAATGCAAGCAAGCCAAAGGCCTCATATAGTGTTCAACTAGAAAAATAGTGAAAAAGTGGCTGTGTCAGTTTTTTAACAATTAATCCTGAAATGCCCAAATGGTTGTCTTTCAGATTTCCAAAAGTTATTTTCACTTTAAGAGATACTGCCTTATGTTGTCTATAGATAGAAACTCCCACTAAAAGGCAACTCTATGTCTTCCTTAAGGTCTCTGATTTCTCTATTGATTTTGTGGTTTCTGTTTTGCTTTTGCTTAGATTATAAGTCATTTGAAACAGAAGCTATATTGTTGTTAACTTTATTAGTTCTACAAAACACTATATCATGAAAATTAGTTTGTGCTCAAAAAATTTATAACTAACTTTTTAAATGAGTGGATTGAGTTATCAGTGGATTCAAACGTTTATCATGCAAGTTTTGGGGACACATATTTTATTTTTTTCATAGAAAAAAACAGGGATAAAAATGGAAAATCAAAGTGACTTTTATGTATATATCAAAGTAATATATATTATAACATAAGATGTGAGAATTGGACCTTAAAGAAGGCTGAGTACCAAAGAATTGATTGTTGCTTTAGAACTGTGGAGCTGGAGAAGATTCTTAAGAGTCCCTTGGACAACAAGGAGATTAAACCAATCAATCCTAAAAGAAATCAACCCCGAATATTCATTGGAAGGACAGATGATGAAGCTGAAGCTCCAATTCTTTGGTCTTCTGATGTGAAGATCTAACTCACTGGAGAAGCCTTGATGCTGGGAAAGATTGAGGGCAGGAGGAGAAGAGGGTGACAGAGGATGAGATGGTTGGAGATGGTTGGATGGCATCACTGAATCAATGGACATGAGTTTGAACAAACTCTGGGAGATAGTGAAGGACAGGGAAGCCTGACTTGCTGTAGTCCATGGGGTCACAAAGAGTCAGACACAGATTAGCAACTGAACAACAACAGTAGAAATACTACAATTAATATTATTATATCATATGGGAGATATATAGATTATGTGTTTCCTTTAAAATAGTCTAAGTACATATTCAGTGTGAGTATCTACAGCATATGATATATATATATATATATATATATATATCACACATATATATATATATATATGATATATATGTTTCCCTGATTCCATAACCTGGATTATAGGAATATCAACTCTTGTCTGGGTCAAATCAAAAGTGACTTTCTTGTCAGTGTCTCCCAAATTCGACCCTATGTCCTCCCTCAGCTCCTTGGCTTTCACTTTTGGAACTTCCTGTATAGAGGGCCACAAGCTGGGGAATGAAGTACAGGAAACAGAAGGGGGTTCTAAAGATTAGTTTTACATAAGAGGCTACCAGGCCTGGAAGTACTGCTTCTTCAGTTGTACATCAGCTGTCACCACCCACACCTCTCAATAGCAAGACCAGTGCCATGGTTATCACTGCAATGTTCTTTGAATAATAACGCTTCTCTCATTCTAATTCAATATCAATAGCAAGTGTAATATGAATAAATAAATATCATTAGTTATAAATGTACATAATATGTCAAAAACACTTGGGTAATAACTTTAAAATCAGATTTTATAGATAAAAGTATCTCATCTTCTGTAATATTTTCTAATACTGTTTTAAAATCCAAATTTTGTCATTGATAACATATTCCATGCCAGAAGCTAATATAATAACTTGTTACAATGGTCCAGTGAACGTTTAAATATATACCAGATTCCTATAGGAAGCAAAATTTGTTCTCAACATATAATGTTAAAATATTAATATGGTACATATCTGATATAATCTTAAAATGAATCCAGTATCTGCACTGATCCTACAATTAGGATAGGGAATACAATATAGAAGGGAACAGGATCCAAAATAGTCAAACTAATTTTGAAAAAAATAAAATTAAGGACTCACACTATCTGTTTTCAAGACTTACTGAACAACTTGAATAATCAAGAGACTGTAGTATTAGAAGAAATCATCTCAAAGATTACTGGAACATATTAAGGTATTGAGAAATGGATGCACATATATATACTCAGTTGATCTTTAAGAAAGAAAAAAAGAAAAGGCAATTCAATGAAGAAATAAATAGTGCTGGAAAAATCTGCTGAAACAAATAATGTTGAAGCAATTAGATATCTAAAGAAATAATAAATCTTGATCTACACCTCACATCATAATAAATAACTCAAAAGACATCTTAGATCTATATGTAAAATTAAAAACTATAAAACTTTAAGAAGAAGATATTTATGACTTTGGACCTAGGCAAAATTTTTTTAACTTTTTGGGAAGAGATGGAATTTGTCTATATATTTTTCTATATGTCATGTTTCATAAAATTACTCTTTACAGGCTGAATTTTATTATATATAAATTATACCTTAATTAAAATAAATGCCATATAGCTGCATTCATAATAGGAAAAATAATTTAAAATACTATAAATTATCCAATGACCATAAACACAAAAATGGGTATGCAAATGATAATTATAATATGTGTTTATTAAAAAGAATACACTTCAACAATAAAAATTGGTAAACTGCATATATGGAAGAGTAGGAAATCTGGCCTGAATGTGGATCTAATTAACTACAGTAAAAAAAGATGTAGTCAGTTAAGGATATATTATTTTTCTTGGATGAGTATTTATTGAATTTATTATTTCTTTGCAGAAATATCATTAACAGGGTTCCTACTGAAAGAAGTGGTTGATGTACCATCAACAAGTGTTCTTGAATGACCTCTGGAATTAAGTCAGATGTAATTAAACTTAGCTTTTGTGACAACAAAAATATTATTTAAAAAAGTTTGAATTCCTCTTTATCATTACTCTAAGGCACAACCTCAAGTTCCTGCTGATGGACAAGCTAGTTAGGTTGAAGGAAGAATTAAAGCAAAAGAAATATTTAAAGAACCAAAATAAAAATCTTTAAAATAAATAATTGTAAAAAGTCTTTTCCTATAATTATCACTTTCAGTCATTATTAGTGACAGTGGTAACATCATTCTTCTAAAGAGTGAATGTTTGTGTCCCTTCAAAATTCTTATACTGAAATTCTAACTCCCAAAGTTATAATAACAAGTGCAGTCTTTGGGAGGTGATTAGGTCAAAAGGGTGCAGCCTTGACTAGAACTTAACAGAGGGCAAACCTGACTCCAATTTGTATCCAATCCTTAAGTTCTAACCTCTGTGCTCTGTTGCCTGTGCTTAGGGCTTCCCTAGTGGTGCCAGCTGTAAAGAACATGCCTGCCAATGCAGAGATACAAGAGATGCTGGTTCGATCCCTGGGTTGGGAAGATCCCCTGAAGGAGGCCATGGCAACCCACTCCAGTATTCTTGCCTGGAGAATCCCATGGACAGAGGAGCCTGGCGGGCTACAGTCCATAGGGTTGCAAAGAGTTGGACACAAATGAAGTGACTTAGCATGCAAACACATCTGTTCTTAGTCATGTTAGCTATGTGTCTGTTCATTTTGTGAATCAAGTTGCTATTCCTTGTCCCAACAACTTGTCTCTCAATTACTGCCCTGTCATGCAGCAAGCTGTAAGACTTTGGACTCCAAAACATGATTACAGTTCTTACCAAACAGGCTTTAGCAAGAACCTTATCCCTTCTGCCACAAGAATTTACAGCAAGACAATTCTCTATGTACCAGAAAGTGGACTCTCACTAGACACTGAACCTGCCAGTACCTTGTTCTCGGACTTCCCAGAACCAGCCTCCAGGAATACATTTCTATTGTTTGTAAGCCATCTAGTCTATGTTATTTTGTTACAGCAACCCACACCAAGCAAGACAAATTCTAATATGTTAAACACGGAGCATTTGTTCTAGATGGCCCCTCTGCCACGTTTACAATGATATTTATTTCTTATCATAAATTAATGCTTTATTGCATATGGTAGATTGGCAACTTGTTCCATGTATTGAGTATATAAAGGAACACTGTTTCATCTATAGAGTTTATCACAAGCAGGGTTAACTTAAATAAAAACAACTGAGAAATTAAAGTTAATGTTAATTGTAATTAAATAACTGGTGACAATAAATAGTGACTTTTTTTTTTTTTTTTTTCTCTTGGCCCAGTACTGTTTATTCTGGACCGTTTAGGTACTACAGAAATCACAGCGTTTCTAACTGGGGCACAACAGGTAGCTCTGTGATATTCCCATTTCCCATCATTCCACAGCTTTAGCATATGGTCAGAAGTACATCAGGGCCATTTAAAGCAGATCCTCTAGCCATCTTGCCTATGGAGGGCTCACCACAGCCCTGCAGTCTACAGATGACTAAGGGGCCTGCCATTTCCTGTCTTCACATGCCCCCAGCACAGCAGATTGCAATGCAGGAAGCATTGCCATAAACCTAGAGAACTGGCTGCTTTCCAAGTCCTCAAATTCACTCCTCAGGCTGTATCATTTATGGAAATTGATTCTCTTATTTATGTCTGGGAGGTGCTAGCAACTCTCTGTGGAATGTAGCCACAGGAATAGCATAGGAGAGGTAATGAGAGAGGCAGAACACTTGCATATGCATGGAAAAGTACAAAGAAAGGGACAATTTCCTATGCAAATGTCAGCAATCCTTTATTTTATTCAATACTTAACAACTAGTCTGTATCAGACCAAAGCTTACTGATTTTAAATATACTGCTGTTTCCAGTATACCATAATCTTTGTTATCTACAGATATTTCTGTTAACAATTATCATTACAATTATTTGAGTCAAATCCTTATTTAAACAAGGCCACTTCTAAGACTGAGGTAAACCCAGAGTGCATATACATGGGAACTAACCTAGATGAGAAAGATCCATTTCTCATCTATCCATTTCTCATCTAAAAGATCCAGAATGTAAACACTCTGGAGGAAATAATATCTAATTTCTTCTCTCTTATCTCCATTATCAAATAAATATAAAATTTCTTTTATTTTATTTTATTTTATTTTTTTCAAGTTTTTTTTTTTAATTAAAAAAATTTCAGGTATACACGTGCTCCCCATCCTGAACCCTCCTCCCCCCCCCCCCCCCCCCCCCCCCCCCCCCCCCCCCCCCCCCC
>NW_011494708.1:11591801-11593635 GCF_000754665.1 Bison bison bison | reverse complement strand
TTGAGGTATGTTCCTTCTATTCCTGCTTTCTGTAGAGTTTTTATCATAAATGGGTGTTGAATTTTGTCAAAGGCTTTCTCTGCATCTATTGAGATAATCATATGGTTTTTGTTTTTCAATTTGTTAATGTGGTGTATTACATTGATTGATTTGCGGATATTGAAGAATCCTTGCATCCCTGGGATAAAGCCCACTTGATCATGGTGTATGATCTTTTTAATGTGTTGTTGGATTCTGATTGCTAGAATTTTGTTTAGGATTTTTGCATCTATGTTCATCAGTGATATTGGCCTGTAGTTTTCTTTTTTTGTGGCATCTTTGTCAGGTTTTGGTATTAGGGTGATGGTGGCCTCATAGAATGAGTTTGGAAGTTGACCTTCCTCTGCAATTTTCTGGAAGAATTTGAGCAGGATAGGTGTTAGCTCTTCTCTAAATTTTTGGTAAAATTCAGCTGTGAAGCCGTCTGGACCTGGGCTTTTGTTTGCTGGAAGATTTTTGATTACAGTTTCAATTTCTGTGCTTGTGATGGGTCTGTTAAGGTTTTCTATTTCTTCCTGGTCGAGTTTTGGAAAGTTGTACTTTTCTAAGAATTTGTCCATTTCTTCCTCGTTGTCCATTTTATTGGCATATAATTGTTGATAATAGTCTCTTATGATCCTTTGTATTTCTGTGTTGTCTGTTGTGATCTCTCCATTTTCGTTTCTAATTTTATTGATTTGATTTTTCTCCCTTTGTTTCTTGATGAGTCTGGCTAATGGTTTGTCAATTTTATTTATCCTTTCAAAGAACCAGCTTTTGGCTTTGTTGATTTTTGCTATGGTCTCTTTTGTTTCTTTTGAATTTATTTCTGCTCTAATTTTTAAGATTTCTTTCCTTCTACTAACCCTGGGGTTCTTCATTTCTTCCTTTTCTAGTTGCTTTAGTTGTAGAGCTAGGTTATTTATTTGACTTTTTTCTTGTTTCTTGAGGTGTGCCTGTATTGCTATGAACTTTCCCCTTAGGACTGCTTTTACTGTGTCCCACAGGTTTTGGGTTGTTGTGTTTTCATTTTCATTCGTTTCTATGCAAATTTTGATTTCTTTTTTGATTTCTTCCGTGATTTGTTGGTTATTCAGCAGGGTGTTGTTCAGCCTCCATACGTTGGAATTTTTAATAGTTTTTCTCCTGTAATTGAGATCTAATCTTACTGCATTGTGGTCAGAAAAGATGCTTGGAATGATTTCTATTTTTCTGAATTTACCAAGGTTAGCTTTATGGCCCAGGATGTGATCTATCCTGGAGAAGGTTCCATGTGCGCTTGAGAAAAAGGTGAAATTCATTGTTTTGGGATGAAATATCCTATAGATATCAATTAGGTCTAACTGGTCTATTGTATCGTTTAAAGTTTGTGTTTCCTTGTTAATTTTCTGTTTAGTTGATCTATCCATAGGTGTGAGTGGGGTATTAAAGTCTCCCACTAATATTGTGTTATTGTTAATTTCTCCTTTCATACTTGTTAGCATTTGTCTTACATACTGCGGTGCTCCCGTGTTGGGTGCATATATATTTATAATTGTTATATCTTCTTCTTGGATTGATCCTTTGATCATTATGTAGTTTTCTTCTTTGTCTCTTTTCACAGCCTTTGTTTTAAAGTCTATTTTATCTGATATGAGTATTGCTACTCCTGCTTTCTTTTGGTCCCTATTTGCATGGAAAATCTTTTTCCAGCCCTTCACTTTCAGTCTGTATGTGTCCCCTGTTTTGAGGTGGGTCTCCTGTAGACAACATATGTAGGGGTCTTGTTTTTGTATCCATTCAGCCCGTCTTTGTCTTTTGGTTGGGGCATTCAACC
>NW_011494708.1:11590365-11590549 GCF_000754665.1 Bison bison bison | reverse complement strand
CCCAGGTCCAAGCTGCTCAGGTTCAGGCACTCGGGTAGTCCTCAGAGGCGCAGACTCAGTTGGGCCTGAGTTTTGTGCTCTTCCCAGGTCGGAGCAGCTCAAGTGATGAGGTGTTTGGCGAGCGCCAATGCTGCGACTTATCGCCTCCCCGCCACTCGGTTATCTGGGCGTAAAACCGGCGCAC
>NW_011494708.1:11587347-11589602 GCF_000754665.1 Bison bison bison | reverse complement strand
CTAAGCGATGCAGCCCGTGCTGCGCCTCCCTGCCCAGCCCCCGCTTGCTAATGGCGCGTGCAGGCGTCTACGCTGCTTCTCCGCTGGGGGAGTTACCGTAGGACTCTCAATCTTCGAGTTTTAATTGTTTATTTATTTTTTCTTCCTGTTATGTTGCCCTCTGTGCTTCCAAAGCTCGGCACAGATTCGGCAGTGAGAAGGTTTCCTGGTGTTTGGAAACTTCTCTCTTTTTAAGACTCCCTTCCCGGGATGGAACTCCGTCCCTCCCTCTTTTGTCTCTTTTTTTGTCTTTTATATTTTTTCCTACCTCCTTTCGAAGAGTTGAATTGCTTTTCTGGGTGCCTGATGTCCTCTGCTGGCATTCAGAAGTTGTTTTGTGGAATTTACTCGACGTTTAAATGCTCTTTTGATGAATTTGTGGGGGAGAAAGTGTTCTCCCTGTCCTACTCCTCCGCCATCTTGGCTCCTCCCCCTAAAATTTCTACTAAAATATTCAGGCAGCTCCTTCTTTCCATCTCCACTCCCAGCATCCTAGTTCAACTCATCATCGTTTCCTATCTGAAGTCTGTAATAACCTCCTAATCACTCCCCCTACATTCACTCTTGCATATTTGCAGTCTATCTATTCTCCAGGCAACATCTCAAATTATGCTTTAAAAATTTATACCTGATCATGTCACACGTTTGCTTAAAAGCATATAGAAAAATTTCCTCTGATCATAAAGAACAACCTTATATTATTTTTTATTATGGATTGTAAACCTCACATAATTATATCCTGGCTTATATCCTTAGTCTAAGTTCATGCTACTCTTTTTCTATTAAATTTGTTTTTCAAGGCACTCAGCCTTCTGTATATTTCTCTAATGCGCAAAGATCTGGTTTCATCTTTGAAGTACCTAGCTTCTCTTGTGGTACTTTTTCTAATGTCTTTGCATATTGAATTTGCTTCTTAGTAATCAAGTTTCATACTAAATACTGTTTATACTTAGCTTACTTTTTTTAACCTTCCCAAAGTTCTGAGTCTTTTTGCTGTACAATTTCATGATATTCTGTTGCCTTATTTAAATAATGCTTATTGTATTTTTATATTTATTTTATAATTTTTGGTTTAAAAATGATGACTTCTATTAATTCAATATATAAGGGATATATTCCTTTTTATTGTGGATATTCTACTAAAGTCAACATCTATTAAGCCAGTGATTACAAAATAAATATTATTGATGTAACATAAATAAATATAATATTATATACATATAAGATACCTGTGTTTTTCTTTGCTGTGTCACCAACACTTATTATAGTGTTTCATATATTCACAATGAATATTTATCAAATAAGTGAATGATCTAAAACCTAAAAAATGAATTAAATTGGTGATGAGGGAAGGAATAATAAAAAGCATAATAAAAAGCTTATATCAATGTCTCTGAAGCTTAATACATTTAGTCAGCTATAGAGAGATTCCAAAAGGCATATTGGAAGGCAAGATGATAAAAATGCAGATCTAAAGTGTTAGTAAAGGGCTTATTAATGAAGGGCATTTTATTCTAAGCTAAGGAATCTGTATTTTATTCCAAAGTCAATGAGGACTTAATGAAAGGTTTTATGAGTTGGTTAGTTCTGTGTTTTAGAAACTAAGGCACTAAGTGTATTAGAAAGTAGGAGGATTTGAGCCATTGACTCTTATTAGGAATCAAAAGGCAGTTGATCATAAAGTAGGAAGTCTAAGCTTATCCATGCCCTACTGAATTAGAATATTCAGTTCGTTTCTTCCTTTAGGGATTTAAGTATTCCAAAGTGATTCAATTATAAAACAATTAGTTTTGTGATTGAACTCAGTGTCTGTGTGTGTGTGTGTTCAGTTCAGTTCAGTTCAGTCACTCAGTCATGTCCGACTCTTTGTGACCCCATGAATCGCAGCACACTAGGCCTCCCTCTCCATCACCAACTGCCGGAGTTCACCCAGAATCACGTCCATCGAGTCAGTGTTGCCATCCAGCCATCTCATCCTCTGTCGTCCCCTTCTCCTCCTGCCCCCAATCCCTTCCAGCATCAGAGTCTTTTCCAATGAGTCAACTCTTCGCATGAGGTGGCCAAAGTACTGGAGTTTCAGCTTTAGCATCATTCCTTCCAAAGAAATCCCAGGGCTGAACTCCTTCAGAATCTCCTTGTAGTCCAAGTGACTCTGAAGAGTCTTCTCCAACACCACAATTCAAAAGCATCAATTCTTCACGCTCAGCTTTCTTCAC
>NW_011494708.1:11586265-11587212 GCF_000754665.1 Bison bison bison | reverse complement strand
CCAACTGTCACATCCATACATGACCACTGGAAAAACCATAGCCTTGACTAGATGGACTTTTGTTGGCAAAGTAATGTCACTGCTTTTGAATATGCTATCTAGGTTAGTCATAGCTTTTCTTCCAAGGAGTAAGCGTCTTTTAATTTCATGGCTGCAGTCACCATCTGCAGTGATTTTGGAGCCCCCAAAAATAAAGTCTGACACTGTTTCCACTGTTTCCCCATCTATTTCCCATGAAGTGGTGGGACCAGATGCCATGATCTTCAGAAAACTAGTCAATCTAGTCACACTAAGACCACAGCCTTGTCTAACTCAATGAAACTAAGCCATGCCCATGGGGCCACCCAAGACGGGCAGGTCATGATGGAGAGGTCTGACAGAATGTGGTCCACTGGAGAAGGGAATGGCAAACCACTTCAGTATTCTTGCCTTGAAAACCCCATGAACAGTATGAAAAGGCAAAATGATAGGATACTGAAAGAGGAACTCCCTGGGTCAGTAGGTACCCAATATGCTACTGGGGATCAGTGGAGAAATAACTCCAGAAAGAATGAAGGGATGGAGTCAAAGCAAAAACAATACCCAGTTGTGGATGTGACTGCTGACAGAAGCAAGGTCCGATGCTATAAAGAGCAATATTGCATAGGAACCTGGAATGTCAGGTCCATGAATAAGGCAAATTGGAAGTGGTCAAACAAGAGATGGCAAGAGTGAATGTTGACATTCTAGGAATCAGCGAACTAAAATGGACTGGAATGGGTGAAATTAACTCAGATGACCATTATATCTACTACTGCAGGCAGGAATCCCTTAGAAGAAATGGAGTAGCCATCACGGTCAACAAAAGAGTCCGAAATGCAGTACTTCGATGCAATCTCAAAAATGACAGAATGATCTCTGTTCATTTCCAAGGCAAACCATTCAATATCACAGTAATCCAAGTCTAT
>NW_011494708.1:11568924-11586165 GCF_000754665.1 Bison bison bison | reverse complement strand
GGACTGGAATGCAAAAGTAGGAAGTCAAGAAACACCTGGAGTAACAGGCAAGTTTGGCCTTGGCATACGGAATGAAGCAGGGCAAAGACTAATAGAGTTTTGTCAAGAAAATGCACTGGTCATAGCAAACACCCTTTTCCAACAACACAAGAGAAGACTTTACACATGGACATCACCAGATGGTCAACACCGTGTGTGTGTGTGTGTGTGTGTGTATAAAACACAAATCTTCTTTGACCTTAAATACTCATTATCTATAGTTCTATTTATCTTCTCCAATTAATAGCCAATTTCTTAAAATGTATCCACATATTTCAATCTTGTATTTACCTTTCAGATGATTTCAGTGTGATTTCTATTTTTCATTAATGAAAGTATAACTGTCAAGTTATTACCATCACCCTTATAACAAATACAGTGAACATTTTTAATCCCTTATCCTACTTAATCATCCAGGGTATTTCAAAATTCTCAGACTCTTCACCATTGGAAGTGCAAGTGAAAAATATTTTGCAAAGACAGTTAATAATGAGTCATTAAAGAGAATGAAACCATCAGATGAAATAGAAAATTTTAAGAAGCTGGGAAATATCAATAGTGTCCATGGCCATATATACTAAATGATGACTCAAAAAAAAAATGCCTAATAATAAGGTGTTGTTGAATACTGCAAGTTAGAGTCAGGTAACTTGGAATAGGTAAGTACAGGATAAGCAAGAAACTCTACTCATTTTGGAAGCTCAGTTCTAAAAGGAAGGTTGATATGGATAGGAGCTAGTACATACCAAAAAAAAAAAGTGAACTGATAGATATTAATATGTAAAATATGGTAATATAAGAAGAAAGTCAAGTGCATCAGAATATAGTTAAATAACGCTGTTGGTTATCATTAGGTCAGTTCAGTTCAGTTCAGTTGCTCAGTCGTGTCCGACTCTTTGAATCGCAGCACACCAGGCTTCGCTGTCCATCACCAACTCCCGGAGTCTACCCAAACCCATGTCCATCGAGTCGATGATGCCATCCAGCCATCTTATCCTCTGTCATCCCCTTCTCCTCCTGCCCCCAGTCCTTCCCAGCATAGGGTATTTTCCAATGAGTCAACTCTTCGCATGAGGTGGCCAAAGTATTGGAGTTTCAACTTCAACATCAGTCCTTCCAATGAACACCCAGGACTGATCTCCTTTAGGATGGACTGGTTGGATCTCCTTGCAGTCCAAGGGACTCTCAAGAGTCTTCTCCAACACTGCAGTTCAAAGGCATCAATTCTTCGGTGCTCAGCTTTCTTTATAGTCCAACTCTCACATCCATACATGACTGCTAGAAAAACCATAGCCAATCATCAGTTACTTTAAACAGGAATTCACTTAATTCCAAACAGGATTCAAAATTTTTTTTCAGTTCATGAATTAAAACAAAGCTTTTAAAATTTAATTCTCCCAAAAATAAAACAACTGAAATTGTGAGAGTTGCTAAAATTCAGCTTCACAGGTCAACATTTAAAATAAAATTACTTAGTTTTGCAAATTACTATGAATATAAATTTGAAGCATAGTATCACAGCAAAACAAATAATCCTACTAAATTTAAATATCTGTGAAGCAAGAATGTGCGTGAAGTCTGTTTTAATGAAAATATAATTCAGAATTAAAATCCAGAGTTGTCAAATTTTACAAGCATTTTTAAATACTCACAAAATAAGTTATGTATAGTATATATGTTATATATGACATATACAAATCTGATATTGAAAGCAAAAAAAAAATTAGTATGGCAATAGCCAATTTCTTTCTTTACTGTTTATCAATTAAAAATGTTTTACCTTTGAGGAACTATTTAGCAAACCAACATATGTGCCTTACTATTAAATTAAAGATTTTGTAAATGGGTTTTTTAATGTGTAATTACACTTTCAAAAGTGGCTGGAGATTATTCAATCATAGCAATAATGAATAAAATACTACCACCAACAACATATCAGTTTTTGGAAAATTTGGAATCAGTTTTTGGAAAATTTGGATTATTTAGAACAACTCATACAAAATAGAAAGCTTTAGAAATCTACTTATCAAGGACGATTTAACAAAATAAATAATTACATGAATCAAGTCTTTTTTTTTTTTTTTTTGCTTCACTTTCAGGATCTTAGTTCCTCAGCCAGGGATTGAACTTAGGGTCACAGTAGAAAAAATGCTGCATCCTAACCGTTGTACCACCAGAGAAGTCCCTACCTGAATCAAACTGTATTCAACTTTTAACTTGAATAACTATTACGGTTATTTATGTTCAGCAGCACTGGGTCTTCATTTCTGCATGTGAGCTTTCTCTAGTTGTGGAGAGTGGGGGCTATTCTTTAGTTGCCGTGTGTGGGCTTCTCACTGTGGTGACTTCTTTAGTTACAGAGCTCAGGCTCTAGAGTTCAGGCTTTGTAGTTGTACCACATGGGTTAGTTACCCTGTGGCATGTGGGATCTTCCTGGACCACAGGGGTTGAACCCACATCCCCTGCATTGGCAGGCAGACTCTTAACTACTGGACCCAGAGGGAAGTCCTACAATATTTTAAAGTATCTTAACTTACGGGAAAAAAATCTGATGATTTTTCTGCTTTCCAGTACAAATTTACACTTTATGACACATTGAAAAATATATTCTTCAGAAAAATATTAGTGATTTAGTATTAGAAATAGATACATATATACCAGAATTTTTTCTTCTTATGTAAATGCTTAGAAATCAATATAAATAAGAGTTTTAATTAATAAATTAATTTAGAAATTTAAAAAACTATTTTAAAATATAGTTATTTTTAGATTTTCCAAATATACTGTGGTCAATTTGGGCTTCCCTGGTGGCTCAGACAGTAAAGGATCCACCTAATATGCAGGAGACCCAGGTTTTATCCCTGAGTTGGAAAGATCACCTGGAGAAGGGGATGGCTACCCACTCCAAACATTCAAAAATTATACATCTTAAGTGTTTTTACTGTTTTTCACAGTCAATAGTATCTCTATTTGGACTATAAATTATATTGTTAGACCACTCATTGGTTATACTAAAAATATAGGATCAAAGCATAAGATTTAGGCAAGATCAAACATTCTGGAACAAGATGGATGGAGCCTGGTACAAGCTTTGGGCACCAGGAGAGAACAGATCACCATAGTTGACCTGTCAACAGAAACTTGCTGTTGTAGCACTATTGAGTATCCCAGCAGGCTATCCAAAGAGTCCTTGATCTCTATCAAACATTCTGAGAGAATTCACATCCAACAAAATGGAAGAAAGTATTATTACATTATCAACAATGTATTGAGACTGTTATCAGCCAATTTTAGTAGTAACGATAAATTTTTGCTTCATGAACAAAAGAATAAATTAATTAATTACAGAATCATCTCAGCTTGATAATTGATAGATGTCATCTAAACAGAAATCAGGACACTTGTAAAAGCATTAATAGAAAAAAAGAAGTTATAAGGAGTCATTGGTTTCAGAATTGGGGGTATTTTATATTAGCTATGTATTCATATTGGCTGAGGAAGGAATTTTAAGGCTCTTAACTGCAAGAACATGGGAAATGCTTGAAAACTTTTGTATAGATTACAGAAGAACAGGAGATAGAAATTTAGATGAAATCTTGTTGCTGTCGTTTAGTCACTCAGTTGTGTCCAACTTTTCTTCATTCTCATGATCTGTAGCCCACAAGGCTCCTCTGTCCATAGGATTTCCCAGGCAAGAATACTGAAGTGGGTTGCCATTTCCTTCTCCATGAGAACTTTCTGACCTAGGGATTGAACTCTTGTCTCAGATGTCTCCTACACTGGCAGATGGATTCTTTCCCTCTGAGGGACATGGGAAGGTCCAGATGAAACTTAGGTAGACAAAATTCATGTCATAAAAGTAAGTGAGAAAAATTGTTGGAGAAGAGTAACTGAAATCAGTTGAGGCTGGTATGTGAAATATATAACAAACTGCATGTATAGTGTTAGTTGCTCAGTCGTGTCCAACCCTTTGCCACCTCATGGATTGTAGACCACCAGGCTCCTCCCTTCATGGGATTTTTCAGGCAAGAATAATGGAGTGGGTTGCCATTTTCTTCTCCAATAAATTAAATACCTATAACATAAATACATAGTGTCTTTCCATGGCTTTAAAACTTGCAAATAAATCATATCTGTGTATATTATTGTTTCATTAATTATCTAATATATATTGGATCTATTTATTTTACATTTATTTGGCCAATAAAATTGAACTTCAACAGCAATAACAACAAAATATTCCCAATATTTAGACCTCATTAGCCTGCATAGGAAAGTTATGACCAATCTAGATAGCATATTAAAAAGCAGAGATATTACTTTGCCAACAAAGGTCCATCTAGTCAAGGCTATGGTTTTTCCAGTAGTCATGTATAGATTTGGGAGTTAGACTGTGAAGAAAGCTGAGCGCTGAAGAATTGATGCTTTTGAACTGTGGTACTGGAGAAGACTCTTGCAAGTCCCTTGGACTGCAAGGAGATCCAACCAGTCCATCCTAAAGGAGACCAGTCCTGGGTGTTCATTGGAAGGACTGATGCTGAGGCTGAAACTCCAATACTTTGGCCACCACATGCGAAGAGTTGACTCATTGGAAAAGACTCTGATGCTGGGAGGGATTGGGGGCAGGAGGAGAAGGGGATGACAGAGGATGAGATGGCTGGATGGCATCACCGACTCGATGCACATGACTTTGGGTGAACTCTGGGAGTTGGTGATGGACAGGGAGGCTTGGCGTGCTTCGATTCATGGGGTCACAAAGAGTCAGATATGACATAGCGACTGAACTGAACTTGCATAAATAGGTATCATAAAACACATGATTTAATAAAACATAGAAAATATAAGACCAGGCTACAATGAATTAACATTTAGTTGGAAATCAATTAAATCATTAATATTTGGTAATTGATTATAAATTCTTAATTTAAAATTTTCTAGAAAGTAAAAATTTCTGTCTCCTAATAATATGCTCTTTAATATTCTCAGAAAATATGTTTTTGCTCTATTTCAGAGATCCAAAATGAAAGAAAACCATTCCCTGTGGTTATGGGAGACATAATTTAAAGTCTTGCAAACAAGTTGTACAAGTAAGGAAGAAAAATACATTAGCTTATGATGCTTGAGGTAAACATAATACTGTGTATTAGTAGAGGATATATACTATATGATATAAAATTATTATCAACAGTTAAGTTTGAGGACACAATAAAATGAGCTTATGTTTTACTTTGATCTAAAAGAAAGGCATTGCCAAAGAATCTTCAAACTACCTCACAATTGCACTCATTTCATATGATAGTAAAGTAATGCTCAAAGTTCTCTAAGCCAGGCTTCAGCAATATGTAAACTGTGAACTTCCAGATGTTCAAGCTGGTTTTAGAAAAGGCAGAGGAACAAGAGATCAAATTTCCAACATCTACAGGGTCATTGAAAAAGCAAGAGAGTTCCAGAAAAACATCTGTTCCTGCTTTATTGATAATGCCACAGCCTTTGATTGTGTGGATCACAATAAACTGTGGAAAATTCTGAAAGATATGGGAATACCAGATCATCTGACCTGTCTCTTGAGAAATCTGTATGCAGGTCAGGAAGCAACAGTTAGAACTGGAAATGGAACAATAGACTGGTTCCAAATCGGGAAAGGAGTACGTAGAGGCTGTATATTGTCACACTGCTTATTTAACTTATATTTAGAGTACATCATGAGAAACGCCAGGCTGAATGAAACACAAGCTGGAATCAAAATTGCTGGGAGAAATGTCAATAACCTCAGGTATGCAGATGACACCACCCTTATGACAGAAAGTGAAGAACTAAAGAGCCTCTTGATGAAAGTGAAAGAGGAGAGTGAAAAAGTTGGCTTAAAGCTCAACATTCAGAAAACGAAGATCATGGCGTCCGGTCCCATCACTTCATGGCAAATAGGGGGGAAACAGTAGAAACACTGTCTGACTTTATTTTATTGGGCTCCAAAATCACTGCAGATGGTGACTGCAGCCATGAAATTAAAAGATGCTTACTCCTTGTTAGGAAAGTTACGACCAACCTAGACAGCATATTAAAAAGCAGAGGCCCTACTTTGCCAACAAAGGTCTGCCTGATCAAGGCTATGGTTTTTCCAGTAGTCATGTATGGATGTGAGAGTTGAACTATAAAGAAAGCTGAGTGCCAAACAATTGATGCTTTAAAACTGTGGTGTTGGAAAAGACTCTTGAGAGTACCTTGGACTGCAAGGAGACCCAACCCGTCTATCCTAAAGGAAATCAGTCCTTAGTGTTCATTGGAAGGACTGATGTTGAAGCTGAAACTCCAATACTTTAGCCACCTGATTCAAAGAGCTGACTCATTTGAAAAGATCCTGATACTGGGAAAGATTGAGGGCAGGGGGAGAAGGGGACAACAGAGGATGAGATGGTTTGATGGCATCACCGACTCAATGGACATGGGTTTGGTTGGACTTTAGGAGTAGGTGATGGACAGTCACCTGGAGTGCTGAGGTCCATGGGGTTGCAAAGAGTCGGACACGACTGAGCGACTGAACTGATTTATGCTTCATTTTCTCCCATAAATGTGAGGTGGTTGGTATTCATTTTTATTTATTTAGAATTCATTATTTTCAAACAGCAATGTCACACAAATTTTAACAATCAACATTTATGAATTTAACAAGTGTTTTCCTTGAGATAATTATCACTGAAAAAATCATCACTGAATTTTCTTGAGGATATTATCACTGAAAAGTACACCACAAAACCACCATAAATATTACATCACTGATTTATATGAAATCAATAAATGATTTTTAAACACCTGCCATGCAAAAGAGACTTAAGTAGTTATTTTTGGAAAAAGATGTATGTCAAAGTTATTTTTATGAGTTTAAAATTTTAAGGAAATAATGATAAAGTAAAATTTATAATAATGGTTCAATAGAATTTCAAAGGAAGAAGAAAGTTTTTTTTTTTTTTGAGAAATGAATAGATTAAAATGAATGGATATATGTTCCGGAGTATAGTGTTGGGATAAACTGCTATAGTCACGGCTGAGTTAAAAGTATGTTTTAGAAGTTATATGTTGATCAATATTCTTTTCTCACTCCTAACTGAAAATACTGTCATCAGTTGGAGATGCGCACTTAAACCAAGTGACAAAAATCTAATGTATATTTTATCTAATATTTATAATTCTGGAAAGTAAATATTATCATTATTGTTATATTTGTTGTAAATAATGAAACTAATGGAACATAAATGACTTGAAAAGTAACTAAACTGAAAATAGAAACCAGATTTTTATGATATCCAAGTTCATGTTCTCTCTTCTCTGACACTTATTAAGAGAGGAACTAGAAGGTGTTGAAAATTAAGATTTAGAAAACACTGATAAAGTCACTCAAGGTTTTATATACTTTTTATTATTTTTCATGAATATTGTAATTGGCATTTTTTGTTTACCCTACATAGTATCTTTCAATATTTAAAGCTTTCACAACTCTCTAAGATTTTTCAGCACATAGATAATATCTTTAGTAATTTGTCTTTATTTTTTGGCTCTAATTCACTGATAGTAAATCAAATTATTATGTTTAATTGTTATGTCAGATTCTTCTCACTTAAGCAATTAATGCAGACCAAATTCAAGGGAGAAGGTTTAACAAAAAATTTGTAACCATTCTAATCCAAACTCAATTCTACCTAACTTGATCCAAAGGTAAGACATTTTATCTGGTGATCATTTCATGAATATCTTATTTTTTATCTATTCCTGGGCTAGGTTCTGGGTGAATACAGAAAAATCAAAGCTTACTCTCCCAGAAAGAGATTATTGAAATCCAGAATTTGAAAGCCACATGACAAGACAGCATCATAGGGCCTCTCTGCAACATTTTATAAGGGATTGAATGGCAATAATAGAAACGATCAAGCTCATTATGGGTCTAACATGAAACAAGATGGCACAGAACACCAAACCATCATTTCTTTGATGATTTTGCAACAAACCAAATTTTACATCAAATTTTGCAACATTGTCTTTATTAGAACCCAAGGACCAAGGTTGGTGATCCTTTTGCTACTTTTTTTGGTTGTTGTTGATCTACCTCCTAAGAGGTAGAGATATAAAGGTTAATTAACCTTTATATACCCAATTGCATTTCTACCTGTGAACAAATTAAGGATAAATATATGCAGGTAAGTAACAGAAACTTTCATGACTTTTATAAATACCTGCAAAGAGTCAGACATGACTGAAGCAACTTAGCACATATGCCCAGAAAACAAACACTAAAATGTGTTTCTCTTTCAGAATCGTTTTGTGCCTCTCCTGTGTCTTTCTCCAATCCTGGATCCCCATAACAATATCATCAATGTGCAGGACTTGTTTACAGAAGTATCAGATGACACCACCCTTATGTCAGAAAGTGAAGAAGAACTAAAAAGCCTCTTGATGAAAGTGCAAGAGGAAAGTGAAAAAGTTGGCTTAAAGCT
This sequence comes from Bison bison bison, assembly GCF_000754665.1. Classification (NCBI taxonomy): domain Eukaryota; kingdom Metazoa; phylum Chordata; class Mammalia; order Artiodactyla; family Bovidae; genus Bison; species Bison bison. The sequence continues at coordinate 11,577,640 of NW_011494708.1, read as the reverse complement.
CAACATTCAGAAAACGAAGATCATGGCATCTGGTCCCATCACTTCATGGGAAATAGATGAGGAAACAGTGGAAACAGTGTCAGACTTTATTTTTGGGGGCTCCAAAATCACTGCAGATGGTGACTGCAGCCATGAAATTAAAAGACGCTTACTCCTTGGAAGGAACGTTATGACCAACCTAGATAGCATATTCAAAAGCAGAGACATTACTTTGCCAACAAAGATCTGTCTACTCAAGGCTATGGTTTTTCTAGTGGTCATGTATGGTTGTGAGAGTTGGACTTTGAAGAAAGCTGAGTGCCGAAGAATTGATGCTTTTGAACTGTGGTGTTGGAGATGACTCTTGAGAGTCCCTTGGAGTACAAGGAGATCCAGCCAGTCCATTCTAAAGGAGATCAGCCCTGGGTGTTGTTTGGAAGGAATGATGCTAGAGCTGAAACTCCAGTACTTTGGCCACCTCATGCGAGGAGTTGACTCATTGGAAAAGACTCTGATGTTGGGAGGGATTGGGGGCAGGAGGAAAAGGGGACGACAGAGGATGAGATGGTTGGATGGCATCACAGACTCGATGGATATGAGTTTGAGTGAACTCCGGGAGTTGGTGATGGACAGGGAGGCCTGGCTTGCTGTGATTCATGGAGTCACAGAGTCAGAAATGACTGAGCAAATGAACTGAACTGAACTGAACTGAGGCCTCCTGTATAGAGTTCAGCAGGATATACGAGGCTACAGGACTTTTCCAGTTGTTGAAGACCCTAGACACTGGGGAGACACTTTCAGAGACTAAGATGTCCAAGTGATGCCCCATCAGGACCACACATTCACTGTTCATCTGTGCTGTGCTTTGACTTTTAAAACTGTTCAAACCCTGAGTGATTGCTTGTTTTAACTGCATATAAACATCACTTTATCCACTTAAGACGGTTTTGCCTTCTTGGATGACTTCTTTTAGATGAATTTTTGGTGAGAACTTGGAAGAATGCATCTTACAGAAACATCATCCCGAAGTCACTGCACACAAGAGATGAGGTCATTGGCACTGAAGAGCAAGGGGCCTGTTTTTGCTTAAGATGTATGTCACCCTTCTGATAAGGGAAGAATCCTGAAGTGCCAAGGTTACAAAGTTTTTAGTGACAGTAAATGAAGCCCCTCCTAAAAACATGAATTACTACCCCTGGGGTCTTGAGTCATCACAGGACAGTAGTCTGACCCTTGAACTTTTCTCTGAGCCCAGAGTGAGCCACAGACACACGAATAACGTCATCCCTTCTTGTCATGGGGGCCTAAGAGAAAGAGAGTAAACACATTTCTTGTGCCACCTGCAAACATGGGGATTCTTAGAAACTGTTTTGGGGACTACATTAGCTGGTAGTTTTCTGGGCTTTTTCTCTTGATGTTCATTTGTTCTTCTGTTGTGAGGCAGTACTCTGGGAGGAAGAATGGTTTCCAGGGAACCATCCTCAGTGTGTATGGACAGGGAGGCCTGGCGTGCTGTGGTTCATGGGGTCGCAAAGTGTCAGACATGACTGAGCAACTGAACTGAACTGATCCTCAGTGTGTGGGCTCTGTGACCCATCTGTGGCATCCCTTGGGGTTTGCCCCTCTTTTAACTCTGGACAACAGTGTCTTACATTAAAGTTTCCTATAAACTCTCTTAACTGATGTACTGTATTATCTGATGTAGTTTACTTGAAGAAATCATGAAAAATTGTCCATCTTCTGAGGTACTTTCAAAGCGTACTCTTTGTAGGACCAGACATCACCTTCCAGACTAATCCTTACAAAAGTTAAAGGCTATAAAGAAGTGGATGTTTAAAAATTAATACTTGTGAATATTGGCTAAATGGTACTCCTAGATTATGAGAAATTTTAGCTTAGATATTCTTATGAAGGGAAGGGATTTATAAATATTCTTGCTTCAAGGAAACTAGCACCCAAGCTGGTTTAACAGGTATGCCTTCAGACATCAAAATGATGCCAACAGTGGACTTCTCTGCACTCATAAAGGCTGGAATCACCGTTTTACATATCTGTTGCTGTTTAGTTACAAAGTTGTGTCAGACTCTTTGCAACCGTACAGACTGTAGACCGCCAGGCTCCTCTGTCCATGGAGTTCTCTAGGCAAAAATACTGGAGTGGGTTGCCATTTCCTTCTCCAGGGCTTTTGCTACTTTGGATTGAAGTTATATCAGGAATATGTATATTATTTTGTCTTTTCTAACACATCTAATTTGCCAAATTATGTGAAAGGAAATACATATACTGATACGTGGTTGTTTTTGTTGTTTAGTTGCTAAGTCACGTTAATCAGCAAGGCTCATCTGTCCATGGGATTTCCCAGGCAAGAATACTGGAGTGGGTTGCCATTTCATTCCTTCTGAGATGCCAGGAGATCTTCCTAACCCAGGGATTGAACCCATGTCTCCCACATTGGCAGGTGGGTTCTTTACCACTGTGCTGCCAGAGAAGCCCCTACTGATAGGTAATGTATGTATTTTTGCATTTTGAAATCATTTCAGTAAATAAAGCAATACAGGTATATTTTAATTAAAAGTATCAGTTTTGTTTTGTGTTTTTTTTTTTTTTTTTCAGTATAGAGTGCAATGTCAGATGAACAGGCCTCATTGCCCACAAAAATGTACTGATTATATTAAAGTTCACAGGGTGTTGTTCTTTTTAATACTTGAATTAAAGGTATATGTCTTAGTGCTCCATTAACTACATTTAGAGAATGGTAATCTAATGATGCTTTGTATTATGTCCATTTTTTGTATTGTTTTATGTTTAATATAATTTCAGTGTGAAACCTTGTTATCAGAGTATTTAATTACAAAAGTATGTAATTTTCAAGAATATACTACCTATAGTAATTTGTAATACCTTTATTAAAATAAGAATAGCCAGTACTGTTTATAGGTCCACAATAGTGATACATTTTTATCTGAAAACTCCATTTGTTGTTTCTTCTCCCTAATTTTTATAGGATTCTATCAATATATGTATAACTTTCAAAGTGATAGAGTTATACTTTTAATACCTAGGATAAATATTTCTCACTGATAACTCTTTGGAAAGCAAGTATAATGATAATGCCTACTTTAATCTCATCTTTGATCTAAAATACAAGTGGAATGCATCAAATACACTAATCAAAGAAAACAGAAAAATACTACAGTTTCAGTAGTTCCTCAGCTAGAAATTAAAATGGAATATCAGTTTAAATATTTTCTCTAAATACAAACTCAGGTGGGAGGCCTTTGCCCAACATTGTGCTAATAACCTTATCCTTTTCTTGCATGCTAATATCACTCTCTCTCAGCTGGCTGCAGAGCCATATAATCTCTCATAGCTCTTTGGTTTAAATAAGTTATTCAAAATCAAACAAAAACAGAGTCAAGTAATATGATGGAAATATAGTAAATCTTTAACTTGTTTTATCTGCTTATCATTGTAATCATTTACCTTTGCAATATACCTTGAAAGTGAAAGTGAAATCGCTCAGTTGTGTCCGATTCTTTGCGACCCCATGGACTGTAGCCTATCAGGCTCCTCCGTCCATGGGATTTTCCAGGCAAGAGTGCTGGAGTGGATTGCCATTTCCTTCTCCAGGAGATCTTCCCAACCCAGAAATCGAACCCGGGTTTCCCCAATTGCGGGCAGACGCTTTACTGTCTGAGCCACCAGGGAAGTGTAGCTCTCCCTTTTTAAAAGGTGGTATCTTAAAATAAGCCAGTTCCAGAGTCTATACTTCAGGGAACTATAAATTCACAGAGATCCCCTAGCTCCCAGCTCTACTTTGTTTCCCAAGAACTAAGATTTCATATCTCTCATAGATACATTTCTGTTGTGCATAACTATATATGACATATGGATGATTTCTTTTAATGCAGCTATGCCCACCAAAAATAGATGCTCAAATATTGCAATATTATATTTACATATGTTAGTTTCAGTGACACTATACTGAATCACAGTTATAAATTGTACAGCTTAGATGTATGTTGTTAGTAACTGTACTAATAGTCTGGATAGATATGGAAATTATTGTATTCCTGAATTTCTAACTTCTAAAAGTAGGATAATATTTTCTTAAATTCCTATTTTGATATAATAAGTAAAATTAGTTGTTTGATATCTTTAGTCTTAAATTGTATCAAGGAAGTCTATAAAATTGTCTCTCCTTTTTGTCTTTTTATCTTCTTTACCTGATTATAACCTTTCAAGTATCAAGTTGTATTCCTTAAACTAGGTTTTCCGATTAGTGAAATCACTATTATTTCACTTACTCATAGTTTTTATGGTTTTATAGACTGACTTTTCTCTTTTATTCTTAGGGTTCTTATTTCTTGCCTAAGGATTCTGATCAAGATAAGGATTTTATCATGATTTCTTTCAGACTACTTCCTAACAGGTTAAAAATACTGTTAACTTTTATTGAGCTATTTTTGCCATTATATTTTTGAGATAGTAGAATCATAATTATACAAAATACTCCATATGTGCCAGATCTATTATATTATTCAAGAACAAATTGGCTTTCTGCTTTATATTCCCCTTTTTCATCATGACCAATTTTTAGATTGACTTTTTGTGTAGGATAAGTCATCACGATTTTGTCTTCTTTAAATCACCTACAAGTGTTGCTAGTTTAAAATTTTTAGCTTGCAAATAATAACCTAGAGACTGTAATCATATAAAGTGTTCATTGATAGTTGATTGGCAGCCACTAGTTTTAATCCCAATGTAACCCAAAGTATTTTGTGACTTTAGTTCAATATATGATGGTATAAATATCCTCCATTAATCACTTTCTTTACTTCCCTTCTTGAAGTATAAAATTATATAGCTAATTCCCAGGAAAACCTTAAATATGTTATTTATGATGTACCTCATGCTTTAGGCAAAGTAAAAAGCTACATTTTAAAATTTGTGTTCTAGAAATATGACTCACAACACATAGAAATGCTAGTAAACTATAAAAAATTGCATTAAAAAGAAATGTGGCTCTGCTTACAAATCAATGATAAATCTCCATGTTCTCAAAGTTAAAGAGAAGACATGGGCCAGAGGAATTGGTGCAATAAGATATTAAGCTTGTTCTAAAAAGGAAGATGGGTATTAATTCTTATATATGAACAAGAAACACATTTATCATAGACAGATGATAGTAAAATAGGGTGATTAGATAAACTTTATTGAAGCAATGACATTTGAACACATATTAGATGAAGAAAAAATTATCAAGAAGACATCATCAGGAGAAAATACTATAAACAGAAGGAAATCATATGCGAAGGTTGTATAAGATAGAGATAAATTTATAAAAATATGAGGGTTGGTGAGTTTTATATGTTTTCCAGGTGGCTTAGTGATAAATAATTTGCCTACCAAGGCAAGAGACACAAGAGATGTGGGTTCAATCCCTGGGTCAGATGATCCCCTGGAGGAGGAAATGGCAACCCACTCCAGTATTCTTGTCTGGAGATTCCCATGGATAGAGGAGCATGGTAGGCTACAGTCCATGAAGTTGCAAAGAGTCAGACACAACTGAGTGGCTGAGCACTCGCATAGGCACAAGTTATATACACGAAAAACCATGGTGAACACTGATAAATCATATCGCCAGCAAGAGATGCCAGGCTTCCCTCTAACAGTTTTGTGTGGGGGAAAAGTCTCTTTTAGAAATTAGAATTCTGCCAGTATTGCATGCTATTTAGAGTAGCTTGTTTCACTAATATGACTTAGTAATTTCCACATAAAGTCAACTTTTAATATCAAAGGCAGAAAGGAACTTTTGGTGCGGTGGGAAAAAACAATTATAAAAACTGGGAAGACATTATAAAGACTATTTTTAAAAACTCCCTAATAAAATTATAAACTAGGGGGAAAATCTAAAAAAGGAAGCTGTGAGCATGTGCAGAGAAGAAAAAAAGGGCTCACCAAAAGAAACAAAAGAAAAAGATAGGGTAAACATGAAAACTGTCTTAAATTTGAAAGGACTCCACAACTCATGCACAAATCTATTAACAGAAAGTGGAATCCTTATTGGCACAAGACCTTCAAACATAACCTCTGAATAATAATTGGCTGACCAGTAAGCTATGCAGACAAAAACAATCCCTAGGAATCAGGTTTAAGAGTAAAAATAAAATTAAAACTGAGAAATCAGTAGGAAATACCAAAGTAGAATTGGATTCTACGGATTTAGTCTAACAAGTTACTAAACAAAAATGGCAAAAACCACCCTCAAGGGAAAATTTCAGAATCTAGAATTACTACAACATAATATCTAAAGTGTCTTGATTAAAAAAAAAAAAAAAAAGAGTAAAGAAGGAGAAAATTATTTGAAAGGGGGAATCAGCAAATTTAAAGATAGATCAATAAAAGTTATCTACTTTTTGAAGACTGAGAGAAAAATACGAAAGAAAATATTCAGAATCACTGAGAGCAATATCAAACATACTAACATACATAATGTGAGCATCAGTAGAAGAAGAAAAAGGAACATAAAAAAAAATTTTAAGATATAATGGCTAAAGACTTCACAAATCTGATGAAAAGCAATTATCTACACATCTAACAAGTTAAATTAATTACAAAGAAAATAAACACAAAGACATCTACACCTACACACAGCATAGTGAAACTTTTGAAAATAATGACAATGAGACAATACTGAAAGCAATTGAAGAAAATTATTCCATGTGTATTGAAGGAGAGCTGTACAATTAAAAGCGGCTTTAGATGTGAAACAATGAATACCAAAATGCTTTGAAAAGTATATATTCAAAGTGCTAAAAGAAAAAAAAAAAAACAGGAGAATTATAAAAAAGAGTTCTACTTCTAGCAAAACTATATTCAAAAAATGAGGTATAATAAAAACATTCCCAGGAAAATGAACACTGAGAATTTGTTACTAGCATGCAATCTTATAAGAAATTCTTAAGGAAGTCCTTTAAACTGAAAGGAAGTGATACCAGATGTCAATTCAAATCCACAGGAAAAAATAAAAGCAATCAAAACTTTCGGTAAAAGTAATGTCTAATGTTTTTCTCTTAGCTTTTTACAAAGCTATAAGATGGTATAAAACAATTATAACACTGAATTGTTAATATAAAGAGGTAATATATATGAAAATCATAAGACAAAGTAGAGGAGAGGAACTTGAACTGTATCAGAATAAATTTTCTGTATTTTATAAGATTTGGCTTAGTATCAATAAATATCAATAAACATATGCACACACATGCTTGCACATACTTTATACACAAAAGGAAAAAAGATAATTTTAGATACTGTTCTTCAGTCCAGTTCACTCAGTAGTGTCCGACTCTATGACCCCATGGACCACAGCATGCCAGGCCTCCTTGTCTATCACAAACTCCTGGAGTTTACTCAAACTCATATCCACTGAGTTGGTGATGCCACTCAACCATCTCATCCTGTGTCGTCCCATTCTCCTTCCTTCAATCTTTCCCAGCATCAGGGTCTTTTCAAATGAATCAGCTCTTCACATCAGGTGGCCAAAGTATTGGAGTTTCAGCTTCAACATCATTCCTTCCAGTGAATACTCAGGACTAATCTCCTTTAAGATGGACTGGTTGGATCTCCTTGAAGTCCAAGGGACTGGACAGGGACTGGACCAAGGGACTGGACAGAAATAGATGTTTTTCTGTAACTCTCTTGCTTTTTCCATGATCCAGAGGATGTGGGCAATTTGATCTCTCGCTCTGCCTTTTCTAAAACCAGCTTGAACATCTGGAAGTTCATGGTTCACATATTGTTGAAGCCTGGGTTGGAGAATTTTGAGATTACTTTACTAGTGTGGGAGATGAGTACAATTACGTGGTAATCTGAGTGTAATTTGGCATTGCCTTTCTTTGGGATTGGAATAAAAACTGACCTTTTCCAGTTCTGTCACATTTAATTTTAATTTCTGATATATTAAAGACCATCTGTTTCTGCTTTATTGACTATGCCAAAGCCTTTGACTGTGTGGATCACAATAAACTGTGGAAAATTTTGAAAGAGATGGGAATACCAGACCACCTGACCTGCCTCGTGAGAAACCTGTATGCAGGTCAGGAAGCAACAGTTAGAACTGGACATGGAACAACAGACTGGTTCCAAATAGGAAAAGGAGTACGTCAAGGCTGTATGTTGTCACCCTGCTTGTTTAACTTATATGCAGAGTACATCATGAGAAATGCTGGACGGGAAGAAACACAAGCTGGAATCAAGATTGCCGGGAGAAATATCAATAATCTCAGATATGCAGATGAAACCACCCTTATGGCGGAAAGTGAAGAGGAACTAAAAACCTCTTGATGAAAGTGAAAGAGGAGAGTGAAAAAGTTGGCTTGAAGCTCAACATTCAGAAAATGAAGATCATAGCATCTGGTCCCATCACTTTATGGGAAATAGATGGGGAAACAGTGGAAACAGTGTCAGACTTTATTTTGGGGGGCTCCAAAATCACTGCAGATGGTGACTGCAGCCATGAAATTAAAAGACGCTTACTCCTCGGAAGGAAATTTATGACCAACCTTTATAGCATATTGAAAAGCAGAGACATTACTTTGCCAACAAAGGTCCATCTAGTCAAGGCTATGGTTTTTCCTGTGGTCATGTATGGATGTGAGAGTTGGACTGTGAAGAATGCTGAGCGCCGAAGAACTGATACTTTTGAACTGTGGTGTTGGAGAATACTCTTGAG
>NW_011494708.1:11568159-11568824 GCF_000754665.1 Bison bison bison | reverse complement strand
AAGGATATAAAGAGTAATAGAATGAGGATAGCTCAGTAGGAAAATTCAGTGGAGAAAAGAGGCTGAATAATTCAGCCAGAAGGTAAGAGAAAGAACGACATGGTGAGACCAAGTTTCGGTGAACAAGGCCCGTACTTTATTTTTCAAAGTAGTTTTTATACCTTAAGTTATGCACAGAGGATAATGGGGGAAGGGGTAGAGTCTTGCAGCAAACCAGGCTTTCTTCCTGCAATCTTATCATATGCAAAAGCTTAGGTGATTTGCATCATCTTCTGGCCCGGAGGCCTGTTAACATTTTAAGACCTTTTCTTCAGAAAACTTATTTTTCTCTAAAGGTGATTGGTCAGGAGCCACCCTCCAAAAGCATTAGATAAAGTTGCATTCCTACAGAGCAAAGGTGTGGTGGGCTACAACAAGAAAAAGAATTAACTCAAGGGTCCCAGGTTACAAACATTAAAGCTACTACTTACACCAATTATATTAATCAATACACTGCCAGGGACACAGCAGGTAAGGGATATGGAGACTTAGCAGCAAACATTGGCCCAACAAGTGAAAATCCCTCACCAATACAATTTCTAATCAATCTTTTAACTACTCAAAAGAATCTGTGTTTAGACAGTTTAGAACATCTCCTGCCTCTCACAGTTGGGAGGCTCTGAACA
>NW_011494708.1:11567365-11568059 GCF_000754665.1 Bison bison bison | reverse complement strand
AGAATACTCTTGAGAGTCCCTTGGACTGCACGGAGATCCAACCAGTCCATTCTGAAGGAGATCAGCCCTGGGATTTCTTTGGAGGGAATGATGCTGAAGCTGAAACTCCAGTACTCTGGCCACCTCACGCGAAGAGTTGACTCATTGGAAAAGACTCTGATGCTGGGAGGGATTGGGGGCAAGAGAAGAAGGGGATGACAGAGGATGAGATGGCTGGATGGCATCACTGATTCAACGGACGTGAGTCTGAGTGAACTCTGGGTGATGGTGATGGACAGGGAAGCCTGGCATGCTGTGATTCATGGGGTTGCAAAGAGTCGGAGACGACTGAGCGACTGAACTGAACTGACTGAAATATAAAAATAATAACTTTAATCTGTTTATTGGTTGAAATATTTCTTAATGACTCAAAGTTAGGGGAAAAAACCTTATGGTAGCTTTAATTAAACGCCCCGGCTGAACCAGGGTATTCGAAGGAGAGACGGCGTCGGCGAAGATCAGGAAACAATTGCTTAATTAAACGTTAATTAAGGATATAAAGAGTAATAGAATGAGGATAGCTCAGTAGGAAAATTCAGTGGAGAAAAGAGGCTGAATAATTCAGCCAGAAGGTAAGAGAAAGAACGACATGGTGAGACCAAGTTTCGGTGAACAAGGCCCGTACTTTATTTTTCAAAGTAGTTTTTATACCTTA
>NW_011494708.1:11562567-11567260 GCF_000754665.1 Bison bison bison | reverse complement strand
AAAGGAGTTTGTAGGTTAAACACTGTCACACCCAGGAATTATTAACTGGAGCTGTAAGCTAACTTTTTTCAGAGAGGTAGTGGGGGACAGCCCCCCGTAAAGTCAGAGGTGTAGGTGAAAGCACAAAGCAGAAAGTAGGCAGACTCTGGTTTTGGGGGTAGATTGCTCGAGAATTTCCAGGGAGACTCCTGAGGCTTGATCCGGCCTTTGCGTATGCCAAGCCTCCTTCCTCATGACCTTTGTCATGGGTGGAGTTCCTCACGCTGGCTACCGGCAGAGATAGAATTCCAGTTGAGCTATTCCAGATCCTGAAAAGTGCTGCACTCAATATGCAATATGCACTCAATATGCAATATGCCGGCTCCCGGCAATTCTTCCTATTTGCCATAAACTCATCTAGGTGCTAAGGATACAATAGTGAACATTAATGAAAAATATACCTCTGTCATGTAGGTCATATTTTCATGGGTTTTACAGTATTTACACAACTGCTTAAAGAAAATGTTGATAAAATTTTCCACAGAAAAATGAAACATTTAGATAATAGAAGGTAGTATAAACAAATTGAAAGCCGGAAAAATTATATATAGCATATACATAACAACAAAGGCTTAATTCTAGAATGTATAAAACACATCAACATATTTGTTAGAGTAAGAAAATGTCTCAAGATAAAAGTGTAAAAATCTGTAGAGAGAAATTTTGAATAACCATAAGCAAATGAAAGATTTCAAGCTAATCATTAACTTTAAAAAGATCATTTTAAACTATCTTGAATAATAATTTCACATTTATAATGAAGTTGCTCAGTCGTGTCCTACTCTTTTGCAACCCTGTGGACTGTAGCTCACCAGGCTCCTCTGTCCATAGAATTCTCCAGGCAAGAATACTGGAGTGGGTTGCTGTTTCCTTCTCCAGGGGATCTTCCTGATCCAGGGATCAAACCCAGGTCTCCCACATTGCAGGCAGACGCTTTAACCTCTGAGCTACCAGGGAAGCCCAATTTCACATGTATAGGATTATACAATTTAAAAAGTTGGCTAACATGACAGTGTCAGTGGAAAGTGGATAAAAAGAACACAATACATTGCTATGAGAGCATAAGTTGAGGAGACATTGGTAATGAAGTTAAGAATGAAAAAAACATGTTCAGTAAACTACTGTAAAAAAAAAAAAAAGCTCTTGTACATGTGCAGAAGGAATTGTGTCCATTAGTGTATACAGTAATACTTTTGCATACTTATGAGTACACACTAAAATAGCCTAAAAGTTCAATTTGTTGGTAAAAGAAAAATAAATGTGATTAATTCATACAAGGGAATATTATACAATAATGGACTAATGAACTATAGCTAAATGAAGTTATAGTTCTCACATGTTAAAGGAGGAAAGAATGTTTCATAAGGGTAAAGGAATGCCATTATATGACTTGTTCAAATATGCAGTGGACTTCCCAGCTGTAGTGGTAAAGAACCACTAGAGTTGGGCCATAAAGAAGACTGAGCACTGAAGAAATGATGCTTTCGAACTGTGGTGCTGGAGAAGACTTTTGAGAATCCCTTGGATAGCAAGGAAATCAAACCAGTCAATCTTAAAGGGAATCAACCCTGAATATTCATTGGAAGGACTGATGTTGAAGCTGAAATTCCAATATTTTGGCCTCCTGATGCAAAAAGCCAACTCATGGAAAAGACCCTAATGTGGGAAAGATTGAGGGCAGGAGAAGAGGGTGACAGAGAATAAAGTGGTTGTATGGAATCACTGAATCAATGGACATGACTTTGAGCAAACTCAGAGATAGTGAAGGACAGGGAGGCCTGGCATGCTGCAGTCCATGGGGTCACAAAGACTCGGACATGACTGAGCAACTGAACAACAAATATGCAATACCAATCCGTGTATTGCTTTATATGCATATGTGACCAGTTATATATAAGTATCAAATGTAAAATATCTAAGTCTTCATGCCGTCTTTGAAGTGCCTCATGAGAGGATGGGAGAAGTAGGTTATGGGGACTTGGCCATGAGCTGTTCTCTTCACAATTTAAATAGAAGCTGTAAAATTAATAAGTCAAATTGTTGTTATCTTTCAAAGCTGTGTGGCCAAAATACTGATTTTATATTACTGCATGCATTTTTATGGTTTTTTTGATTAATGTATAATAATTTTCACATTAAAATCAGTATAATGTTAACTTTCAATTTAAATCTTAAAAGTATGATTCAGAAAATCACAGTTAATAAAAATAGTGATATATGAAAATAAAGCCTCAAAAAAATCAGTTAGGTTTTCTCTCTAAATATTTCCACTGTCATCCCACCAGTGCACTTTACTGCTTATTTTAGTAACTATTTAAAAATCAGTTAATAAAGATCAGTTACTACTTGACAGAATCCAAGGATAAAAGAAAGATCATCTTGTATTTTTGTTTCAGAGTCCATTCATTAGCAGCCAGAGATCTAAGAAACTTTAATCAAAATATAAAGAGATATCAACAATTAAAGAACAATCATAAAAGAAAATAAATCATTTTCAAAACTAGGCCAATATGAGAATAGATATATGATTTTTAAAAGTCAAATTTATATGTTGTGTCTTTACCACTCTTAAAAATAGCTAAAGACTTAATAAAAACCTTTGCAGTTTTAACACATGTGAACCAACTCCCTTAAAATCAGGTCAGCTTCAATTCCCAGGTGAGCTTCAAGGGATGAAGAATGAATGCATAACTTATAATAATTGCTCACAAATATATACACACATATTTACATACACATATATAATGTATACATGTATGTACATGTGAATGTACATATAAATTGTACCAAGAAACACTTTTGTAAGTTCTTTAAGTTTAAAGTATAGAACTTTTGGTAAACCTAAGTGTTACTTCTTATTCAAAAACTCATTCTCAACTTTCTTGTGCTTTCAACTGTGCAAGTTTGTATGCTGAGTCATGTCCAACTCTTTGCAACCCCAAGGACTGTACCCCACCAGATTCCTCTGTCTATGGGACTTCCCATGCAAGAATATTGGAGTGGGTTGCCATTTCCTCCTCCAGGGAATCTTCTCAAACCAGAGATCGAACCTGGGTATTCTGCTTTGGCACGAGGATTCTATACCACTGGGCCACTTGGAAATCCCACTCTCAAACCCATGTGCTTAACCCAAAATACTTTGCATACACCAATGCTGCTTCTGTAAAATATAGCATTTGGTGTGTTATTGAAGATACATTATTTTTTATTTAGTGTTACTGAATTATTTTGATGAATACAAAATTAAATTCTCTTAGTCTATATTACAGCAAAATTGTGAGTCTGATAATGACAAGCATGTGCAAAATTTAGTTAATTATAGTGAATAATCACATAAAATATTTTGTAACAATATATACATGGAAATCATAGTCTCTAAAATTTCCTAGTTAAGAAAGTTGAGGTTGATAAGTACAGTTCCAAAATAAGAAATATTTATTGCTACATATACTAATACTAGGGTTTATGAAATGTTTATGTATTCTATAAGTACAGAGAAATCTAGTAGAAAAAATCAGGTCACATAGAATATAAGAATTAATAAAGGATTTTCATCCAGTGTTATTATTTAGTATGCATTAAAATTTTTAGGGGGGAGGAGCTAAGATGGCAGAGGAGTAGGACCGGGAGAACACTTTCTCCCCCACAAATTCATCAAAAGAACATTTAAACATCGAGTAAATTCCACAAAACAACTTCTGAATGCCGGCAGAGGACATCAGGCACCCAGAAAAGCAACCCAAGTCTTCAAAAGGAGGTAGGAAAAACTATAAAAGACAAAAAAAGAGACAAAAGAAGGAGGGACGGAGTTCCATACCAGGAAGGGAGTCTTAAAAAGAGAGAAGTTTCCAAACACCAGGAAACCTTCTCACTGCCGAATCTGTGCCGAGCCTTGGAAGCACAGGGCAACATAACAGGGAGGAAAAATAAATAAACAATTAAAACCCACAGATTGCGAGCCCTACGGTAACTCCCCCAGCGGAGAAGCAGCGCAGACGCCTGCACACGCCACTAGCAAGCGGGGGCTGGGCAGGGAGGCGCGGCGCGGGCTGCATCACATAGAGTAAGGAACTGGCCTGAATACCCTGAGCACTATCTGAGCAAAATAATTTGGGCTAGCAAACCAGACTGTGGGATATCTACCATGCGAAAAGCCAGCCCTAACCTAAGACACCGCCAGGCCCGTGCACAGAACAAAGGACTGAACAGAGATAGCCGGCTGCAGACCATCCCCCACCGGTGACAGACAGCCAGAGCCGGAAGGGGGCAATCGCAGCCCCAGAGAGACATTATCTATAAAACTGTAAGCAGGCTCCTTTGCTAAAACTTCTTGGGGGTCTGGACGGTCAACATCTGCCTGAGAAGGTGCTCCAGTTGTACACCTAGATAACCGAGCGGCGGGGAGGTGATAAGTCGCAGCAATCGCGCTCGCCAAACATCTCATCACCTGAGCTGCTCAGACCTGGGAAGGGCACAAAATGCAGGCCCAACGGAGTCTGCACCTCTGAGGACTACCGGAGTGCCAGAACCTGAGCGGCTTGGACCTGGGAGGTGCAGGCAGCCCAGGGCCAGCCACGGATGGTTCCCGACGGAGCAACCTAGAGCCTGAGCAGTGTGGGCAGGGAGGCTACACGCACCGTGAGCGGGGGCAGAC
>NW_011494708.1:11561554-11561927 GCF_000754665.1 Bison bison bison | reverse complement strand
TTTATTTTTTCTTTTTTTTAATTTTTTAAACAAATTTTATGCCCTCTATTATTCCTTTAATTTTCACTTTTATAACCTATTACTTTGCAAAAAAAAAAGAACCTATTTTTTTTAATGCAAACTTCATATATACATTTTTTATAATTTTTTTGACCTTGATTTTTTTTTTCTTCTTTTCTTTAACATTGTATTTTTGAAGTTCCAAACTGTACTCTAGAGTTTTAGTTTTAGCTTTTTGGTATTTCTTACCAATTTTGTACCTATAGTTTTTTTAATAATTTCTGTGACTCTTTTTTTTCTTTTTCCTCTGTTTCTTTCTCTTCTTCTTTTATATAACATTGTATATCTGAAATTCCAAACTCTACCCTAGATT
>NW_011494708.1:11560953-11561454 GCF_000754665.1 Bison bison bison | reverse complement strand
AATACCCCACTCACACCTATGGATAGATCAACTAAACAGAAAATTAACAAGGAAACACAAACTTTAAATGATACAATAGACCACTTAGACCGAATTGATATCTACAGGACATTTCATCCCAAAACAATGAATTTCACCTTTTTCTCCAGCACACATGGAACCTTCTCCAGGATAGATCACATCCTGGGCCATAAATCTAGCCTTGGTAAATTAAAAAAAATTGAAATCATTCCAAGCATCTTTTCTGACCACAATGCAGTAAGATTAGATCTCAACTACAGGAGAAAAACTATTAAAAATTCCAACATATGGAGGCTGAACAACACGCTGCTGAATAACCAACAAATCACAGAAGAAATCAAAAAAGAAATCTAAATTTGCATAGAAACGAATGAAAATGAAAACACAACAACCCAAAACCTGTGGGACACTGTAAAAGCAGTCCTAAGGGGAAAGTTCATAGCAATACAGGCATACCTCAAGAAACAAGAAAAAAGTCAA
>NW_011494708.1:11558506-11560853 GCF_000754665.1 Bison bison bison | reverse complement strand
TCTCTACTCCACCCAACTCTGTGAGTTTATGTGTGTTCCAGATGGTGGAGAACACTTAGGGAACTGATTACTGGCTGGATCTGTCTCCCTCCTTTTCATTTCCCCCTTTTATCCCTCTGGCCACCTCTGTCTCCTTCCTCCTTCTTCTCTTCTCTGTATAACTCTGTGAACATCTCTGAGTGGTCCAGTTGTGGAGTGCACATAAGGAAGTGATTACTGGCTAGCCCGCTCTCTCCTCTATTGATTCCACCTCATCTCATTTGGGTCACCTCTAACTCCCTCCTCCCTCTTCTCTTCTCCATGTAATGCTGTGAACCTCTTTGGGTGACCCTCACGGTAGAGAAACTTTTCATCTTTAACATAGATGTTTTATCAATGGTGCTGTATAGAAGGAGAAGTTTTGAAACTACTGTAAAAATAAGACCGATAACTTGAAGCAGGAGGCTTAAGTCCAAACCCTGACTCCAGGGAACTCCTGACTCCAAGGAACATTAATTGACAGGAGCTCATCAAACGCCTCCATACTTACACTGAAACCAAGCACCACACAAGGACCAACAAGTTCCAGGGCAAGACATACCAAGCAAATTCTGCAGCAACAAAGGAACACAGCCCTGAGCTCCAAGATACAGGCTGCCCAAAATCACCCCAAAACCATAGACATCTCATAACTCATTACTGGACACTTCATTGCACTCCAGAGAGAAGAAATACAGCTCCACCCACCAGAACACCAACACAAGCTTCCCTAACCAGGAAACCTTGACAAGCCACCTGTACAAACCCGCACACAGCGAGGAAATGCCACAATAAAGAGAACTCCACAAATTGCCAGAATGCAGAAAGGACACCCCAAATTCAGCAATTTAAACAAGATGAAGAGACAGAGGAATACCCAGCAGAAAAAGGAACAGGATAAATGCCCACCAAACCAAACAAAAGAGGAAGAGATAGGGAATCTACCTGATAAAGAATTCCGAATAATGATAGTGAAATTGATCCAAAATCTTGAAATCAAAATGGAATCACAGATAAATAGCCTGGAGACAAGGATTGAGAAGATGCAAGAAAGGTTTAACAAGGACCTAGAAGAAATAAAAAAGAGTCAATATATAATGAATAATGCAATAAATGAAATGAAAAACACTTTGGAGGCAACAAATAGTAGAATAACAGAGGCAAAAGATAGGATTAGTGAATTAAGAGATAGAATGGTAGGAATAAATGAATCAGAGAGGATAAAAGAAAAACGAATTAAAAGAGATGAGGACAATCTCAGAGACCTCCAGGACAATATTAAATGCTACAACATTCGAATCATAGAGGTCCCAGAAGAAGAAGACAAAAAGAAAGACCATGAGAAAATACTTGAGGAGAAAATAGTTGAAAACTTCCCTAAAATGGGGAAGGAAATAATCACCCAAGTCCAAGAAACCCAGAGAATCCCAAACAGGATAAACCCAAGGCGAAACACCCCAAGACACATATTAATCAAATTAACAAAGATCAAACACAAAGAACAAATATTAAAAGCAGCAAGGGAAAAACAACAAATAACACACAAGGGAATTCCCATAAGGATAACAGCTGATCTTTCAATAGAAACTCTTCAAGCCAGGAGGGAATGGCAAGACATACTTAAAATGATGAAAGAAAATAACCTACAGCCTAGATTATTGTACCCAGCAAGGATCTCATTCAAATATGAAGGAGAAATCAAAAGCTTTTCAGACAAGCAAAAGCTGAGAGAATTCAGCACCACCAAACCAGCTCTCCAACAAATACTAAAGGATATTCTCTTGACAGGAAACACAAAAACGGTGTATAAATTCGAACCCCAA
This sequence comes from Bison bison bison, assembly GCF_000754665.1. Classification (NCBI taxonomy): domain Eukaryota; kingdom Metazoa; phylum Chordata; class Mammalia; order Artiodactyla; family Bovidae; genus Bison; species Bison bison. Next base: position 11,559,012 of record NW_011494708.1, on the reverse strand, counting down.
ACAATAAAGTAAATGGCAACGGGATCAGTAATTACCTTAAAAGTAAATGGGTTGAATGCCCCAACCAAAAGACAAAGACGGGCTGAATGGATACAAAAACAAGACCCCTACATATGTTGTCTACAGGAGACCCACCTCAAAACAGGGGACACATACAGACTGAAAGTGAAGGGCTGGAAAAAGATTTTCCATGCAAATAGGGACCAAAAGAAAGCAGGAGTAGCAATACTCATATCAGATAAAATAGAGTTTAAAACAAAGGCTGTGAAAAGAGACAAAGAAGAAAACTACATAATGATCAAAGGATCAATCCAAGAAGAAGATATAACAATTATAAATATATATGCACCCAACACGGGAGCACCGCAGTATGTAAGACAAATGCTAACAAGTATGAAAGGAGAAATTAACAATAACACAATAATAGTGGGAGACTTTAATACCCCACTCACACCTATGGATAGATCAACTAAACAGAAAATTAACAAGGAAACACAAACTTTAAA
>NW_011494708.1:11557861-11558406 GCF_000754665.1 Bison bison bison | reverse complement strand
TATCAACAGTTATATGCCAATAAAATGGACAACGAGGAAGAAATGGACAAATTCTTAGAAAAGTACAACTTTCCAAAACTGGACCAGGAAGAAATAGAAAATCTTAACAGACCCATCACAAGCACAGAAATTGAAACTATAATCAAAAATCTTCCAGCAAACAAAAGCCCAGGTCCAGACGGCTTCACGGCTGAATTCTACCAAAAATATAGAGAAGAGCTAACAGCTATCCTGCTCAAACTCTTCCAGAAAATTGCAGAGGAAGGTCAACTTCCAAACTCATTCTAGGAGGCTACTATCACCCTAATACCAAAACCTGACAGAGATCCCACAAAAAAAGAAAACTACAGGCAAATATCACTGATGAACATAGATGCAAAAATCCTTAACAAAATTCTAGCAATCAGAATCCAACAACACATTAAAAAGATCATACACCATAACCAAGTGGGCTTTATCCCAGGGATGCAAGGATTCTTCAATATCCGCAAATCAATCAATGTAATACACCACATTAACAAATTGAAAAATAAAAACCATATGAT
>NW_011494708.1:11556405-11557693 GCF_000754665.1 Bison bison bison | reverse complement strand
CACTTTCACCATTACTATTCAACATAGTTTTGGAAGTTTTGGCCACAGCAATCAGAGCAGAAAAAGAAATAAAAGGAATCCAAATTGGAAAAGAAGAAGTAAAACTCTCACTATTTGCAGATGACATGATCCTCTACATAGAAAACCCTAAAGACTCCACCAGAAAATTACTAGAACTAATCAATGATTATAGTAAAGTTGCAGGATATAAAATCAACACACAGAAATCCCTTGCATTCCTATACACTAATAATGAGAAAACAGAAAGAGAAATTGAGGAAACAATTCCATTCACCATTGCAACGGAAAGAATAAAATACTTAGGAATATATCTACCTAAAGAAACTAAAGACCTATATATAGAAAACTATAAAACACTGGTGAAAGAAATCCAAGAGGACACTAATAGATGGAGAAATATACCATGTTCATGGACTGGAAGACTCAATATAGTGAAAATGAGTATACTACCCAAAGCAATTTATAGATTCAATGCAATCCCTATCAAGCTACCAACGGTATTCTTCACAGAGCTAGAACAAATAATTTCACAATTTGTATGGAAATACAAAAAACCTCGAATAGCCAAAGCTATCTTGAGAAAAAAGAATGGAACTGGATGAATTAACCTACTTGACTTCAGGCTCTACTACAAAGCCACAGTCATCAAGACTACTGGTACTGGCACAAAGACAGAAATACAGATCAATGGAACAAAATAGAAAGCCCAGAGATAAATCCACGCACATATGGACACCTTGTCTTTGACAAAGGAGGCAAGAACATACAATGGATTAAAGACAATCTCTTTAACAAGTGGTGCTGGGAAAACTGGTCAACCACTTGTAAAAGAATGAAACTAGAACACTTTCTACATCATACACAAAAATAAACTCAAAACGGATTAAAGATCTAAATGTAAGACCAGAAACTATAAAATTCCTAGAGGAGAACATAGGCAAAACACTCTCTGACATACATCACAGCAGGATCCTCTATGACCCACCTCCCAGAATATTGGAAATAAAAGCAAAAATAAACAAATGGGACCTAATTAACCTTAAAAGCTTCTGCACATCAAAGGAAACTATTAGCAAGGTGAAAAGGCAGCCTTCAGAATGGGAGAAAATAATAGCAAATGAAGCAACTGACAAACAACTAATCTCAAAAATATACAAGCAACTCCACAGCTCAATTCCAGAAAAATAAATGACCCAATCAAAAAATGGGCCAAAGAACTAAATAGACATTTCTCCAAAGAAGACATACAGATGGCTAACAAACACAT
>NW_011494708.1:11541153-11556305 GCF_000754665.1 Bison bison bison | reverse complement strand
ACAAACACATGAAAAGATGCTCCACATCACTCATTATCAGAGAAATGCAAATCAAAACCACTATGAGGTACCATTTCACGCCAGTCAGAATGGCTGAGATCCAAAAGTTTACAAGCAATAAATGCTGGAGAGGGTGTGGAGAAAAGGGAACCCTCTTACACTGTTGGTGGGAATGCAAACTAGTACAGCCACTGTGGAGAACAGTGTGGAGATTCCTTAAAAAACTGGAAATAAAACTACCTTAGGATCCAGCAATCCCACTGTTGGGCATACACACTGAGGAAACCAGAAGGGAAAGAGACACATGTACCCCAATGTTCATCGCAGCACTGTTTATAATAGCCAGGACATGGAAGCAACCTAGATGTCCATCAGCAGATGAATGGATAAGAAAGCAGTGGTACATATACACAATGGAGTATTACTCAGCCATTAAAAAGAATACATTTGAATCAGTTCTAATGAGGTGGATGAAATTGGAGCCTATTATACAGAGTGAAGTAAACCAGAAAGAAAAACACCAATACAGTATACTAACGCATATATATGGAATTTGAAGGATGGTAACAATAACCCTGTGTACGAGACAGCAAAAGAGACACTGATGTATAGAACAGTCATATGGACTCTGTGGGAGAGGGAGAGGGTGGGAAGATTTGGGAGAATGGCATTGAAACATGTAGAATATCATGTATGAAACGAGTCGCCAGTCAAGGTTCGATGCACGATACTTGGTGCTTGGGGCTGGTGCACTGGGATGACCCAGAGGGATGGTATGGGGAGGGAGGAGGGTTTAGGATGGGGAACACATGTATACCTGTGGCGGATTCATTTCGATATTTGGCAAAACTAACACAATACTGTAAAGTTTAAAAATAAAATTAAAAAAAATTTTTAATGTGGGTTCTCTTTGGAGAACATATTCCACTCTGTGCAGGGAAAATAATTTAATTTTTTTCATTGCAATCATCTTTCTTAACATGAGAAAACACCATGGGGCAGTCATTCTATTATGTGCCTTTCTGAAATCTATTCCAGGAGAAACATTTCACAGAAAAGAAGTTAGTTGAGAGTCTCTAGTGGCAGGTGCTTTCAGGGTCTGCCTCAGCTTTTGAGTCACAGTGCACAACAGAAAAACTGTCCTCTTCCAATGACTGAACATACTAGTGAGACAAACATTTCAGACTACACGAAACAGTTTGAAAGATATCTAAGCATTATAGTTCTCTGTTGGGCAAGTCAAGATTTTTCTCAAAGCTCTCTGGGACTCTTCCTAGTCAATCTTCTTTCCTTCATACATCTTCTCCTGCCTATTCCTACATTCTGTAGCCTTATCTTTCACAGGAATTGTACTAATAAATATTAATAAATCTCTTGTACTTGGTAGTACACATTTGTGTTCGTTCTTTAGAAGACTCAAATGCAAAATTACAGCAACTAAATCTTAAGGGAATTTTCTACATAATTAGCTAAAATTTGTCTTTGGTCACTAAGTATTTTAATAAAATTTTAAGCAATTTTCTTAGGAAAAAATCAATAAATATAATAGTTGGCATATAATATTCTGGATAATAGTATATTGATAAATAACTATTGCTCTCTTCAAAAGAGACTACTAAAACAATTTACTTATTAATGACTCTTTTCTATGACTAATTATAATATTAGATAACACAATGCTTGCCTCTTAGTCTAATTCATCACCAACTTAAAAAAAAAAAAAACCTTTTTATTTATCAATTTATGACTGATTGGGTTTTCATTCCTTGCATGGGCTTTCTCTAGTTGTGGTGAGTGGGAGCTACTCTTTGTTGTGGTGTGCAAGCTTCTCATTGTGATAACGTCTCACGTTGTGGAACACAGGCACAAGCTTCAGTAGTTGTAGCTCATGGACCCTAGAGCTCAGACTCAGTAGCTGGGTGCATGGGCTTAGTTGTTCTGCAGCATGCAGAATCTTCATGGACCAGGGGTTGAATCCATGTCTCTTGCATTGGCAGGTAGATTCTTAACAACTGTGCCATCAGGGAAGCCTCATTACCAACTTTTGACTGGATAGAAATATCCAATTGATTTCCCCTACTTCAACTTTTGCATTCTATGAGTTACTATAAATTATTTGATTCTTAAAATTATTCAAAAGTTTATGAACAATTTTATTTCAAAATTTTTAATAAATTAGATGAAATACAAAGATTTTTTTGAAAGATAGAAACTACAAAAACTCAATGAAGAAGAAATGACCTAATATCTATTTACTAGATACAAAAATTCTAAATATTTCTTAGATCAAACAATGTATAAAATAGTGACAACATTTGAGAATAAAAAGGGACATAAAAAACATTGAAGGTTATAAATCTGTTTATTTTCCCAGTTGCAATGACTTTTTCACAGAATATACACATGTGGAAATATATCAAATTGTACATTTTAAACATATGGAATTTATTGTATGTTAGTTAAATCTTAAAGCTGTTAAGATTTAGATTGTTACATAGCAACGAGTAACTGGAAAAGTGTGTTAATACTCATTCTTCCTCTGGGTTGGGTAGCTTTGAGCCTAAGCCCTTCACTGTCAACCAACCTTCAACTTGGTTAATAAGAAGCTCTTTTGCCTATTTGAATATGGGTCAGTTATGTTTTGGTAGACCACAAGACCACCTTACCTGCCTCCTGAGAAATCTGTATGCAGGTCAGGAAGCAACAGTTAGAACTGGACATGGAACAACAGATTGGTTCCAAATTGGGAAAGCAGTACGTCAAGGCTGTATATTGTCACCCTGCTTATCTAACTTCTTTGCAGAGTACATTATGTAAAATACCAAGCTGGATGAAGCACAAGCTAGAACCAAGATTGCCAGGAGAAATTATCAATAATCTCAGATATGCAGATGACACCACACTCATGGCAGGAAGTGAAAGAGGAACTAAAGAGCCTCTTGATGAAAATGAAGGAGGAAAAGCTGGCTTAAAACTCAACATTCAAAAAACTAAGATCATGGCATTGGGTCCCATCACTACATGGTAAATAGATGGGAAAGCAATGGAAACAGTGAGAGACTTTATCCTATTGGGCTCCAAAATCACTGCAGATGGTGATTACAGCCATGAAATTAAAAGACACTTGCTCCTCAGAAGAAAAGTTATGATCAACCTAGACAGCATATTAAATAAGCAGAGACATTTCTTTGCTGACAAAGGTTGGTTTAGTCAAAGCTATGGTTTTTCCAGTAGTCATGTATGGATGTGAGAATTGAATCATAAAGAAAACTGAGCGTTGAAGAATTGTTGCTTTTGAACTATGATGTTGGAGATGACTCTTGAGAGTCCCTTGGACTGCAAAGAGGTCAAACCAGTCAATCCTAAAGGAAATTAGTCCTGAATATTCATTGGAAAGACTGATGCTGAAACTCCAATACTTCGGCCATCTGATTGGAAGAGTTGACTCATTAGAAAACACCTAATGCTGGGCAAGATTGAAGGCAGGAGTAGAAGGGTACGACAGAGGATGAGATAGTCAAATGACATCACCAGCTTGATGGACATGAGTTTGAGCAAGCTCCAGAAGTTGGTGATGGACAGGGAACCCTGGCATGCTGCAGTCCATGGGGTCACAAAGAGTCAACACGACTGAGCGACTGAAGTGAACTGAATGTTTTGATAAAGCTCCAGCCAGTTAAGCTCTGGTAAAATAGATTCCCATAAAATGGGCCTTTTTAAGGAGAGCAATAGGAGCTTTTCTTAATGATAACTCTTTCCTAATCCCTGCTGGAAGTACAAGGTAATTTTCTTCTATTAGATTTAGAATCTGGTAGAGCTCCTGGAGGTAAGACTCAAGAATGGTATTTCCAAAGATTGGCCCCTCCCTCAGAATTTTTATTGCACACATCCAGTACACACTGAGCATCCAGCCCTTCCTCAACTGCAGTAAAAAATGGTTCTACTAATACAGCTCCAGTTACAGACTTTGCTTCTGAACTTCTGCTCCTAGTAAGTTGTGATTCTCTGTTTTTGCCTGTCTTTCCAGTTTTCAGAGGAGGCAGAAGTTTGCCCTAGGTTTTTAATTCTTTGGTATTACTAAGACTTTTTATTTTCAGTCTGTTCATCTTTTTACTTGTAGGGAAAGGAATGACAGTTTTTAAGTTCTTTTTATGTCAGAATGGAAACCAAAAGTCTAATGTATTTCATAAAATACTTTATCCAACAGCAGATTGTGCAAACTTCTCACACTCTCACATGGAACTTTCATCAAAATAGACTGCATTCTGGCCATAAAAAATACCTTAACAAATTTAAAATAATATAAATCATACAAAATTAATTCTCAGGTTATAATGTAAATAAGGAGGTTCATAACCACTAGACATGCCTTATAAGAAACGATGAAGGGAATTCTTCTAGTTGAAATGAAAGAGTGCTAATTAATAACATAAAAACATAAAAAGGCAAAAAAAACCCCTCACTTTCTCTTTTTATTAAGAAAAATATGCAGTCAAATTCAGAATACCCTAATATAGTAGTATTGGTGTGTAAAACACTTTTATCTCTGGTATAAAAGTTGAAAAAGAATAATATTAAAAATAACTATAGTTACAGTAATTTTTAAAATATTGTACAATATAAAAATGAATGGAAAGCATGACATAATAGCATAAAGTATACAAGGAGGAGAAGGAAAACTAGGGCTTCTGTATGCAATGAAAGCTAAGTTATCATTTTAAAAGACTGTTCTATATTCGCCATATTTTATGTAAGCCTCACGGTAACAACAATAGAAAAACCTATAGTAGCTAAATAAAAGATACACTTAAAAAGGAATTAAAGCATATTATTACCAAAAATAAATTACAAAGGGAGACAGTTAAGAGAAGAAGAAAGGAAGAGAAGAACTTTTAGAAAACCAGACAAAGAACAATTAATGAAAGAAAAGCTAGTGATGTGTTAGTCACTTAGTCTTGTCTGACTCTGAGACTACATGGACTGTAGCCCACTAGGCTCCTCTATCCATGGGATTCTCCAGGCAAGAATACTAGAGTAGGCTGCCATTCCCTCCTCCAGGACATCTTCCTGAATAGGAATTGAACTCAGGTCTCCTGCATTTCAGACAGATTCTTTACCTTCTGAACCATCGAGTAGTAGTCATTCCTTACCTATCAATAATTACTGTAAGTGAAAAGGAAATAAACTCACCAATCAAGGGCACAAAGTTGCCAAATGATAAAACAAAACAAAATAACAAAAAACAAGATCCAACAGCATTCTGCTAACAAGAGATTCACTTTCACCCTAGAGACACACATAGGTTAAAAGTGAAGCAATGGAAAAATATATTCTAGGTAAATGGTAACCAGAGAACAGGGGAAGCTATACTTAACATTGGATAAGACAGACTTCCAAACAAAATGAGTCACAAGAAAGACAAAGAAAGTCATTAAATATAATAGAGGAATCAATTCAAGAAGATATCAGAATTATAAATATCAGATATCAGAATTATAAATATACAGGCACCCAGCACTGCTGCTGCTGCTGCTGCTAAGTCACTTCAGTCGTGTCCAACTCTGTGCGACCCCATAGACGGCAGCCCACCAGGCTTCCTGTCCCTGGGATTCTCCAGGCAAGAACACTGGAGTGGACCCAGCACTGGAACCCTTAAATATTTAAAGCAAATATTAACCGACTTAAATGGGGAGATGAACAGCAATAAAATAATAGTAAAGACTTATATATGCCACTTTAAACACTGGATACATCACATCATCTAGACAGAAAATGAAGAAACAGCAGATCCGAATATGACTATGCTCAGGTACTAAGATTATTATTTTTTATTAATGCATAATTAATCACATTGCAAGAGGTATTAAGGGCTTTTGCCTGTTTTGTTGCCCTGGATATTTATTGTATTATTTAAACAAGTCACTTAACTTCTTTAGATCTACTTTTCTCTCCTCAAAAATTTTTTTGCAATTTTTCCTTTAAAGCAAAGCCTTTCTAATGCCTGAAATTTCAAATTAAACCAAAAGCAAAAAACACTTTGTTTCAAAAATTAGCAGTTTAGAAAAATGTTTTAGCTTTGTAGACCAAAGAAAATCTTCAAAACCTTCAGTTAGGACCCAAACAAACGTATTTAGCTGCCAAGAACACATGTGCTCATTCACAAGGAAATAGTACACCTCATTTGTCTGGAAAAAATAATTTAGTGGGTTATTTTAAGTAATAGAAGTAATGTGAATGAAAGCCTAAATTTAAAAGAAAAAATTATTAAATTGCTCAGCATACTAAAGAGGAGAATAATTTGAAATTATATTGAAAAATATTAGGAGGAAGCCCAAGAATTTAAAGGCTGGTTATTGCTAGAATGAATGATAATAAGAAAAATTGTCAATACTAGCACAAGAAAGAGGGAAATTGGAGGTGAGAGATGACATTTTTGGTTAAAAATTGTCCTCTGTGAAACATGAATCATCTGTGGAATACATAAAAGCATATGAGGCTATACCAGTTTGGTGTTTATTGATGAAAAAAGTGGATGATATATATTTGACAGAGTCGTTGCCTGTGTTTCCCCAATATATAGCCAACCATCCAAATACTTTATGAATATTTTAGTCTTCAAAGAATTTGACAGCCTTGTTTAGAATATATACTGTGACTGAATAAAAATGTCCAAGGATTCTTTAAAAGAATATACAAAGATTATGAATAAAAATATTATAAATAGTACCTAAGTTCAGAGGGTGACTATAGCAAAGAAATTATCAGAGTGGGATTCAAGGAACAAAAGCTTTTTAAGAGCCAACGTGAGTAGACAGAAGTGCTTGGATTTTGATGATAAAATCCTGGAGCCTAATAAAAGGAAGCTTGTCAGAAATGTCTAGTTTCATAAGTATTTCTTTCTGAAAAAATATTTCTGCTGGAGTTAAGATTTGTGTACTGTGTTAGCAGTAGGATTCTAAGCATCGGCAGTCAAGTGAACAGACGGGACCCAACTTTAATCGGGTTATGTAGAAGGGATGCTGTAAAGATGCACTGAAGCACAAATTCAAATGACACAGCACAACTCTGTGCTACGGGACAGGAACAGCTGCAGCCAGGCCTCCTGGCAGTTACTTATGGTTCCTGTCAAGTAGCTCTATCAGACAAATTTGATTTGCTGCCGTTAAATGATGGTGTCAAAAAAAAAAAAAAGAGCAGCAAAGGTGGCTCTTGAGCTAACATGGCTAAAGGCAACATTCATTCACAAGCAAAGCTGGTTTTTCTCTCTACTTAGTCACTCCCTTTCATATATACTTCTTTAAATTTTCAGTCCTTATGACATCTGCATCTCTTCTCTATTTAGATTTCTGTTATGAATAAAAATTATTTTGTTATTAAGAGCACTAATCATTGCTGCCCCACTTTTTTGAATGGTCTACCTTGAACATTGCTTTCAAAATGTTTTTGAATTCAAACCATAAATGCCATAAATGGTTTGAATTCTCCTGTGGTCTGATTAGCCCAAATAAGAGTTTGCAAGGCACTTTTCAGAAAACTGTGAATTGAATGTCTTCTCTTATAGTGAAATGAAACATTTTGTGTTTTGTACTTTACATGATCTATAAGAGTTGTTTTTTCTAAGTAGTTGAAAATATAGCATCTTAAGGATCCTACAACTGACATAAAATACAAAAAGAGGTAATATCTACACGTTTACATTGCATAATTTGGAAAACCGTATCTACAACAGTCAAGCAGATGCATGTGCGTGGGCTATCTCAGGGGTCCACATTCTTTATATCAGCCATGGATTGATTTCTTATAGTCTGGGCCAGTGCTTATCCATTAAATACTCTCAGGATAGTGCTATGTTTGATCTATGGTAACTCTTTCTCCAAAAATGTTTTCATAAGTTCTCAACAAAGCATCCAGAGTGATATTTTCAAAACTTAAATCAGAAAATTTTATTCCTCTACTCAGGACCTCAGAACTGGTGAGGCTACTAGTCTATTAAAGATTAATACCAAAACTTGAGCAACCCTGCTGATCCCAAGGTTAAGAATCTGGCTCTAATGGAAAGACTGCTATATTTCAACCTTCCCTCCGTCACTTATTAGCTTGCATTTAGTATTTAGGGCAAAGTACTTAATTTTTCTTAGTCTCAGTCACCTTTCCTGCAAAACTGAGAAATGATAGTTTCCCTTCATAGATTTAGGTTGAAGTGTAATCAAATTAATTTATATAAAATGTTTTGTATAAACTGCCACATTGTAAGCTTTCCAATGAAAGCTAGTTGCTGTTACTTTTTAAATAAACAATCACTTAATTATTGCTTTGTTAAGACTCTGTTCTCTCATATAGATATAAGATATAGTGCACATGATTATCTGTGCCTATAAATTAATGATCCTCACTTCCAACATGTGAACTAATATAGTTTTTATGAATGCCAGTTGAACTTGCATGTATACTGATGGATTGCTGTTAGTAGTTACAACACAGAGAAGGAAAGTATAACTGGTAAAATTGTGTCATGGTGTTCTCCCCCCAAAGGAAGCAGAGACAGAAGACTCACACTCAACATTAAAACAAAGAATTTTTTATATAAGTATTGTCTAAAAAGTCAGTGATAAAACGGTCACATGTTTAATCTTCTCTACAAATAAGAGTAAAGCTTTGAACAGCATAATTTCATTCCAAGGGGAATGATACATGCAGTATTTCCTTAGGCTACACAGCTAAATATGACATGACTTCAAATACAATTTTTAGTGCTACTGAGTATTTAAAAGGTTACAAGACTTTTGAGGGGGTTGTTATTTATTCCCTTTTTATATAATGAATATATCAAATAAATATGTGATTTGTAAATTGTTTCTGAAATTGATTGATTTCAGAGGACAATTAAAGAGTATTTTAGAGCTTGTTTTCACTGTACTGCTTGACTAATGATGATGTTCCTTTGAAGCCAAGCTTGGATTAGAGAGATTGGCTACTTTATGACTTTTATCTATCTTGCTATAGAGTTGCAATCTAATGCTACAGTGTCCTTGTTGGAGGGACCAGGCACCACTGTGTGCACTGTTCTATTTAAGTGGTTCTTGATAGTTAACTCTTCGGCAATAGCTCTTTTAATTGCTTTTTGGCTTATGCAACTATTGCACAAGGCTGCAATTCTATAAACAGGGATTCTGATCATGACTGCCAGTGACTACCCCTTTGATTATAACATTTGGCTTAATAGATCAGTGCCCTGAAGCAGCATTAATGCTGTTAGCAAGAAGCACAACATATGTGGTTTCAGTTGCTCAAACTATTACCTTACTGAGCTTCACTAGTTGTTGTTGAGTATAACAAGGAAACATCTTGAATCAACTGTGGGTAAAACTCTGGAAAAGAAAAAAAGCTTAGTTTAAAGCCCTAGGAATATTCTAAAGATTTTCTATTAGAGTCAGTTGAAGCACAGCCAATATTCTTTCTGTTACACACAGTATTGCAAATAACAGACATTCTAGTCCTTTCAACAACCATAAAAGATCCAATGACACATAAAAACCTAGAATGCAGTGCCACTGATTCCTACTATTTACAAGTGTAGCTTAGATGCTTAGAATCAACAAGAATGATTCTTCTCATCTCTAGGGCACACAGACTTACAATATTTTATATTCATACAAGAAAACACATATTCTTAAGTTACAAAATAGATATAACTTTTATGTATGTATATTTAATGTGCAACATAGGATATAATTTATAATGTCATGTTTCAATATCAAATAGCTTTCTCCTTTTATATTGCTCCTGGTTTCTTTTATATTTTTGGTCTATGTTAAAGTTATTGAAGGAAACTTATTTATGAGAGCACGTTGAAATGACAGGGGTCTAAAGATTGCATGAGGTGGACATACATAAATTTGTCAGTTCCTATAAAATACCTACTTTGACCTGTAAAATTTATATACAGGAGGGAATCTGGCAAAATAAAAATGCCTTACTCTTTGAATGAGATAAGTATGGGATCATATTCTTTTATTTGGAATCTTTGTGACCTAAGGTAAGGTACTTAATCTGTCTGTAGCCCTCAGTGATTGTGGGCTACTCTTCAGAAGGGAGTTTAACTTTGGGCAAGGCAGCTCCCTTCAGATATATGGGCAATTCCTGGAAAAAGCAGGTGACCCCAAGCTTCAGCAGGCAGCCTTCCAAGCAGGAGAGGGGATGTAAGCAGGGCACCACAGTACCCAGGACTCTCAATTATTTTACTAATTCTTTTCTATTTTCCAAACCAACTTTTCAAACCAAAACAATAACATCCACCTCTCTAAATCTTATAGGTCATGTACAAAATCCCCCCCTTTATTATAATTATTTTATACCACTTTCTAATCACTGACTTCATACATAAATTATATAGTAAAGGGCTTCCCTGGTAGCTTATCTGGTAAGGAATCAGCCTGCAATGCAGGAGACCCTAGTTGGATTCCTAGGTTAGGAAGATCCCCTGGAGAAGGGAACAGCTACCCACTCCAGTTTCTGTCGTGGAGAATTCCATGGACAAAGGAGCCTGGTAGGCTATAGTCTATGGAGTTGCAAAGAGTTGGACATGACTGAGCAAGCTTCATTTTCATTTCACTAATATAGTAAAATGAAAAAGCAGTGGTTTAACAGTTAAGCACGTGAGATTCAGAGATAGACTCTTTGAATTTATGCCTTCGTTCTACCAATCATTTAGCTTGAGAAATTAGTGAAGATTTATCTTTCTCTACCTGCAATTCTTAATTCACAAATGGTGATAATAATAGTGCTTATGTCATAGGTGGTAAGGATTTGATGAGTTCAAAATAACGCCTAGAAAGCCCTACTGGTACTTGACATAAAATAATCACTATGTAAGTATCAACTTTTATTACCATGCCCTGCACAGTGTTGTAAAATCCTTTTTGACCTGACTCAGCTCCTATTACTGTACTTGGTGTTTTCATTGTAATCAAAGAAAATGAATTAAAAATCCACTATTAGCTTTAGAGAGTTTTGTAACATTCAGATCCTTCCCAGAATTACTGTTTTGTTACATGAAAAGGGGAGGGAAAAAAAACTTTCTGCCAGGTGAGTTTATTTTGAAAACTACATAAGATAATGTATGTGAAAACACCCTCATCCTCCAGCCAAGAAATTCTTCTTTGATTTTCCTAACATGTCATGCATTCTCATTTCTCAGATCTTTTGCAAACAAACTATTCTGCCTAGAGTTATTCCTTATCTCTCTCCCATCTTTTGAGTTCTAATTGCTCATCAAGCTTCACGTCTATCCTCCCCCTCTGAAGTTTTCTATTGTTGTTCACTCCATAAGTCATGTCTGACTCTTTACTACCAAATGAACTGAAGCAAACCAGGTTAAAATTTCTATAGCATCTCAGTTAGTGCCATGCACCCAAAAGCCCCTGACACTCTGTAGCTAACAATAGCATCTCATTTATCCCACCATTTTGTAACTACCAGTTTTGCTAGAGGCCTTTTGTTGGTTTTTAGGTGACTTAACAATGATCTTCTAGAGGAAGGCCTTATTCATTGCTTTGGTATTCCCAAGCTTAGCACAACATCTAGATCACTTATTAATTAAGTGGGAAGGGAAGGATAAGATGGGATGGAACTGAGCCAAATCTTTCAAAAAACAGTTGGATTCCAGGAAATGACTTATGATAACTAGAAAAATAATCATTTCTACTGTGTGAGTAGAAAATCATCTCACCCTCTGCCAAAATTATCAAAACTAATCTTTCCAAGCTTGAATTTCTCAGCACTACTTTAAAGTTATACCCCTTGGTTTGCTCAATAGCTGAGTGTTCATTTAAGCAAACGCCCCTCCCTATTTCCAATAACCTTCTTTCAAAATACTTTCACAGTGCAGGAAATTTTTGAATGCTTTTATTAAACATGACATAAATAAATACTTAAGAGAAGAAAGAAGACTGCCTGAAGTTACTTAGTGTTGTATTTAAAATTATACTACCCTAGCTAGGGGTACACAATGGGCTTCCCTGGTAGCTCAGCTAGTAAAGAATCCTCTTTCAATTCAGGAGACCCCAATTTGATTCCTGGGTCAGAAAGATCCCCTGGAGAAGTGATAGGCTACCCAATCCAGTATTCATGGGTTTCCCTGGTGGCTCAGACAGTAAAGAATCCACCTGCAATATGGGAGACCTGAGTTCAATCCCCAGATTGAGAAGATCCCCTGGAGGAGGGCATGGCAACCCACTCCAGTATTTTTGCCTGGAGAATCCCTATGGACAGAGGAGCCTGGTGGGCTACAGTCCATGGGGTCACAAAGAGTTAGACACAACTAAGCAAGAAAGCACAACACAGTATAGAGGTACACACACGCACCCCTTCCCACAGGTGATAATATCAATGGTGATTACATTAGAGTCCATATTTTTATGAATTGTAAAGTCAACTGAAAATTTCGAACAGATCCAATATTTCTTACATTGAACTTTTTAAAATGTTTTATTATTATTTTTTTAATTTTATTGTGTTAGTTTCAGGTGTACTGCAAAGTGAATCTGTTATACAAATATTCCCACTCTTTTTTTAGATTCTGTTCATATATAGGTTATAGAGTATTGAGTAGAACTATCTGTTCTATACAATAGGTCCTCATTAGTTATCTATTATATACATAATAATGTGTATATGTCCTTTCAATCTTCCAAATTATCCTTCCCCCTTCTAATCCCCTGGTAACCATAGGTTTATTTTCTGTATCAGTAACTCTATTATGGTTTTGAATATAAGTTCATTTGTGGTCTTTTTAAAGATTCCGCATATAAGTGATATACGCAATTTATGTTTGTCTAACTTATTTTGCTCACTATGAGAATGTCTAGGAACATCCATGTTAAGGCAAATGACATTATTTTGTACTTTTTATGTCTGAGTAATATTCCATTGTGTATAGGTACCACTTCTTCTTTATCCATTCATCTGTTGATGGATTTTAAGGTTTCTTCCATGTCCTGGCTATTGTGAATAGCATTGCAATGAACATTGGGGTATATGAAATACATATCTTTCCAAATTATTTCTCCAGATATGTGCTCAGGAGTGGGATTGCTGGATCATATGTTAGCTTTATTTTTAGGTTTTTAAGAGCCTCCACATTTTTCTCTATAGTGACTGTACCAGTTTGCATTCCTGCAAATAGTGTAGGAAGTTTCAGTTTTCTTTACACTCTCTCCAGAATTTATTTCTTGTAGACTCAGTTCAGTTCAGTTGCTCAGTCATGTCCAACTCTTTGCAACCCCATGGACTACAGCAAGCCAGGCTTCCTTGTCCATCACCAAGTCCTAGAGCAAGCTCAAACTCATGTCCGTTGAATTGGTGATGCCATCCAACCGTCTCATCCTCTGTTGTCCCCTTCTCCTCCTGCCTTCAATATTTTCCAGCATGAGGGTATTTTGCAAGGAGTCAGTTCTTCACATCAGGAGGACAAAGTTTTGGAGTTTCAGCTTCAAAATCAGTCCTTCCAATATTTCAGACTGATTTCCTTTAGGATTGACTGGTTGGATCTCCTTGCAGTCCAAGGGATTCTCAAGAGTCTTTTCTAACACCACAGTTCAAAAATATCAGTTCTTTGGCACTCAGCTTTCTTTATAGTCCAACTCTCAAATCCATACCTGACTACTGGAAAAACCATAGCTTTGACTAGACAGACCTTCACTGGCAAACTAATGTCTCTGTTTTTTAATATGCTAACTAGGTTGGTCATAGCTTTTCTTCCAAGCTGAACAACCACAAAAGGAGAATGTTGGATCCCACAAAAAAATGATACCCGATGTGCAAGGGCAAAGGAGAAACCTGAGCAAGATGGTAGTAAGGGTGAAATCACATTTAAAATCAAACCCCATACCTGCCAGAGATTCTCGGAGGACTCAAACAAAACTTTGTGTGCACCAGGTGACACTGCAGAGACTGAGTCAGACTTGCCTTTGAGTGTTTGAGTGTCTCCTGTGGAGGTGCAGGTCAGCAGTGGCCTGCTTCAGGGGCAGGGGCTCTGGGTGGCAGACCAGGGTGTGGCATAAGCCCTCTTGGAGGAGGTTGCCATTAGCCCCAATACAGAGCTGCCAGAACTTACACGGGACTGGGAAAACAGGCTCTTGGAGGACACAAACAAAACCTTATGAGCATCAGGACCCAGGAAAAAAGAGCAGTGACCCCACAATAAACTGACCCAGACTTGCCTGTGAGTGTCCAGGAGTCTCTAGCAGAGATGTGGCCTGCTGCAGGGTTGGGGGCACTGAGTGTGGCAGTGTGTGCAGGAGACTTGTTGAAAGAGGGCGCCATTATCTTCATTATTTCCATCATAGTTTGGTCTGGTAAAGCGCCTGCCTACAATGCAGGAGACCCAGATTCGATCCCTGGGTTGGGAAGATCCTCTGGAGAAGGAAATGGCAACCCACTCCAGTACTCTTGCCTGGAAAATCCCACAGACAGAGGAGCGAGGTAGGCTACAGTCCATGGGGTCTCAAAGAGTTGGACAAGACTGAGCGACTTCTCTCTTCTCTCTTGGTCTCAGGTCAAACAATAGGGAGGGAACACAACTCTACACATCAACAGAAAATTGAATTAAAGATTTACTGAGCATGGCCCTACCCAGTTTCCCCCCATAGTCAGTTTCTCCCATCAGGAAGCTTCCATAATCCTCTTAAGTTCAGTACAGTTTAGTCGCTCAGTCGTGTCTGACCATTTGCGACCCCGTGAATTGCAGCAGGCCAGGCCTCCCTGTCCATCACCAACTCCTGGAGTTCACTCAGACTCACATCCATCGAGTCAGTAATGCCATCCAGCCATCTCATCCTCTGTCGTCCCCTTCTCCTTCTGCCCCCAATCCCTCCCAGCATCAGAGTCTTTTCCAATGAGTCAACTCTTCACATGAGGTGGCCAAAGTACTGGAGCGTCAGCTTCAGCATCATTCCCTCCAAAGAAATTCCAGGGTTGATCTCCTTCAGAATGGACTGGTTGGATCTCCTTGCAGTCCAAGGGACTCTCAAGAGTCTTCTCCAATACCACAGTTCAAAAGCATCAATTCTTCGGCACTCAGCTTTCTTCACAGTCCAACTCTCACATCCATCCATGACCACTGGAAAAACCATAGCCATGACTAGATGGACCTT
>NW_011494708.1:11529760-11541053 GCF_000754665.1 Bison bison bison | reverse complement strand
AAACACAGATTTGGGAGAATGGCATTAAAACATGTATAATATCATATAAGAAACGAATCGCCAGTCCAGGTTCAATGCAGGATACAGGAAGCTTGGGGCTGGTGCACTGGGATGACCCAGAGGGATGGTATGGGTAGGGAGGTGGGAGGGGGGTTCAGGATGGGGAACACGTGTACACCCATGGTGGATACATGTTGATGTATGGCAAAACCAATACAATATTGTAAAGTAAAAATAATAATAATAAAGTCTGACACTGTTTCCACTGTTTCCCCATCTATTTCCCATGAAGTGATGGGACCAGATGCCATGATCTTCATTTTCTGAATGTTGAGTTTTAAGCCAACTTTTTCACTCTCCTCTTTCACCTTCCTCAAGAGGCTTTTTAGTTCCTCTTCACTTTCTGCCATAAGGGTCGTGTCATCTGCATATCTGAGGTTATTGATATTTCTCCCAGCCATCTTGATTCCAGCTTCTGCTTCTTCCAGCCCAGCGTTTCTCATGATGTACTCTGCATAGAAGTTAAATAAGCAGGGTGACAATATACAGCCTTGACGTACTCCTTTTCCTCTTTGGAACCAGTCTGTTGTTCCATGTCCAGTTCTAACTGTTGCTTCCTGACCTGCATACAAATTTCTCAAGAGGCAGGTCAGGTGGTCTGGTATTCCCATCTCTTTCAGAATTTTCCACAGTTTTCCTAATCCAAAAGAGGGTGGCTGCTGCTGCTGCTGCTAAGTTGCTTCAGTCGTGTCCAACTCTGTGCGACCCCATAGACGGTAGCCCACCAGGCTCCCCCGTCCCTGGGATTCTCCAGGCAAGAACACTGGAGTTGGTTGCCATTTCCTTCTCCAATGCATGAAAGTGAAAAGTGAAAGTGAAGTTGCTCAGTCGTGTCTGACTTTCACGGCCCCATGGACTGCAGCCTACCAGGCTCCTCCGTTCATGTGAGTTTCCAGGCAAGAGTACTGGAGTGGGGTGCCATTGCCTTCTCCCCCAAAAGAGGGAAGACAGAATGAAAACCACAATCACAGAAAACTAATCAAACTGATCACATGGACCACAGTCTTGTCTAACTCAATGAAACTATGAGCCATGCCATGTAGAGCCACCCAACATGGACAGATCTTGTTGGAGAGTTCTGAAAAAATGTAGTGCACTGGAGAAGGAATGGCATACTGGTATTCTTGCCTTGAGAACCCCATGAACAGTAAGAAAAGGTAAATAGACTGGACACTGAACAATGAACTTCTCAAGTCAGTAGATGCCCAATATACTACTGGAGAAGAGTGGAGAAATAACTCCAGAAAGAATGAAGAGATAGAGCCAAAGCAAAAACAACACCCAGTTGTGGATGTGACTAGGGATAGAAGTAAAGTCCAATGCTGTAAAGAACAAATTGCATAGGAACCTGGGGTGTTAGTTCCATTAATCAAGGTAAACTGGAAGTGGTTAAACAGGAGATGGCAAGAGTGAGCTTTGACATTTTTGGAATCAGTGAACTAAAATGGACTGGAATGGGTGAATTTAACTTAGATGACCATTATGTCTACTACTGTGGGCAAGAATCTTTTAGAAGAAATGGAGTAGCCCTCACAGTCAACAAAAGAGACTAAAATGCAGTACTTGGGTGCAATCTCAAAAACAACAGAATGTTCTCTGTTCATTTCCAAGGCAAACCATTCAATATCACAGTAACCCAAGTCTATGGCTCAACTGTAAATACTGAATTTGAACTATTCTATGACGATCTACAAGACTTTCTAGAACTAATACCCAAAAAATATGTCTTCATTATAGGCGAATAGAATGCAAAAGTAGGAAGTCAAGAGATTCCTAGAGTAACAGGCAAATTTGGCCTTAGAGTACAATACGAAGCAGGGCAAATGCTAATAGAGTTTTGTCAAGAGAATGCACAGGTCATAGCAAGAACCCTCTTCCAGCAACAGAAGAGATGACTCTACACATGGACATCACCAGATGGTCAATACCAAAATCAGATTGATTATATTTTTTGTAGGCAAAGATGAAGAAGCTCTATACAGTCAAAAACAAGATCAGGAGCTGACTGTGGCTCAAATCTTGAACTCCTTATTGCCAAATTCAGACTTGAATTGAAGAAAGTAGGGAAAACCATTAGATGGCTCAAGTATGACCTAAATCAAATCCCTTATGATTATACAGTGGAACTGACAAATAGATTTGAAGGATTATATCTGATAGACAGAGTGCCTGAAGAAATATGAACAGAGGTTCATGACATTGTACAGACGGCAGTGATCAATACCATCTCTCCAAGAAAAAGAAATGAAAAAAGGCAAAACGGTTCTCTGAGATGGCCTTACAAATAGCTGAAAAAGGAAGAGAAGCTAAAGGCAAAGGAGAAAAGGAAAGATAGACCCATTTGAATGCAGAGTTCCAAAGAATAGCAAGGAGAGATAAGAAAACCTTCCTTGGTGATCAATGCAAAGAAATAGAGGAAAATAATAGAATGGGAAAGGCTAGAGATCTCTTCAAGAAAATTAGAGATACCAAGGGAACATTTCATGCAAAGATAGGCACAATAAAGGACAAAAAAGGTATGGACCTAACAGAAGCAGAAGATATTAAGAAGAGGTGGCGAGAATACATAGAAGAACTATACAAAAAAGATCTTCATGACTCAGATAACCATGATGGTGTGATTACCCACCCAGAGCCAGACATCTTGGAATACGAAGTCAAGTGGGCCTTAGGAAGCATCACTACAAACAAAGCTAGTGTATGTGCTGGAATTCCAGTTGAGCTATTTCAAATCCTGAAAAATGATGCTGTGAAAGTGCTGCACTAATATGCCAGGAAATCTGGAAAACTCAGCAGTGGCCACAGGACTGGAAAAGGTCAGTTTTCATTCCAATCCCAAAGAAAGGCATTGCCAAAGAATGTTCAAATTATCGCACTATTGCACTCATCTCCCATGCTAGCAAAATAATGCTCAAAATTCTCCAAGACAAGCTTCCATAGTACATGAACTGTGCACTTCCAGATGTTCAAGCTGGATTTTGAAAAGACAGAGGAACCAGAGATCAAATTGCCAGCACCTGTTGAATCATCAAAAAAGCAAGAGAGTTCCAGACAAAAACATCAACTTCTGTTTTATTGACTATGCCAAAGCTTTTGCCTGTGTGGATCATAACAAAATGTGGAAAATTCTTAAAGAAATTAAAAGACGCTTACTCCTTGGAAGGAAAGTTATGACCAACCTAGATAGCATGTTCAAAAGCAGAGACATTCCTTTGACAACAAAGGTCCATCTAGTCAAGGCTATGGTTTTTCCTGTGGTCATGTATGGATGTGAGAGTTGGACTGTGAAGAAGGCTGAGCGCCAAAGAAATGATGCTTTTGAACTGTGGTGTTGGAGAAAACTCTTGAGAGTCCCTTGGACTGCAAGGAGATGCAACCAGTCCATTCTGAAGGAGATCAGCCCTGGGATTTCTTTGGAAGGAATGATGCTAAAGCTGAAACTCCAGTACTTTGGCCACCTCATGTGAAGAGTTGACTCATTGGAAAAGGCTCTGATGCTGGGAGGGATTGGGGGCAGGAGGAGAAGGGGACGCCAGAGGATGAGATGGCTGGATGGCATCACTGACTCGATGGACGTGAGTCTGAGTGAACTCTGGGTGTTGGTGATGGACAGGGAGGCCTGGCATGCTGCAATTCATGGGGTCGCAAAGAGTCGGACACGACTGAGCGACTGATCTGATCTGATCTGATCTGACCACCTGACCTGCCTCCTGAGAAATCTGTATTCAGGTCAAGAAGCAATAGTTAGAACTGGATATGGGACAACAGACTGGTTCCAAATAGGAAAAGGAGTACCTCAAGACTGTATATTGTCACCCTGTTTATTTAACTTATATACAGAGTACATCATGTTAAGTCCCTGGCTGGATGAAGCACAAGCTGGAATCAAGATTGCCAGGGGAAATATCAATAACCTCAGATACACAGAGGACACCACCCTTATGACAAAAATGAAGAAGACATAACTAGCCTCTTGATGAAAGTGAAAGAGGAGAGTGAAAATGGTGGCTTAAAACTCAACATTCAGAAAACTAAGAGCATCCAGTCCCATCACTCCAAGGCAAATAGATGGGTAAACAATGAAAACAGTGAGAAATTTTATTTTCTTGGGTCCAAAATCACTGCAGATGGTGACTTCAGCCATGAAATTAAAGACACTTGCAAATAAATGAGACCTAATTAAACTTAAAAGATTTTGCTCAGTGAAGACAAACATAAAAAGAAGACCCTCAGAATGGGAGAAAATATTTGCAAGCAAAGCAACTGACAAGGGATTAATTTCCAAATATAGAAATAGCTCATGGAGTTCAATATCAAAAAAACCAACAACCCAGTAAATAAATGGGCTGAAGGTCTAAATGGACATTTCTCCAAAGAAGATATATGTATGGTTTTAAAACAGAAAAACAATGCTCAACATCACTACTTATTAGAGAAAAGCATATCAAAACTGCAATGAGGTATCACCTCATACCCGTCAGAATGGCCATCATCCAAAAGTCTTACCTTGCATTTATTTATATTTAGAGTTGAAACTAAGGAATATGTTAATTCATTTTTCTGAGGATTACAACAGAGTGAAAATAAGACAGTAGGACATGGAGGTAGTGTATTTAGTTATGATACTAAAAAAAACATAATTATACTTAGGAATGACTATACTATTAATACTTTGGCCACCTGATGTGAAGAGCTTACTCATTGGAAAAAACCCTGATGCTGGGAAAGACTGAGGGCAGGAGGAGAAGAGGGAAACAGGATGAGATGGTTGGATGGCATCATCAACTCAATGGACATGAGTTTGAGCAAACTCTGGGAGATAATAGAGGGCAGGGAAGCTTGGAGTGCTGCAGTCCATGGAGTCAGAGTCAGACATGACTGAGGGACTGAACGGCAGCAACAATACTATTAGATTAGTATTTGCAATTTTTTTTGAACTAGGCTGCTTTTATCGTAACAGTTATGTCTCACCCTTTTAGTGTTTTTGTTGTTGTTTGTTTGTTTGTTTCCTACCTTTATGGTGGTCCTAAGGATCCAGCTACAGTATCCTTTAACTAGCAATACTTTTGACATTACGATTATTGTAAAAAGATCGAAATAGAATAGGAATTGCAAAAAAGTAATGAACCAAATTTTGTCTAGTAGTCCATTCCTTCCCATTTTCATGCCCTTCCTTGATTTTGCAGGATTATAAGCAGTGCTTCTGGGTCAAGTGAAATTTCACATGCGAGGTTTGGTAAGTTTCATTTTCATTTAAACCTTCATTAAACCTGAAAATTTAGCTATGCTCCTTTAGAAACTAGTGGTTCATGCTTTAATAAGAGCAGCAATACTACTTACTGACCCACAGCTATTTTTGCAGGAATATGGAGATAATGATGTTGCCCCTTACTTTAACAGTGATACAGAGTTTACCCTCAATTATCTAGAAGTGATTGTCCATTTTGCTCATTATTTCCAATCTTTACTCTTTGTTTTCCCTTTTCTTAATATTTTTGGGCTTTGCATTGTGCCAGCAGAAATGGAAAGGAAAATGATGAAATATGGAATAATGAATAATAAATGATAAATGATAAATAATAAATAATAAAATAAATGAATATTGTGTTATTTCTAGCTTTTTAAAAAGGAAGCTATACTGAAATAATTACATCAATTTTTGATCACTTGGCTTGCCTTTGTAACTTTTTCCTTGCCTTTCCACAGAAAAATAAATAGCTAAGTAAATTAACTGGATAAAGATTCCAAACAGGACAAAAAAATACCTAGAAGGAGAAAACTAACAATAATTTTAGCACATCAATTATTTATATAAAACAATGGATTCCTAATACTTACAAGTTAGACATGTGTTAATTAAAGTCACTCCCTACAGAATCTCTATGTGAAATCAGTTATTAGGGCAATTTAAGCTACTATTTAAATCTAAAATTAATTTAATTTATATATTCTACAGTTGCAACATGTTCCAATTATCTGAATTCACCTAATTATTTTGAATTTATAATGCCTCCTTTTATTTTTTCTAATACAATTTAGGCATTATTAACTATTCAGTGACTATCCTTTATTTATATATAGCATAAGGATATATCCTTTATTTATATATGTAGCATAAGGATAATTTCTTTTTTTCTTTCACACAAGATAACTTGCAAACTGATGTGAAGAACCTATACTCCCCTGAAAATGCACTTTCAAAAGTCATATGCACTTCAGCCTCCTAGATCAGTAAAATCTGGTCCCAACATGTTTGTCAAACCATGTTTCCTACTCTTTTTCAACTCTTACACTTTATACTATTTAGGTCACTTTCCTTTCTCTCTTACAAATGCACAATGATGTTTTAAAATCCATTTGCTGATATACTGTTCATCATTGTACTTGTTCCATCAATATACTTGTTCCAATTCTGTATCTTTTCTCAGACAGTGGGAGTATTATGAAATATGGTTTCATATAGTAAAAAGTTATTAAAGTAAAAATTGCAATAGTAATAATAAGCAAATACATACAGTAATTATGCAATGTAATTCAATATTATCTCATTTAACTCCTCACAATAACCCTACTTATGAAACACATATTATTATTGTTGTACAGATTTACTGCCCAGGAATTTAAGGTCTAGTGGGTGACAGACTTGCACAAGGTCGCAAAACAGGTAAATGAAGGATGCTGGCATCTTACCCCAGATAGTCTGATCCAGCACTTCCCTTTCATGCTCTTTGTCACTCATTTTCTTGTGACTTTATATAAACAATACAACCTCTCCATTCCTATATTTCTTCCTTTTAAAAACAAATTTGTACTTATGTATGTAGATGTTTCATATCAGCCATTTCTCCAAGGAGCCCTGATATGTAGAAACCAAGATCTGTGGTCTAGGTGTGCTCATTGTATCAGAGTTTCTTTAATTCCAAGTGTTCCTAGCTGATAGAGGCAGAAAATAGTACATACATATACATCTATAATCTATAGATGTATATCTATTAATTATATCTATCTTCTATATCTATCACTTATATTACAGCCTACAATTTTTACTGATCCCTTTAATGCATATACACAGCAGAGTTTATTCTAGTTTTCTCCTTTTCCATATTTGTAACTCTCTTCTTCAATGTTTGTGAACACTAATTTAAATATATATAAGCCTATTAATCGGTGAAGGCAATGGCACTCCACTCCAGTACTCTTGCCTGGAAAATCCCATGGATGGAGGAGCCTGGTGGGCTGCAGTCCATGGGGTCGTGAAGAGTCAGACATGACTGAGTGACTTCACTTTCACTTTTCACTTTCGTGCATTGGAGAAGGAAATGGGAACCCACTCCAGTGTTCTCACCTGGAGAATCCCAGGGACGGCAGAGCCTGGTGGGCTTCCGTCTATGGGGTCGCACAGAGTCGGGCACGACTGAAGCGACTTAGCAGCAGTAGCAGCAGCAGCCTATTAATAGTTTGTGAAGTGTGTGCATGCTCATTCAGTCCTGTCCAATTCCTTGAGACACTATGGACTGTAGCCATCCAGACTCCTCTGTGCATGGGATTTTCCAGGCAAGAATACTGGAGTGGGTTGCCATGCCCTCCTTCAGGGTATCTTTCTGACCCAGGAATCAATCCCACATCTCTTGCATTTCTTGCATTACAGGTGTATTCTTCATTGCTGAGCCACCAGGAAAGCCCATAGTTTGTGAAGACTGGTTGATAATTAAATTTTATTCAAATAGCAATGTGATAACTATTCTTTTTGACCTGGTATAATTGACTTCATGTTTTAGGAAAGATACTCCTTTAGATTGTTTTTGAATATTTTCTGCTGAGTTTTAGGTTTGTGCTGGGTTTTGGGCATGACCACTAAATAATTTTACTGTTAATGTCTCTAAATTAAAGTTGAAAATGCAAGAACAATATATATAAAGCAAGAACATGATAACATGTTAAATATTTGAACTTTATTCTGAGGTTTTTCTTGGGAGTTGGAACAGGAGATTCAGAATTTCAGCCCAAAGTATTTTTTAACCTGTGATAAAAGCTTTATTCCTGAACCTCATTCTCAATTAGGATTAGACAAATGTCTAATTGATCCATCAACCTGGAGTGTACAGATTACATTTTAGAATCATAGTACAGTCCAAATGTGTGATCCTTGTTTGAAATACAGTAGTACAGTATCTATTAGGCAGATAAACTAAACAAGTACCATTCTAGTCTATTATTGTTGCTGCTGTTCACCAGCTTAGTCATGTCTGACTCTATATGACTGCATGGACTGCAGTATGCCAGGCTTCCCTGTCCTTCACCATCTCCTGGAGCTTGCTCAAACTCATGTCCACTGAGTTGGTGATGCCATCCAACCATGTCGTTCTCTTTCCCTTGAGAATTCCAGGTCTATGACCTTCTATTAACTGTGTGACTCAAGGCTTTTTCTCACTCAAGGGTCTTAAATGTAGAGATTATTGAATTTAAACAATTTCTTATATAGTTAAATAATGAAATTTGTCAAATGCCCATAGAATATTGGGCTGGTCACCTAAATGAGTAAGTGAGCTAATTTACAACTGGAATCATTAAGCTTTCTCTTATCTCTGGAGATCCTGTTTTTTTGACTCATAAAGGCAATGGTGATCCTTCTCCACCCAGGGTTGGCTTCTTTACCAATAGCTCAACTAGTTCAAATATTTGGCAAGCCTGGTTTGACTCATTAAAAAACAGCTTAGAGTTTCTTCTGGTGGCTCTCCTGAAGCTAAGATTTCTCAGGCAACCTTGGTTATTCAGCCAGATACTCAGTGCAACTCAAGTGCCAAGAGATTGTCTCTCAGACCTTTGATGCTGCTTGAAATCTACTTCTCTTATTCTGTATGTTTTATGTTTAAATGAAGTCCTCACAAAAATATACGGTATGGTGTCTGCTAAGTCTTTCAAATACCCCAAAGTGGGGAAAGAATTTACCACCAAACTGACCACTCTGGGTAGTAGTGGAATATTATTTCAGGCAAATCTAATATAGATAGAAGCTGTGATAAAAGCAACTCCAACCTGGTTGAATGAAAATCCAAAAGATAAGACAATTTTGGATAGGTAATTAAAAACAAACCAGACACATGGCTCCATACCTCCATGGAGGTGTATGTGTTTACAAGGTTCAAGAGTCTATTTGATACAGCTGAAGGAAAACTGGTATGATCATCATTCTGTTTTAATTGAGGGAAGTTGTAGGGTCCCCATGATGCCTAATTATTCCTCTGTATCATGTAGAGAAAAATTGATAACCTGTAGGAAATACTTGTTTCAGGATTATTCTTGTTAAATGGAGTCAAAATGTATCTCTATATAAAGAGGGAGGGGACATATATATACCTATGGTTGATTAATGTTAATGTATGGCAAAAACCAACTCAATACGGTAAAGCAGTTATCCTCCAAGTAAAAATAAATAAATTACGGTTTTTAAAAGAGCAAAAAAAAAAAAAAAAAGATCCCTGGACTTGGACTTTCTCTTTATTTTTTGCTTCTCACAAATGTGCTTTTGTGGTAAGTTCAGGTATGTTCTTACAAAAGAGATGATTTGGAGTTCAAATTTCAGCTCTAACACTAGCTAAATGTTGGATTTTTTTTTTTTTTTTTGGTATATCTTGTTACATTATAGTCCTTATCCATAAAATGAAGAAAATAACACAACTTCCCTCATGGAATTTTATGCATTAATGAGACAATGAATGAAAACCACTAACACTGGGCTGACTTATAAGTGTTCAATAAGGCTAGCTTATTTGGTATTTTCAGTCACATGGGTAGACAGTCTAAATGTTCACCATCAAGTCATTCTTGACAGAATTAATTTTGCATTAAGTTAATGCTAATAATATATAGTCCATATGCTCAGAGTATCCAGTCCACAAGTCATATTTAACTGGTGAAATTTAACACATGTAGTGCCATCATATTTCAACTAGGCTTAAAATGATTCCTTGCCTTGAAAATCAATGTGACCAGGGTCATTTGTTTATGTTGTCCTAGGAAATATCCTTATGATTACCCAGTTTCCTTTTTTGGGGAGATCGTTAATATGTTCTTTCCTGGACATTATATAGTAAAATCTGGCATCCAAGCCCCAGGCCAACATCATTGGTCATTCTTTCTATAATGTAGAATCAGTGCTGCTTTATTTGAGCTAAAATCATTGTAATTCACATTTCAGAGGGGTTCTTTTTTATTTAGGTGAACACCTGAATAAGGACTTATATTTTGTATCTTATCACTACTATATATCTTGAAGATTTCAGGAGGAAAGAGATAAAGATAAAACTGTTTACAGAATTAATAACAAATATAAAGGTTCAAATCTTAAAATGCTCACTATCAGTTTCCATTTGACTTTGAAATCATACATTGACACTTTACAAATATTCAGTTGATACTAAGTAAAATGGTAGCATTTCCTTTAGAGTTAGAAAGCATGTGTGCATAGTGCAAGATTTAAATATACCTGACCTGTGTTATTCCTTTTGAAAATACTTTTTTGTATGAGAAAAAGAGGGCATTTTATGTGATTATTAGCTTTGGAGCCATTCAAAGTATTTGAAAGAATGTGCTTTATTTGAGAATAGGACATAAAAGGCGATTGTCAAGATTTGGTGAAATTTTATTAATGACTTAGGTGATTTAATAAAATATCCAACCCACTGAAAGCTCAAATCTGTTTGGTAAGAATTATATTTTTGAATTGAAAAGTAGATATTTCTGGGGTAATTTTGCCCTTTTGAAAGAACCATTGGGTAGAAAGAATCCACCTTTTTCATAGTAAATTAAATGTCACCAGGGTCACTCATACCTTCAGTCTCTTTTTAGAAAATTCAAGAAATTAAAATTATAAGAATTCTCTAAACTTTAAAAAAAAGATTGAATTTATGTATGATATAAAATTTATGAAAAATATGATCATCATAAAAATATTTGATAAGAATATATTAAAAATAAACAACTAAGAAGGCATTTTAAGATGGCACCATAGGAAAAGTCTGAACTTACCTCCTCCCAAACCCACAACAAATAAACACCTACACATGCATAAATTCCCTCTGAAAAGAACTTGAGAACTAATTGAATACCTATTCAACAACAAAAAATAAAAAGGATGACCTCAAGATGGGTAAGAGAGACAGAGAAAAGTTCTCACTCAAAACCCCATTCCTGGCCTGGCCACAAGATCTTCTTAGAAGGATTTATCTCCTGG
>NW_011494708.1:11529033-11529660 GCF_000754665.1 Bison bison bison | reverse complement strand
TCATGTCCATCAAGTCAGTGATGCCATCCAGCCATCTCATCCTCCTCTGTCGTCCCCTTCTCCTCCTGCCCCCAATCCCTCCCAGCATGAGGGTCTTTTCCAATGAGTCAACTCTTCGTATGAGGTGGCCAAAGAATTGGAGTTTCAGCTTCAGCATCAGTCCTTCAAATGGAACATCCAGGACTGATCTCCTTTAGGATCGACTGGTTGGATCTCCTTGTTGTCCAAGAGACTCTCAAGAGTCTTCTCCAACACCACAGTTCAAAAGCACCAATTCTTTAGTGCTCAGCTTTCTTCACAGTCCAACTCTCACATCCATACGTGACCACTGGAAAAACCATAGCCTTGACTAGACGGACCTTTGTTGGCAAAGTAATATCTCTGCTTTTCAATATGCTATCTAGGTTGGGCATAACTTTCCTTCCAAGGAGTAAGCTTCTTTTAATTTCATGGCTGCAATCACCATCTGCAGTGATTTAGGAGCCCAAAAATTCTGACACTATTTCCACTGTTTCCCCATATATTTCCCATGAAGTGATGGGACCAGATGCCATGATTTTTGTTTTCTGAACGTTGAGCTTTAAGCCAACTTTTTCACTCTCCTCTTTCACTTTCATCAAGAGGCTT
>NW_011494708.1:11528454-11528933 GCF_000754665.1 Bison bison bison | reverse complement strand
TTATCTCCTGGAAGACAAAGGGCATGGAGCCCCACATCAGACACCCTGGCCCATGGATTTGACACCAGAGAGATGAGTTCCCAAAATGCCCGGCTTAAAAATCTAAGGGGCTGATGTCCAAGTGTCCCAAAGAGTTATTTAGAAACTGAGGCTCCCCTCTTTAAGGGCTTATGTGTAATCTCTCTCACACATGAAAATATCAGTGGTTTGAAAACTGCTGAGATTCTTTGTGAAGGAGAGTCATTTGCAAATCTAAAAGAATTGTTTGGGTGGTGGGTGTAATATGGTAGTAATATTTGCAGGAGACAGAGTTACTGGCAGATGCCATTGTGTTCCCCAGCTAACTTGCTAGCACATACCTGAGAGCTTGGATGGACTACACTGCCACAAAGCTGAAACTGGAGAGCTCTGGCAGCTGCAACACTCCCCTACTTCCTGATTCAGTTCAGTTCAATCACTCAGTCATGTCTGACTGTTTG
>NW_011494708.1:11510824-11528354 GCF_000754665.1 Bison bison bison | reverse complement strand
TCCTTTTCTTATTTGGAACCAGTCTGTTGTTCCATGTCCAGTTCTAACTGTTGCTTCCTGACCTCCATATAGGTTCCTCAAGAGGCAGGTCAGGTGGTCTGGTATTCCCATCTCTTGCAGAATTTTCCAGTTTATTGTGATCCACACAGTCAAAGGCTTTGGCATAGTCAATAAAGCAGTAATAAATGTTCTTCTGGAACTCTCTTGCTTTTTTGATGATCCAGTGGATGTTGGCAATTTGATCTCTGGTTCCTCTGCCTTTTGTAAAACCAGCTTGAACATCAGGAAGTTCACGGTTCACATATTGCTAAAGCCTGGCTTGGAGAATTTTGAGCATTACTTTACTAGTGTGTGAGATGAGTGCAATTGTGCGGTAGTTTGAGCATTCTTTGGTATTGCCTTTCTTTGGGATTGGAATGAAAACTGAGCTTTTCCAGTCCTGTGGCCACTGCTGAGTTTTCCAAATTTGCTGGCATATTGAGTTCAGTACTTTCACAGCATCATCTTTCAGGATTTGAAATAGCTCAACTGGAATTCCATCACCTCCACTAGCTTTGTTCATAGTAATGCTTTCTAAGACCCACTTGGCTTCACATTCAGGATGTCTGGCTCTAGATGAGTGATCACACCATCATGATTATCTGGGTCGTGAAGCTCTTTTTTGTACAGTTCTTCTGTGTATTCTTGCTACCTCTTCATAATATCTTCTGCTTCTGTTAGGTTCATACCATTTCTGTCCTTTATCGAGCCCATCTTTGCATGAAATGTTCCCTTGGTATCTCTAATTTTCCTGAGGAGATCTCTAGTCTTTCCCATTCTGTTGTTTTCCTCTATTTCTTTGTATTGATTGCTGAGGAAGGCTTTCTTATCTCTTCTTGCTATTCTCCTTGATTGCTGTTACTTCTGCTAAGCCACTTCAGTTGTGTCCGACTCTGTGCGACCCCATAGACGGCAGCCCACCAGACTCCCCCATCCCTGGGATTCTCCAGGCAAGAATACTGGAGTGGGTTGCCATTTCCTTCTCCAATGCATGAAAGTGAAAAGTGAAGGTGAAGTCAGTCAGTGGTTTTCTACTCTTAGCAATGGCATTCTTCTACTCCTCAACTGAAGTTTCAAAGTGTGGGCAGCTGTGACCCTCTCCTCCCCTCTGGCTGGGAGAACAAGCAGTCATAGTATTCTGTTGCTTCTGGCCTAACGCTGACTCACATGCACAGGCAAGGTCCTTTCACACTGCATTGCTGAAGCCCAGGGTTGGGTAGAGTCAAGTCATTTTCCTGCTGTCTTCCCAAAGCAAGAGAGCAAGTCCCACCCCCTGCAATCTCCAGCTACCTACCCAGAGCCCGCAGGTATACACCATCCACATAGGGGACACTACTGGATGGTCTAGCCCTGGTGGTCACAGGGCTGGTGTTCTTGAACTTCATGACACTAGAGCCGTCAGAAACACAGCCCTTGGCAGGCCACCACCCCCAGGACACTGCACAGACAGTGGAATGAAACATAATCCCAGTCTTGCTATGTAAAAGGCTTATTTCTTAGCTTCTAGCTTCACCTGAGGGGCAGGCTTCAGGATTCCCACACATCTAGGAGTTAAGGAGGTGTTCCCAAGGACTGCAAACAGGAGACACCATTCTTGCACACTCCTTGGCCCCATTACAGCTCAATGAGGCTTCTCAGAGAGGAGCTTATACACTCACCAGGAGCTTCAGATTTTGTAACCACAGCTAAGGGGACACCTATGGATGGATCTTCTGGTCCAGAGGCCAGCAGAGATTACAGAGGCCTGCTGTTCTCATGCAATAGCTGATCTACAACTGGGCCTGATGACTTCCCTGAACTTCACCAACCCACATATAGATCAATGCCCAGAATAGGCAAATGAGTCTAACCCACACCTCTCTGTATAGTAGCCATAGCCATGTCACAGCTGGTGGGCACACACAGCCCACGTGAGGAATGGCCAGAGACTGTCTGGTTCTGGTGGCCAGAGGAGACTCTACTTCTGGGCCATACAGAACAGCTTCTATAGAAAACCACTCTTTTAAGACTGGACTGTGTCTGGGAAAGACTGAAGGCAAAGAAGAAGGGGGTATCAGAGGATGAAATGGTTAATCAATATCACCAAGTCAAAGGACACGAATCTGAGCAAACTCTGGGAAATAATGGAGGAAAGAGAAGACTGGCATGCTTCCGTACATAAGATCGCAGAGTCAGACAAAGCTTAGCGACTGAACAACAACAAGCAAGACTGAGGAAGGTAGCTGCTTTGCATATTACATATAAGGACTGTATCAAGCTAAAAAACTTTTTCACATCAAAGGAAACCATCTACTAAACAAAAAGGTGACCTAATGAATAGAAAAATATATTTGAAAATGACATATCCTATAAGAGGTTGATATTCAAAATATATAAAGAACTCATACAGCTCAATATCAAGGAAAGAAACAGCCTAATTAAAAAGGGGACAGAGGACCTGAATAGACCTTTTCCCAAAGACAAACAGATGGCCAATGTGTGTGTGTGTTAGTTGCTTAGTCTTGTCCAACTCTTTGCAACCCCATAGACCACAGCCCACCAGGCCCCTCTGTCCGTGGGATTCTCCAGGCTAGAACACTGGAGTGGGTTGCCATTTCTTTCTCCAAAAGGAACTATAGAAAGAAAGAAAGTGAAGTCACTCAGTCATGTCCGACGCTTTGCAACCCAAGGACTGTAGCTTGCTAGGCTCCCCCATCCATGGAATTTTCCAGGCAAGAATACTGGAGTGGGTTGTCATTTCCTTCTCCAGAGATGGCCAATAGCTACATGAAAAGATGTTCAACATCACTAATCATCACGCATACATGCTCAGTTACTCAGTTGTGTCCAACTCTTTGGGCCTCCATGGACTGTGGGCCTCCATGGACTGTAGCCCTCCAGGCTCCAAGCAAGAATACTGGAGTGGGTTGCCATTTCCTACTCCACACTAATCATCAGGGAAATGCAAATCAAAACCACTATGAGATTACTAACTCATTACCTGTCAGAATGGCTATTATAAAAAAGATAAGAAACGACAAATGTTGGTGAGGATGTGGAGAAAAGCCCTCATGCACTGTTGGTAGGAATGCGTGTTGCAGCTCTTATGAAAAACAGCATGGAGATTCCTTAAAAAACTAAAAATAGAACTATCACATGATCAAACAATTTGACTTCTGAGCATTTATTCAAAGAAAATAAAAACACTAATTCAGAAAGATGCATGTACCTTTATGTTTATGAAGCATGATTTGCAATAGCGAAGATATGGAAACAACCTAAGGATCCAATGGTAAATGAATGAATAAAGAAAATATGGTACATATACATACAATGGAATGTTACTCACATGTTAGTCATTAAAAGAAAGAAGAAGAAATCTTGCCATTTGCAACAGTATGGATGGACTTAGAGTATACTCTGCTATATGAAATAAGGCTGTCAGAGAGATCAAAATACCTATGATTTCAATTTATATAGAATATGAAAAACAAAGCAAATTAACAAACAATACAAAACAGAACAGACTCATGGATACAGAGAACAAATTGGTGATTGCCAGGGTGAAAAGGGTAGTGGAGAGGGTGAGTGAAATAGGTAGAGAGGTTTGAGATATAACTTCTTGCTATAAAGTAAGAAAGGCAAAGTGATATAATGTACAGCATAAGGAATATAGTCAATTCCTTATATTGACTATATTATATTATCTATCTATATGTATATATATTTATATATTATATATAAATATTATAATAGACCTGTATAGTAACAAGATTTATTGTGGTGATGATTTTGTAATATAAAACATATCAAGTCACTGTTGCACATCTGAAACTAACATTGCGTGTTAAATATAATGCAGTTAAATAAATAAATACTTTAAGAATTAACAAAAATTTTTGCACTAGATTTAAAATATACTTCGTTTCATCTCCTATATATTCTATATAGCTTTAAGAAAAGTGAAGTAGGTAGGATTCTAATTTGGTTACCAAGATTTCCACTTTCCTGATGAATGCATCTATTATAACCCCCAAGTGAGAGCCAAATGAATCTACAAACAAAAAACATTATGGACTCTTTGGGAAACATATGTAGTTTAGGGTTATTAGATTATAATATAAAGCAGAAGCTGACGAATATAAGATGTAAAGGAAAAAGGAGACCAGATAATAAATGGCTTTACATGTCACATGAGGAGGTGAGATTTTATTCTGCAGTCAATGGTGAGAAGCCCATAAAATAGCAATACAGGGGAGAGTAGTAATTAATATTTCTTAATTATGGTCTTATTTCTAGTTTATGATAACAAGTCTGATTGATAGTACTGTTTGCTTTCAATTTGATAATAAAAGATCATTTTTTCAACCTGCAGGCCCTGTAATGAGAATGAGAATCAACAGGGACGGTATATAAAAGAGAAGAAACTCTGAAAATTTTAGCTGTGGTATTTAAATGCATATTCATGAAGGTAAAAATGAAGTTATTAGTGAAGTGGGAATTATGTGTTAGATCCTAGAAGACTTATACTATATATATGTATATATACACACATATAAATATATATACACATATATACTGTATATATACATACATACTTATACTGTATATATATATACATATATATATATACTATATAAAGGATACCACAAGAATGAGTAACATATTTAAATGAGAAAGAAGCAAAAATCTGTCCAATTTGAACCAACCCAAGCTAGTAATTTATTTGGAAAGGACAGTTATCATTGGCTCTTGGTTCATAAAGTATTGGATTTCATTTCCTCCTTTTATAATTTACCACCTATGAGATCATGGGGAAAAGGTATAAGTGCTTCTAACTTGCCTTTCTCTTTTTAACAATAAGAAAATATACATTTTCCATATTTAAACCATTAATGTAATACTTGACAAAAACTACAACCAAAATTTGTTTTCATCCAGATATCAAAATAATAACTGAAAGCCTATGAATCTTTTTAATAGTTATTATCTTTCAAAGGAAAATCACTTTTTAGATTGAAGTCATAATATTTAGTAAGCAAGTTTCTCTGTATTACTTGGGTTTATTTGATTTTAGAAACAGTTTTTTAAAATTTCTATCAGAAGTATTTCTTGAATGCTAGATATGTTGCATAGATGATGGGCTGATTTCACCACCAGCTCAAAATGCTCATATAGTACACACAGCATACATAAGAGCAGCTTTTTTCTATAGCTGTGAATGTTCAAGCCAGTGTACCATTGTGATCTGACTTGGATTATGCACTGAGCAAGAATGACAAATCCAGGATGAAAACCAGTGCAGCTTCAAACTTAATCCACTACTATGTAAAGCGAGTCATGTGATTTTTGAAGACCCTGGTTAATTCCATGGGAGCTTATGTTATGCTTGCTTATGTAATTGATCCTGCACAAACGACAAAAACAAAAACAAACAAAAAACTGATGGTTCAACACTCTATAGATCCATGGGCATTGTATCCTCCTCAGTAATTACATGAGCAAAGAGAAGAAAGACATAGCTTCTTCCTCACTTTCTTCTTAAAAAAAAAAAAAAAAAAGGAAAAGAAAGGATTAAAATAAAAAAGGGGAAGTTATCTGATGGTTTGGTGGTTAGGGGGTTAGGGTTTGGATTTTTGCTGTGGAGGCCTGGGTTCATTCCCTGGTTGGGAAACTGAGTTCCTATAAGCTGCTGCTGCTGCTGCTGCTGCTAAGTCGCTTCAGCCGTGTCCGACTCTGTGCGACCCAATGGATGGCAGCCCACCAGGCTTCCCCGTCCCTGGGATTCTCCAGGCAAGAACACTGGAGTGGGTTGCCATTTCCTTCTCCAATGCATGAAAGTGAAAAGTGAAAGTGAAGTCGCTCAGTCGTTTCCGACTCTAGCGACCCCATGGACTGCAGCCCACCAGGCTCCTCCATCCATGGGATTCTCCAGGCAAAAGTACTGGAGTGGGGTGCCATTGCCTTCTCCACCTATAAGCTGTACCACATGGCAAAACAAAAAAAAACAAAACAAAAACAAAAGCAAAGTTTTTCTGAAGATCTCTAAAAAGATCCTTTAAAAAAAAAAAAAAAAAAAAAAAAAAAAAAAGGAACAAAAGAAATCTATTCTCTGATAAATACAATGAAAGATATTACTAAAGGACAGATTTTTCAATTTTACTTTTAAAATTGAGCTTATGAATTCAGATAAACAGCTTTTAATTATTGATTTAAAAATAGCAAACTAATCGCATTTAAGTAATTACATATATTTGTCTACTAGGAAAAACAAGTACACACACACACATGTATATCTGGAAGCTATTCTATTAATATATGTCTTTGCTGCTCTTTGCATTAAATTGTTTCTATCATCTGATAGAAATGCACATGCTCCTAAATTTTATTTAGAATGTAGTGTTCAGAAATACAATTTTTGTAGCTGAAGTTATCTATTTATTTTTGTTTATGTAGTATACAGTGTTTGTAAAATGTAGTAAAATAGTTAAAGAATTAAGGATACTTAAAAGTAAAGATAGACATCTGAAAAATTAGATATTTATATGAAAATAGATTAGTTTGAAAGTATGAAATTATAGATGAAATGCTTATAACTAAAAATAGCTTACAGAATTTTAGAAAACACATTTAAATGATTATGAATTTCAGTAGAATTAGTGATGTCAAAAGGGATAAATAATAGCTTTAATTGCCTCAAATTTACACAAGTTTGAGAGTCATTATCACAAGAATCATTTTTAGAAAAATGTGGAGCACAAGGGGAAAGAGTTGGAATTTCATTTGGTTCAACCTGAATTTTACAATGCAGAGAACCTGATGAGCTACTTGAATGAACAATTTGGTTTCCAAAACTATTAGTCATAATAATTAATCATCATGACTCCACCATAAATGTGCAATGCATTTGATTTTTTTTCCAATAGTTGTTTTTAATGGATCATTTGTACTAGCTATATTGATAAAACAAGTTCAAA
Source organism: Bison bison bison (assembly GCF_000754665.1). Taxonomy (NCBI): domain Eukaryota; kingdom Metazoa; phylum Chordata; class Mammalia; order Artiodactyla; family Bovidae; genus Bison; species Bison bison. The sequence continues at coordinate 11,521,359 of NW_011494708.1, read as the reverse complement.
TAACCTGATATATTTAGCACTGAACCATCAGTTGTTTTGCAAAGTTAAATACTTAAAAATAGTTATTTTGGAATCACAGGTCTCTTAAGTATCTTTTTCAAAGCTATTTTTGTAAAATATCTTCAGCAGCTGCAAAGTACACTAATTTAATATATATTTAGTCATTCTAAAAGAACATGTCAAGACCCAGGTATAAATTTACTGAAATCTTTGTACATCCACATTGAATTATTTAATATGATTTAAAATCATACATTTTACCTATATATTTTAAAGCAATATTGATTTTAGATTAGTTATATTAATTTTAAAGTTTTTCTTGTTGTAGTGCTGGACAAAATTTACTTTTGGAAAGGAAAAGTTCAAAACTCCAACATAAAATAAAAGAATAAAACTTTAGGCTATGGAAGGCTACTTGTGTTTCCTTCATCCTAGGCACAGTACATGTCAGTCAACAAATAACGCCGAGAATTTTCTAGCCTGGAAGCCTTTATCTGCTGTTATTCCCAGTTAACTACTGCCATCTAATCAGGCAGGTCTTAATTTAACTATTTCTTCCACAGTTAGAACTAATCTAGACGTTTTGTGTCTTTTGCATCCTCTACCACAAGTTTATAGCACTTATTATTATTTTTTAGTTACATAATTTGGGGAAATTATTTATTATCTCTATGCCCAGTATATGTAAGATCCATGAAGGCAATAATCCTACCCATTCTCTTTTCATTGGATGTCCCACAACAGACCACAGCTTTAGTGTATGTGTGTTTGCATGCTAAGTCACTTCAGCTGTGTCCGACTCTTTGCGATGCTATGAACTATAGAGGACCCTGCCAGTTACAGACCACAGAGTTGCAAAGAGTTGGATACAACTTAGTGACTAAACAGCAACTTATGTTACAAGTTGTAGGGTTTTAGTAGATGGGAATGTGAGGATGGTGGAAGATAAGGTCAGAGATGATTTTAAGGTCTCTATAAAGGAAAATGTCAGGATTGGCACTGAGATTTTGACCCATAGGCATTGTTTCTATAGACAGAAAAAGAAAGACACAGGATTAAGAGTGTATTTAAGAATGTTTAAAATAAATTTCAATTTAGATTGTTTTGGGGATAATTGTGCCGGGTTTGTAAGGGCATCCAGTTATAAATCTTTAACATGCCATTCCAGATGTGGAACTATAATTCATGGACTAAAAGACAGAGATATTGAGAGAGACAGAGACAGAGAGAGTTGTTTTACAGGAACTTAGTTAAAAGCACAAACAATAATAGCATATTCCTGTTGTGTCAGAGTCATTCTCTCCTGGTTGCAAGAGCAGAAAACTGCAGAGTGACTGTCGTTCCTTGGCAAAAGCCCCAGGAAGCTGAAAGGCTAGGTATTTTCAGAATAACAGAAAGTAATTCTAGCTCATCAAAATTACTTGAAACTGAAAATCCTAGTAGGGGTGGCACACCTTCTTGTTATTTCACACCTTCTTGTGATTTGTCACCTGAGCCTCAATCACAAAAACACATAAAGTGAAAAATTAAAAAATGAAACTGAACAGTTTAGATATGGATCAATAAACTCTAGTGAATAGGTGCCTTTTGAAATTATAAAAATGAAGCAAATGAATAAAATAAAAGCAGTGAGCATGAAGCCTGTAATAAAACTCTAGTTTGACTTGGCATGTCATAAATGTCAAAAGGGGCATCCAAAGACGTTTATTACTTAAGGTCCTACAGCTCAAATAAAATCTGCTCACTATTGGCCTTTGTAAAAAAATAAGGAGAAAAAAAAATAGTAAATGCAATTCCAGCTATACTGCAGTCATAGATTATAACAGAATAACAAAAGCTTGCCTTACTTATTATTTTGCAAGTGGGAATGTAGGGACAAAAGAGATCTTCATTATTTCTCTGAGCTCTGAGAAAAGACACTGTCTGCAATATGTTACAGCTTGTTGCATATGTAGTTCAGTACCACTGAAATGTAAAGAATATATAATCTGGAATGGTATAAAAGGCCATCTCTCTTTTTATACATTAAGAATGTGATGCCACTTTTTAAGCTTTCCAATAGTTAATGTCATACAATGTGCTTTTACTTCTAGGTTTGGCAATGAGAAGATGGAGAAATTAGGAGTTTTGATAAATCTCCATTTAAGTGAGGCCCAGTTTTCATTTCTACTTTCTGTCATAATGCCTGTGGGTAAAATAGAGTAATACAATGGAAGATGGGTGTGCCCCCAGAACAAAGTCAGCTACTTCAGAATTCTGTCAAAGACCTTACCAAGACTATCCCAAATGTGCTTGTATTACAAAATACAAAGGGTATTTGACATGAAGAGCAAATCAGGACAGGGTGAATAAAAGTCACTCTCAGCCCTTTTTATGTCTGATTTTTGTTTTGTTTTGTTTTTGTGAGTTTTTTAACCATTCCAATAGAATACGTTAGTTATTGTCTAGCCTATTGTTGTAGAAAAACAGAAATATAGTTATATTTCTATTTAGAATATATTTCTATATTTCTATATAAAAATAGAAATATAGTAGTAGAAAAATATCATTTTCTTCCTATTTTCCTTTGTATCATTTTCTCCAGATGGTATTATGTCAATATAGGCTAATCAACCTCTGTCTGATTATTATTAAGAATGATGGTATTGTTCCAGACAATAATTCTTAGTTTAAATACTACCATGATTACAATAATAGGAAAGACCTACAATTTTCTAAACATAATATTATGTGATTTTAAATCTGCAATATTTATACATGCTGAATTTATACTTAAAAAACTAACTTTATCTTGATTTCTCCAGAATTACATTTTTAAAAGTGCTGTTATTAACTGAACAAATTATCCATCAGTGTTAATGCATCCTTCCTCCCCAATGTTACAGTGACCATAATTCCTTCTCCTCTATATTGTGATAGAATCTGTTGACCATGAAATATCCAGCAACCCTTTTAGTCTTAAAAATAGTATGCTAATGTTTTGGGAGGCAGCTTTGTGCCGCAGTTGAAAATGATGATCTTCTTAGATTCACTTGAAGCTTATGGTGATCATGAGTCTCAGTTCTGGCCAATGTAATGTAATTGACACTAAAATGATATTTCTTGAACAATTTTTCCAAAAGTCATGCTCTATTGCTCATTTATTTTCTTACTTTTTTTTTTTTACAACCTGAAAATGAAAGCTGTTTCTTCAATGTAATTGAGTATAAATATACAAGACGTTTAATATTATATGGCACTATGAAGCACTTGCTGCTGCTGCTGTGTTGTTTCAGTCATGTCCGACTCTGTGCGACCCCATAGATGGAAGCCCACCAGGCCTCCAGTCCCTGGGATTCTCCAGGCAAGAACAATGGAGTGGGTTGCCATTTCCTTCTCCAATGCATGAAAGTGAAAAGTGAAAGTGAAGTTGCTCAGTCGTGTCCGACTCTAGCGACCCCATGGACTGCAGCCTACCAGCCTCCTCCGTCCATGGGATTTTCTAGGCAAAAGTACTGGAGTGAGGTGCCATTGCCTTCTCCTTGCACTAACACATAATTGCCAAACAATATTATATTTTATCATAAAGAAAACAAAATCATATTTACTGTGAATGATATAATGGCTGCATAAAATAGAACTCAAATCAAACTGAAAAATATAAATTATTCTATGTGAATCTAAAACAATCCTTTGAGGAAGGGGTATATTACTCTTACCTCAATTTGATTTTCTATCTTTGGGGAAAGTTGAACATCTATTGATCATCCAAATTTGCTTTTCTGTGAATTGTTTATGATTCTGTCCTTCTCTCAGTTTATTACTACTGAATTGCATGTATTTCAGGTTAATTTACAGTTTCTCTTTAGATGTTAAATATACTAACTACTCATAATTTATCACAAGACAAGTTTTTTCCCCTTAACTGGCCTTTTTGTAGTAATTTGATACTGTCAAGTTTTGCCAGTATGAAAGCAAAATAAAACTGTAAGTTCATTTCTTTTTTTAGGAAGGAAATCACAAAATCAGAAATATATTAATCTTCTTTCCATCTCTAAGAGGGAAAGTTTGTTTTGGTAAAAATAATTCTGTAAAACAAATTGCTTGTATCCTAAGAACCTTAAAAAAAATGTGTTTCTCCTTACAGACATAAGCTTATCTAAAAGGTACAGACATCTTAGGATCTATAAAAAGATTTGCCATTTAAGCTCACTGGTACTTGAAATTATCTAAGAAAAACTAAAGCTTCATTCTGTTTTATAAAAGCATTAAATTTCTTCCACACTTTCCTTCTATTTAATATGAAAATGAAAAGAATTATCTTTATAATTTGAATTTAAGCAATCTTTCTATGTAAAATGAAAACTCTCAAATGTGTTAGAAATAGTGAAATCCACTAGACTATTATGCAAAATCAGAAAACATGACTAGTATAGATAAATTAAATTCCATAAACCATTTAAAATACTTTAACATATAACTAAACAAAATATAAATTTACTTAGTTTGGGTTTCTTTTAAATTCCTCATGGCCAAAGTAAAAAAAAAAACAAAAACAAAAATGGTAATACCTGAAATAACAATATACTTATCTCTTTTTGTGGAACCTGAAAGTTCTAGGTGTACTAGAATTTGTAGAAACCCAGAATATTCCTGCAAAAGTCTGTACATATTTAATGCTATTCATATTTTTTCCAAAAGTTTAAATGCCTTTCAATCAACTAGGTAATAGAGTTCTGAAAGTTTTTTTTTTTTTTGAAGCTGAATTTATATAATCTCAAAGAAAAGAATGGTTGTGAACATTGTATTATTTTTCCAAAATTAAAATCAGAAATGTACTCCTTAAAGTTATCTGATCTGAGAAAAACTGAACTCAAAATGTCTTAAAAGACATGCAGTGTAAATTTATATGAATTTTTTATATTTCTTTGTGTCAAATAATACTGAAAAAACATTTATTCGGACCTATCTAGCCAAGTGAGTTCCACCAAATCAATATGCTGATAGTAATCCCTAAGTTTCCAAAGATTTCTCAGAACATCTGGTAGAGTTGAAAACATGTACATGCTAATTTCAATTTATGTACATCCTGGATTAATATCTAAATCTGGGAATTGGTAAATGCCTAATCCTCAAATTTAATTGTGTAAATGCTTTAATGACTGTGGCTTAGCACACCAATTAACAATTACCCTGAAAATACAAAAGGAAGACAAAGTGAAGAACATTTCTAAAATTCCAAGACCAAAGTCCTTTCTTTTCAGAGTCCACTGAAACACAATAAAAAATGAATTGAATGTACCTCTGCTACTTTTTCTAATCCTAGAGAAAGACTTCTTTGTATGAATTCAAAGCCTACTTATCATAAATGCTTGATTATTTCAATACCATACATTCCATGATTAAAGTTGTGAAATATTAATAAAATGCCAATAGGATTGATAGCACTTTGAAATAAATTCACTTGAAGACACCATCAACTATTTTATGAAAAGCAAATGGATGGAATGGAATTCAGGAAAACTGAAAACTATTGCACTCTTGAAATGCAGCGATGGAGCAAAGAAAGAGGAAACAACTGCTGCTGGCCTAGTTCATTTACACTTTTACCTAGACTTGATTTCTTTCTTTTTGATGTTTTTACATTTATGTCTGTGTATGGTGTCTTACAGAAGGAGGATTTTTACGTACATAGGTATATGATTATGGAAAATGACTAGAAGAAACACAGAAATAAAGATCATCCCTGCCCTTAATCAGTATACATTTTGTGAAATAGTCAACACACAATGAGAGAATCATTCACAGACACATACCACAAATGAAAATAGAAAAGACTCTAATTCATTCACTCATCTATTCAGTCAGTCAGTTGCTCAACAACGCATATTTTGTCTCTTCTTCACAGGAACTAGAAATAGGATGGTGAATTAAAATATTTCTTGCTTTTGTAGAATTTAATGCATGTTTCCAATTATAATAAAGCAGCCATATGTATACTGTAGATTTATAATTCCAATCTGTGATCATTACTACAAAGAGAAAGTAGAGAATTAAAGAGTTTATCCATGTGCCTGCCTAAGGCAAGGGACAGTGAACAACAGCTTACCCAGATAACTGACGTTTCAGCTGACATTTGGAAGATTAGCAATTATGTCTCTAATCTCTAAAACAGGTAAGACCTGAACATGAAGAGACTTAATGCTAGGATTTCTTTTCAGAATCAGAGGGGACTCAGATTAATTTATTTCATTGCAGCATTGGAAAACTGTGGCACTGGTATGCTGTATCCATGCTGGGTTAATTTCTGTGGGCAGGCTGCTACAAGTCCATTAGAGAGGATCTGTCTTTTCTTCCTTCCTTTTCTTTGCTTGTGTGTTTTGTTCTCCCTGTAGCCGACTTCCTAAGACTTTCACCTAATGTCCCAGCTTTTGTCTATTATCCCCATATGGTTGATTCTTAAATCTCTCATTTCAGCCCAAACCAATCTCTGTGATTTCATCCTAAAATGTACAACTTCCTAGTGGATAGTTTCACTTGGATATTCTAATCTTTCCTTAAATATAGTATATGTGATGAAAGTTTCTAATTTCTCCCTCCATTCTTATTCTTTATTGTTTTCTGAGCCTGGAAAAATTAGGATGACATTAGTCTCTCTCATAATCATTCACTCATTTATTCATTCTCTTTCCCACTTCGCAGTACATTTTGTGTATGTGTGTACATATTTAGGTGTGTCATTTCCTTGAGTTTTCTTTTTTGATTTTATATGTATGCCACATCAATGAATAGAATACAAATTTAGATTTGATTTTTCTGTATCTTTTTGGACTTTTTGCTAAGTCGCTTCAATTGTGTCTGACTCTATGACCCGATGGACTATTGCCCTCTAGGCTCTTCTGTCCATGGGATTCTCCAGGCAAGAATACCTGAGCAGGTTGCCATGGCCTCCTCCAAGGGATCTTCCCAATCCAAGGATTGAGCAATGTCTCTTAGGTCTCCTGCACTGGCAGGCAGATTCTTTACTACTAACACCACCTGGGAAGCCCCTTTTTTTGATTGATTTTTACATGTGTTATCATATCAAGTGTATTCATTTAACATTTATCCATCGTATTGAGTATATCTCTAATTCTTTCATTTTCTTTGCAAGACAGAATTGTATGAATAAACTAAAACAATTTTGTTCCATTCTAAAATTGTTGGACTTTTGAGTTATTTCTAGTTTATGGCTATCGAAAATAATACTGCAAAGGTTATTTTTTCAAATCTCCTTTGAGATTCATTTGATGAAAATGTCATTATTGTGCAATCCAAAATGGTAGCCACTAGTCATGTATAGCTAAATAACATCTGAAATATAGTTCATGTAACTGAGGAATTAAATTTTTAGTTTGGTTTTATTTAAATTTGAATTTAAATCACCAGAGGTAAGCCTCTGGCTATTATATTGAATACTGATAGTCTATGGCAAATACCTAGGAGTAGAATTTCTGGTTCATATGGTATATTCATTTCAGTTCAATTCAGTTCAGTCGCTCAGTCATGTCCGACTCTTTGTGACCCCATGAATCGCAGCACGCCAGATCTCCCCGTCCATCACCAACTCCCAGAGTTCACTCAAACTCACGTCCATCGAGTCAGTGATGCCATCCAGCCATCTCATCCTCTGTTGTCCCCTTCTCCTCCTGCCCCCAATCCCTCCCAGCATCAGAGTCTTTTCCAATGAGTCAACTCTTTGTATGAGGTGGCCAAAGTACTGAAATTTCAGTATATTAGTCTTCAAATTTTCTAGATAATACCACATAATTTTTCCAAAATGGTTGCAAAATTTCCACAATAATGTAAGGAAAGTCCTATTAATTAGCATCTTTTCCAGCACTAACGCCGGCAGACTATTACATTTTTCTCAATTCAATCAGTATAAAATTTTAGTTTTTTTTTTTTTTTTTTTTGCATTTTGCCAATAATTAATGAGTTGAATATCTTTTCATATGGTTATTAATTTTCTTAAATGTGTGTGCTTGTGATTGTGTGTATGTTCCTGTGCAGCTTTATGCATGGGTTGGCTGTTAAATAACTTGCTTTCCTTTCTCTTAATTGTATATTTCCCCCATAAGGTTGGTGTTCCTATATATTCTAGAATCAGTTCTTTGGGGCGGGATAACATATGTACAAATACCATTTTCTTCTTCTTTTTGAATTCTGTTTCTATTCTTCATATGTGTATTTAGTGAATGAAAGTTATTCTTAATAAGGACAATGTACAAATAAATGCCTATTACATAAATATAAATGTATATTGAATTTTCTCAGATCCACCAAAAACTATTAATTTGTGTAAGTTCCCAGAAGTCCAGCCAATGTCATCTTAACCCATTCTCATTTGAATTATATTCTGTTAATGGGTTATCCTCTCTTATTTCCTGTATCTCTCACTCTCTCATTCAACCATCATTCTCATGCTATGTAGGACATATACATTAGAGTAATAGAAGCACTTGGGTAAAATTTAAGGCCCATAGAATGAGACTATTGCATCTTCCAAATACAGAGTTTTTTTCATGGCTCTGGGATTTACCAGAATCAAGAAACCCAAGTCTTACTACTCTTGAGCACATTCATTTATTATATATCAGTGGGCCTTGTGTTGCTTCTATTTGCAACTCTCTTTTCCAAATTAATGTGACTCATGCTAGCTTCACAGGCTCTTCTAAGAGAGAAGGGTTCTTCTAACCCAGAACATCTATTCAATCTGAAAAAATGATGGTCTTAGAGCCCTTGAAATTTATCCACCCTTTAACCTATTTGTGTTCTGTCACAGTTTGGAGTATTGCTCAGTAAATAATTATTCACCTCCTTCTCCCTATAAGAGTACAGTGTGTGTCCTTGGTCACTGATATTGGGTTTGGATATTTGACTTGCTTTGATTGATGCAATGTTAATGCATTTTTCAAATTAGAATCTTTAAATAAATCTGCAATCTGGTTTTGTGTTGTGAGAAAATTATGTTTATGGTAGCCACATTCCCTTCAGTATAGAGCCTAGAATGAAACTAACTGTAATCTGCATGCTAAGTCACTTCAGTCATGTCCGACTCTTTGTAACCCTATGGGTTGTAGCTTGCCAGCTCCTCTGTCCTAGGGATTCTCCAGGCAAGAATACTGGAGTGGATTGCCATTTCCTATTCCAGGGGATCTTCCCAACCCAGAGATTGAACCCATGTCTCTTATGTCTCCTTTGGCAGGCTGGTTCTTTACCACTAGTGCCACCTGGGAAGCCCCATCTAGTGCAAGACAGTTGAACCACAACCTTAAGCAGAGTCACCAGTCAAACTAATGTCAAGTCCAGCTCACCAGCACAGGTTCTTGAAAGCACAGTACTACGAAAGAATGAGAAACACTCAAGAAAGTTACAGTGGAGACCAGGGCACCAACATCACTGTAAGGTGAAGGTGCCCAAACTTATCTCAAGTCTGCTTTATTATACTTTTTGAGATTTGTTTCTGCATGTTTACATGAGCATGGCAGGCCAGGTGGCCTTCAATGATAATCCTGTGAAGTTAACATTTACCATTTTTGTATCCCTGTTTTTCTGCCTCACGGACAAAGACCCAGTTAATCATTATGTGCCTCCCAGGCGCCAAAGATAGGAACAGTTTGTTGATGGCTTTCCATCCCAAGGCATACATCTTGCTTTCAAGATGTTTCTTGTTCCTTCCTGGATTCCTTCAGGAGTCACATACTGACTCATGTCCTCTCAGCAAGATTGTTTAATTCTTTTGCCAGGCCTTCTAGTAGGCCTGTCTCCTACAAACCAACCCTTAGTCAACTGAATCACAGTCCGCCTACAGACCTGATGGATGGACTGTAGATGATTACAGATGTAGATGATTGCAGAGTGGATGATTATGTTGTAAGTCACTAAAATTTGGGATGATTTGTTACACAGCATTACTTTGGCACCAACTGACTAATACTTGCTGTGATGGCTAATTTTGTTTTAGTCTGACTGGCTACAGCATGTGTGGATTAAATATTATTTCTGGATGTGTAGGTGAGGTTGTTTTTGAATGAGATTAGCATTTGCATTAGCGACTCAGTAAAATAGATTGCTGTTCCCAATGTAGATGCACACAATTCAATCCTTTCAAGGCCTAAATCCAACAAAAATCACACTGGGATTTAAACCATCTGCTCCCCTGATTCTCAGGCCATTAGACTCAGACTGAACAGCACGACTGACTTTCCTAGGTCTCCAGCTTTCAAATGGCAGATTGTGGGACTTCTCAGTTTCCATAAATGCATGAACCAAACTGTCATCATAAATGTGTGTGTGTGTGTGTATATATATATATATATATATATCAGATCAGATCAGTCACTCAGTCGTGTCCGACTCTTTGCGACCCCATGAATCACAGCATGCCAGGCCTCCCTGTCCAACACCAACTGTCGGAGTTCACTCAGACTCACGTCCACCGAGTCAGTGATGCCATCCAGCCATCTCATCCTCTGTCATCTCCTTCTCCTCTTGCCCCCAATCCCTCCCAGCAT
>NW_011494708.1:11500549-11510630 GCF_000754665.1 Bison bison bison | reverse complement strand
TGACTAGACGAACCTTTGTTGGCAAAGTAATGTCTCTGCTTTTCAATATGCTATCTAGGTTGCTCATAACTTTCCTTCCAAGGAGTAAGCGTCTTTTAATTTCATGGCTCCAGTCACCATCTGCAGTGATTTTGGAGCCCAGGAAAATAAAGTCTGACACTGTTTCCACTGTTTCCCCATCTATTTTCCATGAAGTGATGGGACCAGATGCCATGATCTTCGTTTTCTGAATGTTGAGTTTTAAGCCAACTTTTTCACTCTCCACTTTCACTTTCATCAAGAGTCTTTTGAGTTCCTCTTCACTTTCTGCCATAAGGGTGGTGTCATCTGCATATCTGAGGTTATTGATATATGTATGTATATAATTGCTGTTTCATTGCTAAATCATATCTGACTCTTTTGCAACCCCATGGACTATAGCCACCAAGCTCTTCTGTCTATGGAATTTTCCAGGCAAGAATATTGGACTGGGTTCCCATTTCCTTCTCCAGGGATTTTCCTGACCTAGGGATTGAACCCACATCTCCTGCATTGCAGGCATGTTCTATACCACTGAGTCACCAGGGAAGCCCCGTGTGTGTGTGTGTGTGTGTGTGTGTATATATATATTCTACTGATTCTCTTTCTCTGAAGGACCTTAAGACACCTGTCCTAATTGAAACAGTTATATCTTATAGCTTTAGGTTATCTATTCTCTATATTCTTTTATCAGATTCATTTGATTTACTCTTCCACTTTGAATAGTGCCCTCTCTTCTTCCTTGGACCCTTTTTGGTCTGTAAGTTTGTTCATTATGCAATGCAAACCCATAAAGATAGAGATTCTTTGATTTTCTTAGTGCTTTAAGGGAAAGAAAAAAACAACAACACAAGTTTGTTAGCATACTGCATCAAAAATAGCCTAATTACTTCATAATGTAAAATGTGATGTCAAAGTGCAAAATGTTATAAAAACAAATTCTAAGATTATAATCTGCTTATGTAGGATATTTCTACATAGAGAACACACTTATCTGTCTGAATTTTCACTTAGTGTTGGACTTATTTTTTGTATAGTTTCCTAGTTCATCTTATGCATTTCAAATCTGAGTCTTCAATTACTTTTATATTTACTGATTGTTGTCTGAGATTTTATAACTGGAATTCCCAGTCTTCTCTCCACATATCCATTCAGATATGATATAAATAGAGTTGGACTGTAATGAAAGCTGGGAACTGAAGAACTGATGCTTTTAAACTGTGGTGTTGGAGAAGACTCTTGAGAGTCCCTTGGACTGCAAGGAGATCAAAACAGCCAATCCTAAAGGAAATCAATCCTGAATATTTATTGGAAGGACTGATGCTAAAGCTGAAGCTCCAATACTTTGGCCACCTGATATGAAGAACTGACTCATTAGAACAGACCCTGATGCTGGGAAAGACTGAAGGCAGAAAGAGAAGGGATGATAGAGGATGAGACGGTTGAATGGAATCACTGCCTTTATGGACATGAGTTTGAGCAAGCTCGGGAGTTGGTGATGGACAGGGAAGCCTGGCATGCTGCAGTTCCATGGGATCACAAAGAGTTGGACATGACTGAACGACTGACCTGAACTGAACCTTAACTTTAAGAAACAGTCTCTCATTTTTTTGGAAAGGGTTTCTACTAGGGAAATGGTTTTGTTTACTTTCTGAGATCTACCTTTTCCCCTTGTTAGAATTCTCTGAGCCCTAGTAATATTAATTGATTTTGTCATGAATAAAACATCTTCCTCTTTCCTATTTCGTATTTCAAAGCTGTTATTTCCAGATATGTGGTTCTTGTTCCATTTCTCTTTTTTTTCACATAAGACTATGTGAAGTCCTTCAAGTTCTTGAAGTAGCTTGCTGCCTCCCTCCAGTCTCTGATATTTCTCTTGATTTCTCACTGTCATTTTCTAAAGCCAAAGTTACTTATGGTACTACAGTTCTTTGTTTATGAGAGTTTATAAAGAATTATATTCTACAATAGAGATTTTGGAATCAGAATATTTTAGAAATAATAGCTGCATAACCTTTGTCAGTTTACTTAATATTCTATGCCTCAGTGCCCTACCTGCTTAATGGAGATAATATTAATATTTGCTTCACAGAGTTTTCCCAGGTACTAAAAGCTATAGTTCATGTGTTCACTTAGAATAGTCTTAGGACATTTGAAGCATTTATCAAAATTCCTCTATGAGTATTATTATCCTTACTCAGGTGTTGTAAGGAAAAAAAAAAGATTATAATGAAATGAGATGCTATACAACTCTTAGAGAAAAAGATAGGCAGAACACTCCTTGACATAAATTTCGGCAATATCTTTTTCATTCTGTTTCCTAGAGTAATGGAAATAAACACAGAAATAAATAAATGGGACCTAATCAAACTCAAAAGCTTTTGCACAGTAAAGGAAGCCAAAAACAAGCAAAATGACAGCTCACAGAATGGGAGAAAAAATTTACAAATGATGTGATCAACAAAGGATTATGCTCCAAAATTTATGAACAGCTCATGTGGCTCAAAAATAAACAAACAAATTAGCAAATAAACAATCCAGTTACTTATGGTATGGACAGAAGACCTAAACAGACATTTCTCCAAAGACATATAGATTGCCCAGAGACACATGAAAAGATGCTCAACAATGTTAATTATTAGAAAATGCAAACCATAACTATAAAAGATACCACCTCACACCAGTCAGAATGGCCAGCATTAAAAATTCTACAAACAATAAATGCTGGAGAGATATGGTGAAAAGGGAAACCTTTAATACTATTGGTAGAAATGTAAATTGGCACAGCCAATATTGAGAGCAGCATGGAGGTTCCTTAAAAATCTAAATATAAGGCTACCATTTCATCCAGCAACACCACTCCTAGGCATATATACAGAGAAAAATTATAATTCAAAATGATACATGCAACCCAATGTACATTGTAGTCAAGACATTGAAATAGCCTAAGTGTCCATTGACAAATGAATGGATAAAGAAAAATGGTACTTATATACAATGGAATATTACTCAGCCATTAAAAAGAATGAAATCCTGCCATTTGTAGTAATCTAGATGGACCTAGTGGAGAAGGCACTGGCGACCCACTCCAGTACTCTTGCCTGGAAAATCCCATGGGCAGAGGAGCCTGGTAGGCTGCAGTCCATGGGGTCACTAAGAGTAGGACAAGACTGAACGACTTCACTTTTACTTTTCACTTTCATGCATTGGAGAAGGAAATGGCAACCCACTCCATTGTCCTTGCCTGGAAAATCCCAGAGATGGGGGAGCCTGGTGGGCTGCCGTCTGTGGCGTTGCACAGAGTCGGACACGACTGATGCAACTTACTAGCAGCAGCAGCAGCAGATGGACCTAGAAATTATCATACTAAGTGAACTAAATCAGGTAGAGAAAGACAAATGTCATATATCACTAATATGTGGAATCTAAAAAAATTGATACAAATGAACTTATTTACAAATAGAAACAGATTCACAGACTTAGAGAATGAATGTATGTTAACAAGAGGGAGGAGTGGAAGGGAGGGATAGATTGGGAATTTGGGATTCACATATGCATAGTTCTGTATTTAAAATAGATAACTAATAACGACCTACTGTGTAGCACAGGGAAATCTCATTTCTTTGTAATAACTTAAATGGGAAAAGAATTTTAAGGATACATGTATATTCATATCTGAATCACTTTCCTCTACACCTAAAACTAACACTTGTTAATCAAGTATACTTCAATATAAAATAAAAATTAAAGAAAATACTTCACCTGCCGTTCAAGGTCTGTAACCATTTCCAGATACATCTGGCTCTCAAAGCTAAGATTCCAACAAAAATCTTATTTAAAATAATATACATACATATTCAGCTTTTTCCTTCTAGTTTGTTCCCTGGTATTTTGTAATTTGTGGTACAAATCACTCATTTTTCACTCTTTTTTTTTTTTTCTTTTTGAGAGATAATGGCAAATAACACTAGTTTACAGGGTACAGCATAATAATTCAATATTTGTATATATATAAGATAATATATATCACCCCAAGAAGTCTGCTTAACATCCATCACCACACAGTCATAATTTTTTTTCCTTTTGAATCATGCTCCCTTCTAACTAATAAAATATAAAAGCAAAAAACAAGATTAACCCTAAGACTTAAATTATTGGCTTTATTATTGCACCGTCAAGTTTTAATAACCCCTAACCTACAATGATTGTTAACAAAATAGGTCAAAGACCACACATTTTAAATCCTCTTATTCCATGCCTTAATATAGACCATAAGAAGTAGGTTGAGTTTGATCTGCATGGTAGATTCATTCCAATTATTTACTATTCAGCTCCTTGAAGCATTGAATACTTGATTAGCATTCAGTTTCTGGCAGAAAACTTAATGTAATAAAATCCATGGCCTTACATGTTGGTGATCCTATCTCCAGATAAACATATGTCCCAGTAAACATCCTAGATTCTGACCATTCATATTAGTATTGCTCCTAATTATATGGAAGAATGAGGGGGTGGAAAGATATTTCAAAATGTCCCTTAGTTAAAATGAACTAGACTGAATTATTCTGTAACATAGGAAAAATAAGACTTCCCTTCTGTATTCACCAGATTGTAAAACAAACTTGTATTTATATAACATATTTCATTATATACTTTACCCTTACACTCTTAGTGATTGGTAAAATATCTGGCATATGGGAAAGAATCAATAATTGTGGAGAAATAAATAAATATATTCATGCTAAAATAGTCAGTTTGCTGAAACCCTCTGTATAAATTAATCAGGTTTTATCTTTTGAGTTCCTTTTTTTCAAAATTCATTTTGATTTTTAAAAGTGTGCCAATATATATGCCACTCAAGACTAAAAATTTTATTCATGAACAAAGGCTATCACACGGCCCACTGATAATCACTTAATGTTTAACCTGCTTATATAGGTGAGAGAAACGGTTTGTAATATCCTTTTACAATACTGTGATTTCACATAATTAAGAATAAAAAGGGACAGCAAGATGGTATGTGGTTCAAAAAGTAATAACATATACAAGCATGTATTTTTTTTCAAAGCTCCCTTGATTAGGCTATGCCAAATCATATTAATAACAAATTCTGAAACAAAATGGAGATTGTTGAATGCATTGGGAGAAGCTTTATGATGTAAAGTATGTGCAGGTAAAAACACAGAAACACAGCCAATTATACTTGAATTCTCATGTACAATGTAAAGAAATTTATTTGGAATTTAACTATTGGCTTTTCTTCAACTTTTGTTCTATTCTTTCCCTACAGGAAATGTGAGCAACATGATTACTGTCACTGATGAAAATTGTGGGCAGGCTCAGATCCATCAGCAGCTTCCTTGTTTTCTTTAACAAAGTTGATCTATATAAAATAAGCACTCAAGTCTGCTGTCCAACACTTATCAATAGCTTATAAAGTCAAAGGTATGGTGTTTCCAGTAGTCATGTATGGATGTGAGAGTTGGACCATAAAGAAAGCTGAGTGCTGAAGAATTGATGCTTTTGAATTGTGGTGTTGGAGAAGACTCTTGAAAGTCCCTTGGACTGCATGGAGATCCAAACAGTCAATTCTACAGGAAATCAGTCCTAAATATTCACTAGAAGGACTGATACTGAAGCTGAAGCTCCAATACTTTGGCCACCTGATGCGAAGAGCTGAATCATTGGAAACGACCCTGATGCTGGGAAAGATTGAGAGCAGGAGAAGAAGGGGACGACAGAGCATGAGATGGTTGGATGGCATCACTGACTCAATGGACATGAGTTTGAGCAAGCTCTGGGAGATGGTGAAGAACAGGGAAGCCTGGTGTGCTGCAGTTCATGGGGTCCCAAAGAGTCAGACACAAATAAGAGACTGAACAACAACAAACTCCATTTATTGTACATCCAAGCTATGAATTTCAGTCTACCATTTATTATTCATTAATCTGATAATTTCATCTCCTCTTTTGTATCTATCAATAGACTCCAAACCATGTGGAAAAAGTGAAATTCCTAGTATCTCAAATATATGTATACACACATATATGTGTGTGTGTATCTACACCATGGATGTAATGTGTATGTAGTTGTGTGATATGAATATATGTGTGTGCATATGCACACAAATATGTGGATTGAATTGATTTTATTATTTCTTTATCATTAAAATATCTTCTACACAATTTACAATATCTCCCTTTGGTTTTATAATTTATGCTGAGAACTTAAACCTTCAAAGCTTTCAATCCTAAATGTGTGTGTGTGTGTGTGTGTGTGTGTGTTTTAAATTCTAGAGTATTTTATGCTGAATTATACCATGATTTAAATTAAGCTCTTTGATTTCAAAGTTTCTCAGAAATATCTTATACCTTAATTTTCTCAAACTGGAGAGACAAAAGCAAAACCCTTGGTCCTAGAGGAACGGGTTGCCCATTTTGGTTCTTCTCCTTTGTTTCTCCCATATCAGTGCTGTTATCTGTGATTGGACCCAACGAGCTTTCACGTTCTATGTTCTATTCTGATAAGGCATATTTTGCTTTACTTGTTCTTTCCAGGTACATCTCTTATTTCTGATATACTATCAATATTGTGTGCCCAAGTCATTCAATCATGTGCAACTCTTTGTGACCCCATGGACTGTATGTAGTCTGCTAGGCCCCTCTGTTCATGGGATTCTCCAGGCAAGAATATTGTAGTGGGTTGCCATTTCCTTTTCCAAAGGATCTTCCTGACCCAAGGATCAAACCCACATTTCTTGCTGCTCCTGCACTAGCAGGCAGATACTTTACCACTGGTGCCATATTAATCAGATCAGATCAGATCAGTCACTCAATCATGTTCTACTCAGTAGATTAAATATACCAACTGAGACTCTCAGAGTGACATAAAATGTAGTCAAATAGTTTTGGTATGAGAACTAAAATATTGGGCAAAATTGTTCTACTGCAAATTCTATGTCTAATTAAATAACACAAAGTGGTATCCTTACCTAAAAATACTTTTCTATTTATCTAAAATGTTAAATTCCTTAATTCTGTCAAGAATGACACACAAAAGAGAATGATAGATACATACATGACATTTTAATGTTTAAACCAAAAAATATTTATATCCTTCAAATCTATAGGATCTGTTGATACTTCTAAGGAAGTTGTGGATAAGCACTTAGGAAATCTGTAGTTCATGTGATAAATATTTGAGAATTTATATGTATGTTCCTAATTTAAAATAAATTTCTACATCTACCCTAGTTCCGTCTTAATTTTTTACATGGATCATTTTTAATGTCCTTATTGAATTTGGTATAATATTACTTCTGGTTTATGTTTTGTTTTTTTGGCCATAAGGCACTCACCCAGGGATAGAACTCACACCCCCGCCTTGGAAAGCAAAGTCTTAACCACCTGACTACCAGGGAAGCTTCTCTGTTTCCATCTTGATTCAGTAATATATCATAATACATACCCCATCTTAAATATTTACTATCTAGATGACCTGCCAAAAATTTTTTAACTCTGCACCTCTCCAAAATAGAAATAGTTATAAATATATGGTGGCTCAGTGGTAAAGACTCTGTCTATCAATGCAGGAGATACAGGTTTGATTTCTGGGTCAGGAAGATTCCCCTGGAGGAGGAAATGACAACCCACTCCAGTATTCTTCCCTGGAAAATCCTGTGGACAGAGAAGCCTGGAGATCTACAGCCCATAGGGTCACAAAGAGTCAACATGACTTAGGGACTGAGCAGGAGGATATATATTAGCAATAAATTTTTAAGCCTATAACAAGCTACCAAGAGATGTAAAAAAATTCCATTTCAGTTTTAAAGGAAGCTTGTGCTGATTTTTCTTGGAGAGAAAATGTTTAGCACCACCACAGGGTAACCAGACATTGTTATCCTTTAAGTTATGTGACAGTGTTTTAACTCCATGAATTGAAATGCATTGACCATATGGAAAGGTAATGACGGCAAAGGAGTAGATCATCTGTTGGCTTATCTGATAAGATAAAGTATGGATCACTCATGGGATCGACACCTGCGAAGGGAGAAGGAGACAAGATTTGCCCAGATGGAGAAATTGAACAGCAGTGTAGGGTTCAATGCCAGCCTCTGCCAATGTGTAGGAAAACTGAGAAGGGAGAATTACTCAAGAGTTGTCCTGAGTAGGGACAAGAGGACCAGACTTTTATTTTTATGTATTGATATATTAGTTATGGCCACCCCAGGAAGGCAATGCAGCATTGGCTAAGATTGTCTTCACTGTGGCATCTCTTGAAATAGCAACAGCTGAGGATTATCTGCTGAGCACATACCCAATGGCTGGAGTAGGAGTTCTGAATAAGAATCTTGATATGCTTCACAATGTTCAGCACAGAGTGTATATAAGATGCTAGCTCCTTATGAAAATCCTATAGTAGAACTTCCCTTAATACAAATTAACTGTAGATTCTTGAGAAATCATAAGAACACTATCCCTTTGTATATGACACCAATAACTTTTTGAGTGAAGGTCAACAGTAACTTAAAGTATCAAACATAAACAAGCAGTACTTATTATTTAAAATTTAAAATATTTCAATATAAATGATACTTAGATAGATAGATGTTTAAATAATAAATGATGTAATTATCTCCTCACTGATACAATTTAGCATTTTAATATATAATTACAAACTCTACTCCAGTAATAACCACTAGGCTTATCTTTGTTTTTTAGACTTATCTTTATATCCATTAAGTATTAAAAAAACTTGTAAATGAGCACAGATGGGCTTTTTCATTGGTAAAAGAAGTGGTAGCAAAAATATTCAGGTAATAAAGAAATACTTGTGGGAACTTCTGACTAGGAGAGCAAAAGAATTTAATGAACCAAGCAGTCCCTTTAAGAATGGAGTCCTAGGCTTACAACTCAGCTCCTTTTTTTGAACCAATAACAGGTGATTTTGTCATCTGATCCTCCCCAAAGGGTATCCTGAAGTTTTTCCTCCAAATAAGGAATTTACTGGATTGCCTAAAAGGCAGAAAATAGAAGCTTCACCAGGTTTGCAGAAGAGGTTGTATGAATGTGTCTATGTGTTCATGTGCACACACATGCTTTCTTGCCAATGAATGTGACAGAATTTGAGGTGAGATATTTTTATTGTGACATCCCTTGTGAGAGTAAGTTTCCTGGAGAGAAAATTTTCAGTTCCAACTTATCTCTAGCTATTGGAAGCTACCAGTAGTTACTCAAAAATTCTCTGATCTGAAAAGTAAATTAGTTTAGGTCAGTTTGTAATGCAAACAAACTAAAAGCAACTCAGATTTTTAACACATTAGATTAATATTGGAATAGTGAAGAGTTTTTTTTAACATAAGAATTGATATCAGAACTTCCATTATATACACATGGGCAGAACACTGTCTTCCAATAAGTATTTTAAGAGATAGTTACAGCAAAATTAACCCTTTATTAAAAAAAAAAGTGATTCATGAAAAATAAATGAAGCAATTTGAGTTCAAACTATAGTTAAAGATTGATGCCATTTGTTATAAAGCACAAGGAAAAGAGTACTTTTGTCTTTCTACTGAATAGAAATACCTATGGAGGAGTTAGCAACAAAATATTAACAGTGTTTATATTTCAGAATGGGGTTACAGCTGCTTTTTTTTATTATTATTGTTTTCATGCTTTTTACTTAAAACTTTACTCAAGTGAGAGATATTATTTACATATATATATAAAAGTTATTGAACTTGAATGAAAATATACATTTAAATTTGTTTTATTAATGAACAATTATCCTCTCGCTTTCTGCCGCTGACTTCGTTAACATTTTTATAGTTCATAAGTCTTCTTCTGAAGTTTTTCGATTGTTGGTGAATCAGACTACATTCATCTTCCAAGGAGAAGGCGATGGAGACCCACTACAGTACTCTTGCCTGGAAACTCCCATGGACGGAGGAGCTTGGTAGGTTGCAGTCCATGGGGTCGAAAAGAGTCAGACAGGACTGAGCAGCTTCACTTTCACTTTTCACTTTCATGCATTGGAGAAGGAAATGGCAACCCACTCCAGTGTT
>NW_011494708.1:11485713-11500449 GCF_000754665.1 Bison bison bison | reverse complement strand
TATCTAGAAGGAATGTGTCTAAACCTTAGCCTTGTGGGTAGGTTAGAACACAAAACGAATGCTCCATTTCCTGCAGGCTCATCAGAGTACTAAGTCTCTGAATTCTCTGGGCTAGTTCACGTTGATAATGTTCATTCTGCTCCTTGCTTCACATTGCTTTTTGTTTTACTATAAAGAGAGCTATTCTTCTTTGTCCTGAAGAAGAGATGCAGTTCAATTATATTCCCTTATAATGAATCTCCACCCCACTCCAGTACTCTTGCCTGGAAAATCCCATGGACGGAGAAGCCTGGTAGGCTGCAGTCCATGGGGTCGCTAAGAGTTGGACATGACTGAGCGACTTCACTTTCACTTTTCACTTTCATGCACTGGAGAAGGAAATGGCAACCCACTCCAGTGTTCTTGCCTGGAGAATCCCAGGGATAGGGGAGCCTGGTGGGCTGCCATCTATAGGATCGCACAGAGTCGTACATGACTAAAGCGACTTAGCACCAGCAGCAGCATAATGAATCTCCATGTTGTTCCTTTCTCCAACAAAAGCAAACCTGAAATTTTGGCCAGAATATCAAGTTCTAAGAGGCATAAGGAATAGATGATGGATGGAAGTTCTACATTTTTTTTTCCATGCAAATATAAGTATATGATGATGAGAAACAGAATTGTCTGCAACTTCCTTTGTGCACATCTTAAAAATTGGGGTCTCAGTAACTTCTCCAAAGAGCCTTTGAAGTTCTTTCCAGAAACAGAAAAAAGGAACATATAATCATTTTAAGATGAAAGAATAAGAAATATTAAAATTGCTTAATACATTTTTACATACATATATACATACATTTGTATGTACAGTCATATTATACTAGCTTGTTTCAGATATGAAGTAACAATAATATATTTAGCTTATTTCTCCTGGTGTGAACTTTTTACTGTAAAACTGTGCTTAAAAGAAAGAAAATGTTTCAACAAATAAATGAAAGTACCAAGGTCAAGAGAAATGCCATGCATGGTACTATATCAGGTCTAATAGCACCAAAGTAATTAATGACTCAAGTCATGCAAATCAGTTGCTGTGGTGTCTACTGAATCTCTTTCTCACATTCCTATTTTTTTTTTTTTCTGTCTTACCTTTGCCCTTATACTTCTCTTTATTTTTGGTCTTTACAGTGAAATAGATTATTCTGAATAATTTCTCTATCACTTGGATTTTGCTCCATTCAACTACCTTGTATAGCTCATGTTAACCAACTCCCCCAAAGAGATTTGATTGCGTAGATTAACAGAGTTTCTAAATCTGTCTTCTTCATAAAGTCCCTGGCTTTCCTTATATTTAATGTAACTTTTGTTCAAACAGCAATCTGTATCACAGTCAGGTTTGAGAAAATCCTTCTGGCCATCAGACTCAAGGCAAGGCAACTCATACCCATAGAACTATGTCTGGGTGCTTGACTCCAAAGGGAGCCGTGTGTGCAACGAGTACTCAGAGGGTCATTCATCTTGCAGTAGTGACACAAAATCTATTTTTAATAAGAAAAGCATGAATAATTTTAAAATGAATATATTAACAGGTACATGAACATATAAAAAGATGTATATAATATAGATATTTATGTATTGGATATAATGGTAATTGTTGATGACATGTATTTGGATAAATTGATAGCAGTATGTATTTGATAAATACACAGTATACAATAAAGGATAAGAAAAATCAGTGTTCTTTTAAAAAATCTTTATGTGCTATTTAATTTTCTATGTTCACCTATATCATTATCTTTAGCAGCATTCTTGGAAAGTTGAACTTAAGATAATATTTTTTTCCTGAGGGTATGATTTTAATTTCATCTATTTACTAACTTATTTCAAAAGGCATCACCACATTGATCAGTCACTGTGGTGAAACATACAGTGCTTTATGTGCTAAAGGATAATATATTGGTTTTTAAATTAAAGTTTACTTTTCTATAAGTAACAGAAAATATGTCCACAAATACACTGTCAAGGGAAAAATAAATTCTTAGCAATTCCTTATTAGAGAAGTGTTGTCTGTATTATTCATCTTCATGAGCTGTATGCCCTTCTTTTCTATCTTCCCCAAAAAGTATTTTAAAACAAGATTAATCACTGCAAGTTACTCAGTTGAGAAAACCAGCAATAATATTGATCCAGCTTTTCAAGAACACTGCCTAAAACTACTGAATCAACTAGAATTTATTTAAGTTTCCTGTTTAAAATGCCGTAGACATTGGTTAGTAAATAGCTTTCTAGTCCTGACTTTGATGTTTTCTCTGGTTTCCATGATAACAAATGTAGAAATGTTACTTATTGTGTTTGCCTTATTTGTAAATACTTAGAAGCACAAATGATCACTATATTTGTGGTTATTTTTATAAACCATATGTTAAAGCAGCTGTAATACACTAATAATGACTTCTAATTAAAGTGTAACACTGAACTCGATGCTGTTGTTAATTATGCCACAATAATTTTTTTTTTCAAATACACTTATTTTCATGGTTAAGACCTATACAGATGACAGATTTAGGTAAAATATATAGTTAATACTGAAATTGGTAAGCTTCTCAACTTGTAGAACTTGGGCTTAATCTTGGTTCCACTGCTTAATAAGAACTCTGTGTCTTTGGACAATTTGCTTATTATTTTGGTGTTTTTTATTGTTTAGTCACAAGCCATGTCCAACTCTTTCATGATACCATGGACTGTAGCCTACCTTGTCCCTGGAATTTCCCGGGCAAGAATACTGGAGTGGGTTGCCATTTCCTTCTCCAGGGTATCTTCCTGACCCAGTGATAGAACCTGCGTCTCCAGCACTGAGCCACCAGGGAAACTGCTTTGGTGCTTCTATTTCCTCATAAACAAATGTGAGTAGATGGCTCAGACAGTAAAGAATCTGTCTGCAATGCAGACGACCCAGGTTTAGTCCCTGGGTTTGGAAGAGCTCCTAGAGAAAGGAATGGCAACCCACTTCAGTGTTCTTGCCTGGAGAATTCCATGAACAGAGAAGCCTGGTGGGCTACAGTCCATGGGGTCACAAAAAGTCGGACATGATTGAGCAAGTAACACATAATACATACAATAATAACATTCTTATGATAATACATGTAACATGTTTTGTGTGATTCTTGATAGTTGCTTAATTAATGTTAGCTCTTATAGTGTCAGACAAGAGGACTGACACTTGTTCACTCCCAGTACCCAGGCCTCATCCTTGGCTGCCTTTTTCTCTGACCCATAGACTGAAAGTGTCCTCTACTGCTATGATATAAACAGAGAGAGTATAAAGCTAAAAAGTTAGAATAATCATGAATGTCCACTTGAAGTAGGAAGAAAAGGCAAAAAAAAAAAAAAATGCAATATGTTTTAACAAAGTTTTAGTGTTCACATCAGACTCCCTTCCAGACATCTCTCTCTATTTTGGAGGAAAACCCTTAGGGACTCAGTTACATAGAAAAATCCGTAAGATGCCTTTTAGCATGGCTTTATAGCTTGTTAGTTTTCCAAAACAAGTGGCCAACTGAGAAAAGTACAAATTAATATGTTACAGTTAAGTTTAATATGGATCATATGTTCATTGAATCTAATGGTGGGGAGGTAGTAGTTAGCTCAAGCCAGCTTGTGGTAGCTTGTAAGGGATAATTCATAAATACTCAGAAAATCTGTGACCCAGGTTTTGACACAGCTATGTTGAAAATTAAATTATGTAGTTATAGTTAAATAAATTATATTCTTAAAGTATTTTAAATTCTTAAAAGTCATCATGTCCCAATTATTTTACTACATTTCATTTTCCTCTTATTTGTGCTATTGTATTTACATCTCTTGTATTTCTGTAACTGCGTGTTATTATATATCTCTTCCCAACTCTGTGGTAGGCCACATAACATCAAAGTTTAAAATTGGCTATGGTAGCAATATATATACCATGGAAGTCTGTGATACTACTAATCAGGACTTGATTTTCTTTCTTTTTTTAAAAATTGTCTAAATTTAAGAAAGATGGAGATTGTTAATAATCGAGAATAAAGTTAACAGTGCTGTATCTTTGGACATTAACATTATGAAATCTTCCTCGCACAGTAACTGATCAAAAGGGTATATCACAAGACCTGGCTTCTTGCTTTTATTAACATCTAATTCTGAAAGGACACCCCTGTACCACAGCTACCTGTAGGGTTGGCTAAAATCTCTGTAGCAAAAGCATCACAGTTCAGCTTATCCTACCAACATCTGCTTCTTTCACTCTTAGAGATGTTGCTCACAAGAGTATCTCCAAATAAACTTACTGTATGCAGATTTCTAAGTCTGTTTCCTGAGAAATTCAATCTAAGAAAGTTGGTGTCCTCACTGATTTGATAAAGCAAATTATAAAATAGGATTTTGTAGCAGACTGGCAAGGGGAACTTAGCATGGATGGTAAGTGGAATATGGATTGTTCCAGGTAT
The DNA here is from genome assembly GCF_000754665.1 of Bison bison bison. Classification (NCBI taxonomy): domain Eukaryota; kingdom Metazoa; phylum Chordata; class Mammalia; order Artiodactyla; family Bovidae; genus Bison; species Bison bison. The sequence continues at coordinate 11,495,992 of NW_011494708.1, read as the reverse complement.
TTTGTCTTGGTACAATGTTAAAGCTGTGACTGGAGATGAACTGGGCTGAGATGACAATGTAAAGTGTATGAACTGTCGGGTGTAGCATCTCAGGACATGGAGAGGTATGAGAATTAGTGATTATAAGGATCATATAAAAATATGGCTGATATCAAAAGATTCTTTAAAGACAGTAAAAGACTGAAGGTAAATAGTCACCAGTTTATGGTAAAGTTCTGTTTAGTCAAGGCTATGGTTTTTCCAGTAGTCATGTATGGATACGAGAGTTGAACTATAAAGAAGGCTGAGCCCTGAAGAATTGATGCTTTTGAACTGTGGTGTTGGAGAAGACTCTTGAGAGTCCCTTGGACTGCAAGGAAATTCAACCAGTCTATCCTAAAGGAAATCAGTCCTGAATATTCATTGGAAGGACTGATGTTGAAGCTGAAACTCCAATATTTTGGCCACCTGATGCCAAGAACTGACTCACTTGAAAAGACCCCGATTCTGGGAAAGACTGAAGGTGGGAGGAGAAGGGGACAACAGAGGAGGAGAAGGGGACAACAGAGGATGAGATGGTTGGATGTTATTACTCAATGGACATGAGATTGAATAAACTCTGGGCTTGGTGATGAACAGGGAGGCCTGGTGTGCTGCAGTGCATGTGGTCACAAAGAGTCAGACACAACTGAGTGACTGAACTGAACTGAACTATGGCAAATTGTGAAAACCAGAGGGACTAACTAACTGGTAGCATATTAATACATAATCATCTTTTAACAAGAAGGCAGAAAAGAAATAATAAGTGGTCTCAGGATTTATTAAGAAGATAGCAGATTGTCAAAGTTTAAATTCTCAAATCAGTAATTTCTAATGCCAAGATTAGGCATTTTACAGAGGAAATGAGAACTATATGAGTTGTATTGGGCTTCCCAGGTGGTTCCATGGTAAAGAATCTGCCTGCCAATGCAGTAGATGCAGGAGACAAGGGTTTGATCCCTGACCAGGAGATCCCCTGGAGGAGGGCATAGCAACCCACTGTAGTATTCTTGCCTGAAGAATCCCACAGAGAGAGGAACCTGGCAGGCTATAGTCCATAGCGTCACACAGAGTCAGACATGACTGAGCAACTGAGCATGCACACGCAGAAATGAGTTGTATTAGGGGTCTGAGGATTGATTCAATTAAAAATCATGAATCTTTAGACTTCCAAGAATATTCTTCTTTTACTGACGTGGCTAACACTTCCATGTTAGTTCCTTCTTATGTAAAAACAATATAGAGTCTCTATTATAAAATAAAGCATGCCCTTCCCTATTCCCACCTGCCCTCCTGACTACCAAAGGAGGAACTGGGACTAAAATACAGCAAAATATGGATAAATAAGTGCTCAGTCTGATGAAAGAAGGAGAGACTCTGTGCTGAAGAAGCTGCAAGAGTTAGCCAAAATGTTCTGGATAGAGCTATGAAACCACATATGAGATTGGCTCCTGAGGGTGCTGGGAAAAAATATAAAATTGGATAAACTCTTTGATATGGCAGCACTTTCTTAGAATACAGGATTTAACACACTGACAAGGATTCTGGGAGATGTTCTAACGTGCTGCTAGGATGACTTTGGGAAGCTTGGAGAAGCAATATTCCATAGTGAAATTGATAATCCACAAACACATGGCAGATGGTAGAAAAGTGATGATAAGATTCAGAAAAGTGAGAATATTAGAATAAACATACTAATAAAGTTCATCTGCCTATTCCTTTTGATGGGAAGTCCCAGAGAATATTCTGTTCAGGAAAGTAATAAGGAATGAAGCATCAAAAAGAGTAGAAACCTTAAATCTTTTGTTATACCTTTTGAAATTGTTCAGTGGTTCCTGGATATCTTTTTTGTTGTTAATTTTCATTTTTCTCTCTTTGCATTTCAGTTTGGGGAGTTTCTACAGATCATTTTTATGTTCATTGATTCTTATCCTGGTTATCCAGTCTGCTAATATGTACATCAAAGGCATTTTTCATTTCTGTTATGGTATGTTTTATTTCTATCATTTCATTTTTAATTCCTTACTTAGAATCTCCATCTCATTGCTTACATTACTAGCTTGTACTTATATGTTGTCTAGTATTTCCATTATAGCCTTAACATCGATCACAGTTATTTTAAAATTCCTGTCTGATGATTCCAAAATCTGTCATACGTGAGTTCAATTCTGACACTTACTTTGTTTCTTCAGACTGTGTTTTTTCCTTTTTTAGTATTACTTGTAATTTTTTTGTTGAAAACCAGTCATGCTGTATTGGGTAATCATAATGGAGGTATAAAATATATATATATATATATATATATACTCTTGTGTGTCTCCACTGTCAATCTTATTCACTATAACACTACTTCACTTCTAACACCAGATATGTAAGTTTTTCACACATCAAGCTAATTTGTGACACCAGATCGGTGCCATACAATTTAACTCAAATTGATACTATCTACTTGGAAGTTAAGACTCAACACAATCTTACAAAATTTTCCCTGATGAAATAAAATTTTTATATTATGGCCAGATTTAAACATAAAATGTTTCTTGGTGTATTTGGGCCTGTGTATTTGTCCCTCTTCTCTAGAGTATATTGTGAATCTGCATTAATTTGACTTCCTTAGGAGATAACATGGGCTTCCTTGTGGTTCAGTTGGTAAAGGCTCATTGCTCTGCCTGCAATGCAGGACATGTGGGTTTGATCCCAGGGTTGGAAAGATCCCCTGGCATATGAAATGAAAACAAACTCCAGTACTCTTGCCTGGAAAATCCCATGGATGGAGGAGCCTGGTGGGCTACAATCCGTGGGTCACAAGAGTCAGACATGACTTAGCAACCAAACCGCCAACTAGGAGGTTATATTTCATCTTAATCTTGTAAGAGGCATGAGACACTACTCACTTTGTATTAATATGTTTAGATCTGGATTTTGTAAACTATCAATAATACATCATTTGATGTATAACCTGTTTCAAAAAGATGTGATTGCTTTGACCTCTACTGGCAGTACAGTCCTCAAGAGTTTTCTGAAATGCTGTCTCCAGGTAATAATACTCAGGCCAGCTCACAACCTGGGGATGAGGGAGAAGACCATCTTCTTCTTCACTTGTAAAGGTGTTGCAGGAGAGGATGGTCATGTCCCAGGTCTTGGGTGAGTTCCTGGGGTGGGGCTGCCAAGTAAGGGTTCTTGGCTTCACACAGGAAAGAATTAAAGAGTGAGCCATAGTAAAGTGGAAGCAGTTTTATTGAGAGAGACACACATTGCATAGGCAGAATGCAGTCTGTCTCAGGAGGAGAGAGTGGCCCTCATATATGGGGTGGTTAATTTTTATTGGCTGGGTAATTTTATAGGCTACTGAGTTGGAGGATTAATCCAGCTATTTTAGGAGAAGGGTAGGGGTTTCCAGAAATTGGGCCACCAACTGCTTTTTGTCCTTTTATGGTCAGCCTCAGAACTGTCATGGTGCTCAACATTTAGCATATGAATGTATTACAATAAGTGTATGAGACTCAAGGTCTAATGGAAGTCAGATCTTGCCACCATCTTGGGCGTAAGTGAGTCCAACCAGCTTATGTCCTCAATAGATATGTCATACTTTTAAAGGTTGTACCCTGCTGCCTTCTCTCCTTTCTCAGCTCAAATACCCAGGAACAATAGAAAAATTGCATGGCTATTGTAGAAAGATCTCTTTTGGAATGAAATGGAGAATAATTAGTGGTACCTGTGCTATATTCAGAAGATTTACTCTAACTTGACCTCCTCTTAGTTTTAGTGCAGCCACTCTCCCTTCAGTTCAGCTCAGTTGCTCAGTCCTGTCCGACTCTGTGACCCCATGAATCACAACACGCCAGGCCTCCCTGTCCATCACCAACTCCCGGGGTTCACTGAGACTCATGTCCATCGAGTCAGTGATGCCATCCAGCCATCCGATCCTCTGGCGTCCCCTTCTCCTCCTCCCCCCAATCCCTCCCAGCATCAGAGTCTTTTCCAATGAGTCAACTCTTCGCATGAGTGGCCAAAGTACTGGAGTTTCAGCTTTAGCATCATTCCTTCCAAAGAAATCCCAGGGCTGATCTCCTTCAGAATGGACTGGTTGCATCTCTTTGCAGTCCAAGGGACTCTCAGGAGTCTTCTCCAACACCACAATTCAAAAGCATTGATTCTTCGGCACTCAGCTTTCTTCACAGTCCAACTCTCACATCCATACATGACCACTGGAAAAACCATAGCCTTGACTAGACAGACCTTTGTTGGCAAAGTAATGTCTCTGCTTTTCAATATGCTATCTAGGTTGCTCTTAACTTATCTTCCAAGGAGTAAGCGTCTTTTAATTTCATGGCTGCAGTCACCATCTGCAGTGATTTTGGAGCCCAAAAAAGTACAGTCTGACACTGTTTCCACTGTTTCCCCATCTATTTCCCATGAAGTGATGGGACCAGATGCCATGATCTTCATTTTCTGAATGTTGAGCTTTAAGCCAACTTTTTCACTCTCCACTTTCACTTTCATCAAGAGGCTTTTGAGTTCCTCTTCACTTTCTGCCATAAGGGTGGTGTCATGTGCATGCATATCTAAGGTTATTGATATTTCTCCTGGCAATCTTGATTCCAGCTTCTGCTTCTTCCAGCCCAGCATTTCTCATGATGTACTCTGCATATACATTAAATAAGCAGGGTGACTGTAGACAGCCTTGACGTACTCCTTTTCCTCTTTGGAACCAGTCTGTTGTTCCATGTCCAGTTCTAACTGTTGCTTCCTGACCTGCATACAAATTTCTCAAGAGGCAGGTCAGGTGGTCTGGTATTCCCGTCTCTTTCAGAACTTTCCACAGTTTATTGTGATCCACATAGTCAAAGGTTTTGGCATAGTCAATAAAGAGGAAATAGATGTTTTTCTGGAACTCTCTTGCTTTTTCCATGATCCAGTGGATGTTGACAATTTGATCTCTGGTTCCTCTGCCTTTTCTAAAATCAACTTGAACATCTGGAAGTTCACGGTTCACGTATTGCTGAAGCCTGGCTTGGAAACTTTTGAGCATTACTTTACTAGCGTGTGAGATGAGTGCAATTGTGTGGTAGTTGGAGCATTCTTTGGCATTGTCTTTCTTTGGGATTGGAATGAAAACTGACCTTTTCCAGTCCTGTGGCCACTGCTGAGTTTTCCAAATTTGCTGGCATATTGAGTGCAGCACTTTCACAGCATCATCTTTCAGAATTTGAAATAGTTCAACTAGAGTCCATCACCTCTACTAGCTTTGTTAGTAGTAATGCTTTCTAAGGCTCATTTGACTTCACATTCCACAATCTCTGGCTCTAGGTGAGTGATCATACCATCATGATTATTTTGGTCATGACGATCTTTTTTGTACAGTTTTTCTGTGTATTCTTGCCACCTCTTCTTAATATCTTCTCTTCTGTTAGGTCCATACCTATGAATTTTCAAACCAGCCTTTATCTTTCCAATAAACCCTTTCTCTTCTTAAGCTAACCGGGCTTGGTTTTCTTGCATATAATCATATAAACTGACTGATATAAGGAGACCTGTATTCAAAACACTAAAATTATTTATATGCCTTAGTTTATTGAAAATATAAATCTATTATAATAATATCTTCATTAAGAAATCATAGGCTATTTTTAAAAATTTTACATTTCTGATAGTGACACTGAGCAGGACCCTTTGGGGTTTAGGGCATGGAAGCCTTCCTATGTCCTACCTTTCTTTTTTGTAGGAAACAGCCTCCAGCCTCCATGGCCTTTCTTAAAGGTAGTAAGTATTATTGTTCAGTAGCGTTCAACTTTTTGAGCCCCCATGGCCTGTAGCCTGCCAGGATCCTCTGTCCACGGGATTCTCCAGGCAAAAATACTGGAGTGGATTGCCAGTTCCTCCTCCAGGTCCCTTAAGGTTTCCAAAGGGTAAATCTGAACAATTGCTAACCCAGGAATGGGAAGGATGGAGAGACAAGGGAGGATAGACAAGAAACAATAGTGTAGTCTTGGGGCAGTGTCCTGGTTCTGCCTCAAGGGATACAAATAACAATCTTGGAGCCTTTTACAAAACTAAAACCACCAACAAATTGAAGATGTTAGCATTCTTCATTCTAGATTTAAGGAACAAGAGAAGCTTTTCAAGAGACCACCACCTGAGGCCAAATTAAAGGATACAGGTCCTGAACACACCCTAATCTTATCAGCAAATCCTCCCAGATTCAGTTCAGTCCTCAGTCTTGTCCAACTCTTTGTGACCCCATGAATCACAACACGCCAGGCCTCCCTGTCCATCACCAACTCCTGGAGTTCACTCAGACTCACATCCATCGAGTCAGTGATGCCATCCAGCCAGCTCATCCTCTGTCATCCCCTTCTCCTCCTGCCCCCAATCCCTCCCAGCATCAGAGTCTTTTCCAATGAGTCAACTCTTCGCATGAGGTGGCCAAAGTACTGGAGTTTCAGCTTTAGCATCATTCCTTCCAAAGAAATCCCAGGGCTGATCTCCTTCAGAATGGACTGGTTGCATCTCTTTGCAGTCCAAGGGACTCTCAGGAGTCTTCTCCAACACCACAATTCAAAAGCATTGATTCTTCGGCACTCAGCTTTCTTCACAGTCCAACTCTCACATCCATACATGACCACAGGAAAAACCATAGCCTTGACTAGATGAACCTTTGTTGGCAAAGTAATGTCTCTGCTTTTCAATATGCTATCTAGGTTGCTCTTAACTTATCTTCCAAGGAGTAAGCGTCTTTTAATTTCATGGCTGCAGTCACCAACTGCAGTGATTTTGGAGCCGAAAAAAGTAAAGTCTGACACTGTTTCCACTGTTTCCCCATCTATTTCCCATGAAGTGATGGGACCAGATGCCATGATCTTCATTTTCTGAATGTTGAGCTTTAAGCCAACTTTTTCACTCTCCACTTTCACTTTCATCAAGAGTCTTTTTAGTTCCTCTTCACTTTCTGCCATAAGGGTGGTGTCATCTGCATGCATATCTGAGGTTATTGAAATTTCTCCCGGCAATCTTGATTCCAGCTTATGCTTCTTCCAGCCCAGCATTTCTCATGATGTACTCTGCATATACATTAAATAAGCAGGGTGACTGTAAACAGCCTTGACGTACTCCTTTTCCTATCTGGAACCAGTCTGTTGTTCCATGTCCAGTTCTAACTGTTGCTTCCTGACCTGCATATAGGTTTCTCAAGAGGCAGGCCAGGTGGTCTGATATTCCCATCTCTTTCAGAACTTTCCACAGTTTATTGTGATCCACACAGTCAAAGGCTTTGGCATAGTCATTAAAGCAGAAACAGATGTTTCTGTTTGCTTCTCCCAGATTGGGACATATATTTTTGAGTAAGCCTCCTGTGTCCCCCTTGGCCTGGCAAAGCAATGAATGTATTCTTTTTTACTTCATCCAAAACTCTGTCTCTGAGATTCTATTCAGCATCGGTGCACAGATCCCAAATTTTTGGCATCAATAGGAATAATACAAGTTAATTACAAAAAAATCTAATATTTATTGAATAAATCACAAAGCACTGTGTCCAGTAGAAGTAATTTACAATTTAGACTTTTCATTACTCACCCTTTCTCCAATAAGAAAAATATCAATGCCAAAAAATTACTGTACTGAAAGTTGTAGCTAGAATTAGTTATTAAATTGCATTATTAAAATATTAGCTATCAGAATAAATATGTCAGTGAAATATGGACTTCTAAAATATAGTAAGTTGATATTCAAGATAAAGCTATTTCTTGTGAAATTTATTTCACACATATACCATAGATACACAAGATTGACTTTTCGATATGTATATAATACAAATATAAAATACCTAATTGATAGGTTCACAAAAAGTAGAAATTAATGAGGGAAGGAAACATTTTGAATAAAAACTTCTGCACATTAGTTAAAATACATTTATTCTGTTACTGTTCAATTACACTGTTGGTTTTTCAGTCTGAGGTATTAAAATTGAAATAAGCAGCACAAAATGGAGCCACTTGTACAAAATATCACCAAGACTTAATACCTAACTTCACTGCAGTTTCTTCCATTCCCAGGAGTGGAATTCTGTCAATCAGTCTGGAGTATGCCAGTCATCCATGGTGGGGTAATGTGCATGATAAGACCTCATGCCCTGTCTGCTAAGGAAAAGTGACCAGCTTCAACAGTCTTTCCTTTTCTTTCCCTAATAGCCTCCTTGCCCAGCCCCCTTTCTAGAATAACCTTCAATTTTGTATAGTTCCTGCCAGAGTCTTCTCTTTACTAGTTGAGATCCAGCCTGATTCATGGATTGTTGAATAAAATCAATTAGATCTTCAAATATACTCAGTTGAAAATTTTTTTTTAAAAACAGGAGAAACACGGATATGTAAATATATGTTAATTATTTAGCTATAAAATAAAGAAATAAGAGTTACGTAATGTCTTTGAGCAATGTTTTTAAAATGAAATATCCATGAGCACTCACTTTATATTGTTATAAAGTACTATCAATTATAAATTAAAATAATTATTAAAATTATTTACACTAAGGTTTAGGTTTTACATTCAGTTTAAATTTGCCTGTAAGATGAATTAATTCAATGACTGAGATTACTTGAAAATATGTAGGGATACACTAAGGAACTAATTAGGTCTGTCAGAATAAAAGTTATTTAAATAGATATTCTGCTAAAAGGAAACATTCAACTGTGTAGCAAGTGATCAGTGATTTCTTCCGTTTCTTTATGCACTCTTTCCTGTGTCATCCCACTTGAGTTTTACATGCATACATACCCACATGTTCATGTGATACAATTGTATGCCTAAATCCAAAAGATTATCAAATGAAATTAAATGAAATAAAATCAAATGAAATGGCTATTAAGAAATAGACATTCAATAGATAATGAGATATATAGTTACATGTCACAAGTTCATGATTAAAAAAGAACAGGATTCAGAGTTACATAGAAATTAGAATAAAGTTACACAACACAGCAGTTGTGTAATAGGATTGGTGGCCATTTTGAAGATCTGAAATTTTGCTACAAATTAAAATTTACAGGCATAATGAGCCTTTCTACAGTTAGTTGAGCTGACTTCTGTGTTAAGAAATCCTCTTTAGAAAAGGTGTAAATCTTCACACAATCTTCCTATTGGTGTTTTTATAGGTAGCTCTTAAGTTATTATTGTTGGTGGTGATGATGGTGTGTTAATGGGTAGAGAAACTTGACAGAGAAAGTTATGGGAAAAATAATTATTGGTTTTTGTATCTCCAAACTTATAATTTGTGAAAGATCATATATGTTATATAAATATGTGTTTTTTTCAAGCCCTATATCACAACGTTCAGTCAAAACAGTTTACTATAAAAAAAAATAAGACTTTTGAATTTTTAAATTCAAGCCAATTTTAACATTTAATTTGCATTGTTTTCCAATCCATCAACATATCTTTCCAGCTCATTATTTTTTTTTAAATTTTCCAATTTTCAACATTTATCTTCAAGTCTCAGAGCACTAACCATAGCCAGTAAGTCTAAGAGTCTATGCCCACCTCAGTTCTAATTTTAGCAAACTTTCCCTCAAGTGATTGTTCTTGACCTTACTTTCTCACTCCTATAAACATATTCAGATACTGCATATCATTAATTGTCTAATTAATTTTTTAACTTTTTAATGCAGTGTTTTTGTTATGCCTTTCCAGCGGCTTTCATTGTCAAGAGAACAGTCTTTCACAATTTTATATTGACCTATCATTACCAGTTTAAAATGGATCCAAAAGTTATTACTTATAATCTTGAAACCCAGTTGCTGATTTTTTTTTTCTTTTTAACCTTTTGTGCCTTTATACTATTCCCTTGTTTTGGGATAAGCTAACTATCATATCACAGCCACTGGATCATCAAAAAAGCAAGAGAGTTCCAGAAAAACATCTATTTCTGCTTTATTGACTATGCCAAAGCCTTTGACTGTGTGGATCACAATAAACTGTGGAAAATTCTGAAAGAGATGGGAATATCAGACCACCTGACCTGCCTCTTGAGAAACCTGTATGCAGGTCAAGAAGCAACAGTTAGAACAGGACATGGAACAACAGACTGGTTCCAAAGAGGAAAAGGAGTACGTCAAGGCTGTCTACAGTCACCCTGCTTGTTTAATGTATATGCAGAGTACATCATGAGAAACTCTGGGCTGGAAGAAGCACAAGCTGGAATCAAGATTGCCAGGAGAAATATCAATAACCTTAGATATGCATGCACATGACACCACCCTTATGGCAGAAA
>NW_011494708.1:11469264-11485580 GCF_000754665.1 Bison bison bison | reverse complement strand
GCGAAGAGTTGACTCATTGGAAAAGACCCTGATGCTGGGAGGGATTGGGGGGAGGAGGAGAAGGGGACGCCAGATGATGAGATGGCTGGATGGCATCACCGACTCGATGGACGTGAGTCTGAGTGAACTCCGGGAGTTGGTGATGGACAGGGAGGCCTGGCGTGCTGCGATTCATGGGGTCGCAAAGAGTCAGACACGACTGAGTGACTGAACTGAACTAAACTGAACTGAACTCTCATATCTGTTAATGAAAGTGAAAGGGAAAGTCACCCAATTGTGCTCTACTCTTGTGTCCTACTCTACAGTCCATGGAATTCTCCAGGCCAGAATACTGGAGTAGGTAACCTTTCTCTTTGCCAGGGGATATTCCCAACCCAGGGATTGAGCCCAGGTCTACCCGCGTTGCAGGTGAATTCTTTACCAGCTGAGCCAAAAGGGAAGCCCAAGAGTACTGCAGTGGGTAGCCTATCCTTTCTCCAGGTAATCTTCCTGACCCAGGATTGGAACCAGGTTCTCCTGCACTGCAGACAGATTCTTTACCAACTGAGCTATTGGGGAAGCACATGAAATACCTGTTATTGAAATTATACACATTTGACTTGGAGTGATTTAATATAATTTTTCCCTTCTACTTGAACTTCTCATGTTTTGTCTTGTCTTGTCTGGGCTTCCCACATGGTGCTCGTTTCTTGTCTGATATTCTTGATCTTCTCGCCTTTTATTGTGATCCCCTTATGTCCTTCTAAATATCTTTGTATAAATCAGTACTTCTCAAAAGCAGTAAAAATTTTTCATATCATAGCTGTCAGTTACATATTTGGTGCATGATTATTGAATAAATAAAGAGTCAAGAAGCAACAGAAAAAAATAGCAAAATAAGTAATAGTAATGTTAATTATGTTAGTAAGAAAAATAAATCAATCCTCCCAGTTGAAATAAAACAATTTTTTTTCTTTTCTGTGTTCCATTAGCTTAGTTCTCTAGTATCTTTAAATTATGCTATCCTTGATTTCTCTTAAAAGCCATATTTTTTTTTCTGACCCTCCAAAATTAGGATTTGTTTCAACTCCTGCCCCTACCCTCACCTTCACTCAGGCCTTGCAGTAAAACAACAATAATTGATAAACTCTGGGTCTCACATGACAAACTTCTCTAAAAGCTGAAACTTTGTAGAACTTTGAAAATACAATGCATTATTGACCTGATTTTCTAATACCCAGCAGATTATTTTTTCTAGGGCTTAGTTCCCACATTATCTTTTGATGTTCCTGCATAAGAGGTGAGTACTTGCAACACCAGCAGCCTAATTAGGAACACTCTTGTCACTAGGGGATAGCTCAGACCTTCTTCATGCTCAATCATCATGTCCTGAAATATACAGGGTGGAGTAATGCATCTTATAAATGCCAATTTATTTAGGTTCTAATCACAGATACTTCATCAACTGACAAAAGAAAAACCTCAGTAGGTACACCACTTCAAAATCTGGGACAACTTACATGTAATTTCAGGAATCAGCAGGGACACACAGCTGGAGAAAAATAAAAAGCTTGCTGTAATTGAAAATTGCCTTGCAGCTTGTTTGTGATTAAAATGAAGTTCAGTTTCTTGAAATCTTGTTTAGCAATTAAATCTAGTTTACATAGGCACTGAAATATTGTCTATTGTCCCGGAATGATCAAACTGGTACAGACATGTCTTAGTATCAGATGTTACATGAAAATGTGAATTTAGGAAAATGTAGCCAAATCGATCACCACAAGCAGAAGGCTGTCTTTTAAAGTTGCCAGAGAAATAACCAGCTCAGTTAAATTATCCATCTCACTTGAAAATTCAGAATTAAATTGGATCATTATATTCACAAGAAAGTTAATAATGACAAAGTTGAGCATCATATCTGGAAATGAACCATCTCAAGGTCATGTGGTCTACACACACACTTTTGTTCAAGCTTTTGTAGTTCACTAATTTCCCTTGTGGGTCTGTTATGCTGGTTATGCAAATAAATTTGTGGTTAATAAAAATCTATTATTTTCAACCAGGCTCCAAATTTCATTGTTTCCCAACAGCTGCTTCAAATAAATAAAACAAAGATAACATTTACAGAGGGAAGGAAATATTTCCTGCCCTTCTAGAAAGGCTTCCTTCTCAGCAACTAAATAACAAAATGAAATTTATTTGACTCACTTTGCAGCTCTGGGAACCTGCAATCATCCTCCAACTTCTTGGGAATATGGTTTTTGACAGCTTTGTCTTTTAATTCATATTTTTTACTGTTGAAAGACTTACATACATTTTCCCTCACTTTAATCTGTTTTCCCGTAGAGAATGTAATAAATTCCCCTGCAAATATTTGCATGTCTGTGTATCTCTCTTGGTAGGCTGTTTACACTAAGGCTCTTGTATAAGTTAGATGAGTTCACCTCAGTAGCTACAGCTTCATTATTAACATAGCCTGCAAGGCATAGTTCTAAATCATTCAAAGAGAAATCCTATATAATCACCATTACTCCAAGTCTACATCACTGAAAAAACATCATCAATGCATTTCAGAAAGAAATAAGAGGATTCATTTAGATTGGGTTTTAGCGTGAATTGGTCTGGTCTTGTTTCAAAAAAACTCTGAATCTTTATCTCTGTCTCCCCAAAGGAAGGTTTCTGTCTGATGTTTGGTTATTTTTCTTGATAAATTTGATTATAAGTCACAAAAGGCCTAGTCTTGCCTCTTGAACTACAACTGCCTGTCTTGGCTTGCTGGGATTCCAGTCTCAAATACGAGTTTTAATGTTTCCATGGAGAAAAAATATAAATATATGAAACATAAAGATATCCAGGAAATGGACAATTCACAGTGGTTTCTACACTTGAAAAAAATAACATGTATTGAGAGAGAGAAAGAAGAATATTAGGGTTAAAATGTTTGCTACATTTATGTTTCCTCTTTTTAACATAGAAGATATTAGTATGTTCTTATTCACTCTTTCTCTGCCCGATTCAGTGATAATTGCATTAATATTAGCAGGAACTGGATGTTGTGGTTTTCAAACCTTTTTGCTTCTGCAGCCCTTAAAATAATTTTGAAAACATATGTAGCCATAGCACATTTTGAATTGAAATCTAGATATTTTATCATACCTATAGATACTTGAGGATGTGAGAGTTGGACTGTGAAGAAGGCTGAGAGCCGAAGAAGTGATGCTTTTGAACTGTGGTGTTGGAGAAAACTCTTGAGAGTCCCTTGGACTGCAACGAGATCCAACCAGTCCATTCTGAAGGAGATCAGCCCTGGGATTTCTTTGGAAGGAATGATGCTAAAGCTGAAACTCCAGTACTTAGGCCACCTCATGCGAAGAGTTGACTCATTGGAAAAGACTCTGATGCTGGGAGGGATTGGGGGCAGGAGGAGAAGGGGATGACAGAGGATGAGCTGGCTGGATGGCATCACTGACTCGATGGATGTGAGTCTGAGTGAACTCCAGGAGTTGGTGATGGACAGGGAGGCCTGGTGTGCTCCGATTCATGGGGTCGCAAAGAGTCGGACACGACTGAGCGACTGAACTGAACTGAACTGAACAATATTTGTGCAAAGCATAATATACAATTTTATGTGCTTTAAATATATTTTCATCAAATCTTAGAACTGAAGATTTTCTTTTTACAGATAACAACCACTATAAGCTAATTAGAAAATCTAATTCTTAAGGTCAATGAGTCAAAGCAACCTTAGGTTAGAGAAAAGACTGATTTGATTTTTTATCTCTGTTAATGTTTTAAATCTGTTAATGCTTGCTTCTATAATTCATCTCACTTCCTTTGAATTTCTATGATAGAATACTAGGTAGTTTCGACAAGAGATATAAGAGTATATTTTAGGGGTGAAATAAAGTGCTGACTCCCTCACTATACCTTGTTTTGCTATTACTTAACCCTCAGTCAGGTACTTTGAGCAGTTCTCAAGGTTTTACCATTGCTAGGCTGGCTCTGTAATGTGATTCAAGATGGAAAATTTGTCTTAAATTTTGTGAAATGAGAGCAGATAGGTCATGGTAAAAGGAAATATTAGAAAGTAGAGCCAAGAGACCAAAGGTTTTCTTGAAGTAGGATGCTGGATATCTGAAAAACAATTTCCTAAAGAAATTATTATGTGTGTTTATCTCCTGGAAAGATTTTAAATATTCACAGATGTACATACACCCCAGTTTGACTTTGAAGACTCTTGCTTGGAACATCAGGTAATCAGATTCCTCCTCTTTCAGATGAGAAAATAAGACTGAAAATCAATGAATGAACTGTGTGTTCCCAAAATTGTGTTTCCCTTTATAGTCTTCAAAGCTAGTCCTTGTATTGTTTTCTTCTTGAAATTTTCCTTATTTGTCTCTACCACATCATATCATTTATTGTCTATGGAACAATTGTTTATTTTGTCAAAAACTAAATGGATCACTGTAACTGGAGACTGAGAAAGAGGTACTTGGACTTGTCGGCTGTCAAATATAGGGTTAGACAGTTTGCTCTATATCATTCATGATAATGGAATAAAATCTAGGATAATGTGACCTTCAGGGATATTGAAACATATTCAAAAGTATATGATTGTCTCTGTTCACTCTATCTAGATTAACACTGAACAAAGTGTCTACTTTGGATATGCTTTATATATATAGGACTTCCTTGGTGGCTCAGATAGTAAAGAATCTGTATGCAGTGCAGGGGACCTGGGTTCCATCCCTGGATTGAGAAGATCCTCTGGAGAAAGGAATATAATTCTATTTAAATTTCTTAAAGTATGGGATTGGCTATTTTTCCCTTGATTATTTTATCAAATAGCTGAGGTCAGCGGTTTACTTCACACTGGGAACTCTCTTGTAGTTTGTGCTATGTACACTTTCTCTGGGCCAATTAAATCTGTATCATTTTGATGTGAAAACTGAAAGTGAAAGTCACTCAGTCGTGTCCGACTCTTTGTGACCACATGGGCTATACAGTTCATGGACTTCTCCAGGCCAGAATACTGGAATGGGTAGACTCCCTTCTCCAGGGGATCTTTCCAAGCCAGGGATGGAACCCAGGTCTCCCACATTGCAGGTGGAATCTTTACCAGCTGAACCACAAGGGAAACCTAAGAATACTGGGGTGGATAGCCTATCCCTTCTCCAGGGGATCTTCCTGACCCTTTTGATGTAAAAAACCATAAAAAGGAGTGCAATAGCTTTCAGTGAGTTCCAGTCCTCCCTCTGGAGAATTATTGAACATAAGGGTAATTTGGGGAAGCATTACACTTACAATAGTTTCACAAATGAGGGTAACCTCAGAGATTTCCTAAAATCTATAGGTAGACTCTATGATTTGCTGATTTTTCTGAAACATTGGGTGAAGAAAAATTCCAGAGGCTCTTTTCATTGGACTAAGTCAGGAATCAGCAAATTATGGCATATAGGTCAAATAAAATCTTTAGGCTGTTTTTGGGTATAAAATTTTATTGCCACAAACCACAGCCATTCATTGAGTGTAAGTAATAAATTACTCTAGTAATAATAAATTACCTCAGTGGCTCGGTGGTAAAGAAACCGCCTGTAATGCAGAGATGTGGAGACGTGGATTTGATCCCTGGGTCAGGAAGATCTGCTGGAGGAGGAAATGGCAACCCACTCCAATATTCTTGCCAAGAAAATCCCATGGACAGAGAAGCCTGGGGGTCTACGGTCCATGGGGCCACAAAAGAGTCTACAGAACTGAGCAACTAAACAATGACAACAAAGTGGCTGCTTTTGCAATACAATGACAGTACCATAAGAACAGAGAACTTACAGCTCTCAAAGCCTAAAATACACACCGTCTAAATACTTCCATCAGACTTCCCTGTGTTCAAATGGTAAAGAATCTGCCTGCTATGCAGGAGACCAGCGTTTGATCCCTGAGATGGGAAGATCCTTTGGAGAAGGGAATGGCAAACCACTCCAGTATTCTTGTCTGGAGAATCCTATGGTCAGAGAAGCCTGTCAGGCTACAGTCTGTGAGGTCACAAAGAGTCGGACACGACTGAGTGACTAACACACACAAATACTTCCATATAAAAGTTGGCTGACCACTGCAGTAAATCATAGTATTCTATGTGATTGTATAAAGATCTATAAAGGATCTGACATACTGTTACAGGAATTCAGGACAGGATCTAAGGACCACAACCAATTTCCAGATATCATTATTATTTGCATTAGTATCTACTCTTATGTTTGTGTCTCAGCCCACACAAAAGAAGTACTTAATAAATACTACATTGATTTCAGAAGAATCTTATTAGGCTTTTAAATGCAGAATAAAGTTGTAAAGTATTTCCATGTCATGCAAAGTTCATGATTTGGGCCCAAACTTCCTTTTCAATATCTTCTACATTACTTTTATCCATGTACCCTCTGATTTTATCACACTAACTGTGCCATGAACTTTTAAGACAACATCTGCCTTTGTACATACTGATCCCTTATCATGGAATTTCCTTTTCCTCTTTTCTTTCTAATTCTAACTCATCTTTCAAGGCTGAGCTGAAATGTCCTACTTCTTGATTTTTTACATCTCCTCCAGTGTGAATAATTCATTACTTCCTTCAAACTTTTACAACTTTTATATATCAACAAAACATATCACAGTATTTTTCAATAGCATTACAGATGCTTAAAATGCATGATGAATGATTAAATAACACTCAAGGAAGATTTTCTGAAAGATATACAAATAACAACTCATCTAATTCTCATATCCTGTGATGTAAAAATTTAATGGGAGATTAAAATTTATTTCTTTCAGCTCTGAATCCCAGTAATTTTTATCCTTTATCTTCTAGTAGTAGCACTAATTGCTACTACTATTGTCTAATTTTTTAAATGTCACAAGACTTATCAGAGTATTTGATAATATGATAGTTGCTTATAGGTCATGATGAATAAATAAATAATAGTCATATCATCACTTTAGTGTACTTGTATTATGCCCTTTGTTGTTTGTGATGAAACCATTGGCTATTACCCTTTAACCTATGGATCAAACTTTATTTCTTCCCTATTTTCTGTAGACAAATTTTACCATAAAATTCCAGATTCTATTCTAGTGTGCCTATGTTGTAGTACATAGGCACGTTATGTACCAAGTAGCGAGAGAGATGTCATTTTTACTAGTCTTTTGGGCCTCCCAGGTGACTCAGTGGTAAAGGATCTGCCTGCCAATGTAGGAGATGCAGGAGACACAGGAGACACAGGAGACTTGGGTTCAATCTCTGGGTCAGGAAGATCTCCTGAAGAGGAAGAAGAAATGGCAATCCACTCCAGTATTCTTGCCTGGAAATTACCATAGACAGAGGAGCCTGATAGGCTACAGTCTATGAGCTTGCAAAGAGTTGGACACAACTTAGTGACTGAGCATGCACATAGTCTTCTTTCACTAGAATGAGGTGATGACATTGTACACAGTGGATAGATTGCATATATTTGGTATTTGCAATATCTTGGCCTTTGAATTGTTTTGCACTTTTATTCTTCATTTATTTATTCCAAGTCCTAATGTCTAATGAATCTGTGACAAATTTCCCACAAGCCTCAAGCAGTCCACTTCTTTCTCCTCATCCCTTCATACACACTCACAAGACAGATTCATCTATTGTTAAAAATATTTAGGTCAAATAAATTAATCACTTTATGGGATTTTTTTTTATTACCAAACTGTAAGACTTTAAAAGTCAAGTATATAAATAAAGTTAATGTGATAATTTTACACAAAAAATTAATCCAGGTAAGTTTTCTAGTGGGTATGTAAGCAAAGTACAAATGCCATGTGTACCTAATTTTCTCTAGTCTGTGTGCTTTCTGGGTAAGACAAATCATAGTACAATTTTATATTGAATTCCAGTAATTTAAAAAGGTATTCTAATATACCTTTGCAATGGTATATATACAATGGTCATAGACGATTAAATATATATGTCTGATCCTGCTTTAAAAATTCTGTTAGATATGATTTCAATACAAGATAGTACTTCATTACTCACCATAATAGGAAAAGGGACCTGAAAAAATTCATATAAGCACAAAGATATTACTGATCAAATAAGAATTGAATCAAGAAACAAATTAATATTTTATAAGAAAATGGATACAGGCAAGTAGCTACAATTCTTTCCTGTGCTTTTCTCCTTAAAAGTCTGACAGAGCAAAGTAACATCACCTATTACAAGTCCAGTTTTAAGGTCATCCTCCTTCACTGGGCCACTGGGCTAATGTAAAGAATTGAATTTATATATTCAATACAATTTATTATTTACCCATTTATTACTGCACATAAATTTATCTTGTTTAAGAAATATAAAATAATGGCACTTGTATTCCTGTGGCAGAAAAAGATAAGCCTTCCACTTAGTGTTTAATTATATTTCTTCCACAGAAGCTAAAACTTACCATAGTAATACATATTCAAGAGACACTAGGAAATATTTATTTAATAAATAAGTAACATAATAACTGAAATGCACATGAAGTGAATAAATATAATTTAAAAATAAATGCATTGCAATCCACAAATGGAGAAGGAGAAATTAACTGTGAGTTTTAGAACACAGTCAAAGAAACTTCCTAAAAGAGATGGCTCTTGATTTGAGTTGTAAAAGTGAGCAAGCTGATTTTAAGAAGATAGAAAGAACATCTCATTTCTTACATTTTGAAAGGACTCAATGTCTATAACTGAGTATATTTATGAAATAAAACATTTGTAAGGTAGTATGTTTAGTGGTTGGTCTTCCCAGTGGTAAAAGAATCCTCCTGCCAAGGCAGGAGATGCAAGAAATGCTAGTTTGAACATTGAGTCTGGAAGATTCCCTGAGGAGGGCGTGGCAACCCACTCCAGTATTTTTACCTAGAGAATGCCATGGACGGAGAAGCCTGGCAGGCTACAGTCCATGGTGTCATAGAGTCAGACACAACCTAGCAGACATACACGTGCATAGTGGTTAAGAGCCTGACCTACTAAAATCTGGCCACTTTTTATTTACTTAGCAGTTTATGTCTCTGAATAGGTTGTGCGATCCCTCCCTTTGGGCCTCAGTTTTCTCATTTGTAAAATGAAGATAACCATAGTACCTACCTCATTGTATTTTTTTCAGGGTTAAATTAGTTGGTAAGAGCAAAGCATTTATTGTAATTTCTAGCTCACAACTAGTGCTCAATTCATGGAAGGGAGTATTAGGAATATTTCTTATCATGAATCATCTACAAAGTACACTCACATACTAAGAATCTCTAGAATGGATTTCAAATCCTGTTGGAACGCTCTGCTGTTGCATGGTGGCCTTTTTTGCAAAACAAATAAAAACAAAATCCTGAAGTTTTAAAACTAAAATCTGAAAGCAAGGAGTAGATGCTAAACTAATCCTGTACCAGCTGTCTAACTGTTATACTATCTCATGAGTTGAACTCAGTCTGGGTAACCTTATCATTACCCTTAAAATGGCCTTGCAAAGCTACAGTTTCCATGTTTTCTACTGATTAAAACATGTTAATGACTCTTGTTTCCCCAAAGGGAAAACCTCAAAATCCTCAACATGTTCTCCATGTTCTTGCCCTAGCTCACCTTTCTAGCTTAGTCCTCCTCTGCTTCTTTGACACACTGTGATGTAACAATATTCAGCTAGTAACAACTTTTTTTAATTTAATTTTATTTAACTTTACAATATTTTATTGGTTTTGCCATATATCAAAATGAATCTGCCACAGGTATTCATGTGTTCCCCATCCTGAACCATCCTCCCTCCTCCCTCCCCATACCATCTCTCTGGGTCATCCCAGTGCACCAGCCCCAAGCATCCAGTATTGTGCATCGAACCTGGACTGGTGACTCATATCATATATGATATAAGCCAGAAAGAAAAACACCAATACAGTATACTAACGCATATATATGGAATTTAGAAAGATGGTAACAATAACCCTGTATACGAGACAGCAAAAGAGACACTGATGTATAGAACAGTCTTTTGGACTCTGTGGGAGAGGGAGAAGGTGGGATGATTTGGGAGAATGGCATTGAAATATGTATAATATCATATATGAAACTAGTAACTATTTTTATCTCTCCTACCTTGCACTACCAGCCTCACCTGAAAGCCCTGGCTCACCCTCCACAACCTGAAAGAGATAAGTATGTTTCCAAACAATGCAAAACATTGCCATTTGGTGGGGGGAGGGGCTTCCTTGTTCCTTTTCTGTTCCATTCCCAAGGTAGATTTAACACTTCACCATACTTTTATGCATTTTTTTATTATGATATATCAGCTTTCAATTTAAATTTTGTTTCCCCATTTTGTCTTCACCACGATGAACTGAACTTTTGTGCTTAGTTGAATATGGGTAAAATTAGATTCCCAATAAATACTTTTGTTTAAAAAATCAAATCAGTCAATGTTTCCAACAATAGTGAAGAAACACAATGCCACAGTATGATTATTTTTATGTGAAATATGTTGGCTATATTATCTATAATTTAGATATAGGTAAAAGATATTTTTTTAATGTATAAATAGATCATAAAGTTAAGAAAGGATTGCCTTGAATGACTTTAAGACAGAGGATGATATTAAGTTAACACTTTTATGTAGTGGAAATATTTTACAGAATTTAGATCCAATGAGGAGTTAGAAACTGAAAATTGCTAATGGTTTATAGAAGCATAACCTTAACCAGATAGGTTAGGTGCTCTGCATTGAGCTCCAGAAGTGAAGAGTTAATACTAGTGGATTTTACACCAGTGAAAACCACATAGCTTCTCTTTGATCAATGCAACAGAAGAGGCTAAGACCCACCAGAAGTGTCTGGTGTCCTTGGATACATACAATATTGCAAGAGAGCTTATGAGTAGATCAGAAAAAATATATCACCTATTCCATTAAAACCTTTTCTTATTCATTCAGTTGATCAATCCCATTTCCTAGGAATGACTTTGTAAGGATTTGAGTGCTAAATCCACATCAGAGAAGTGTTATTTACAATTAGCATTGTATATCAGAGACTAGTTTTAGAAGGCTTATGAAAATAAAAGAAAAGTTTTCAAATGAAAGAGTTAACTTGCAGTAGTATTTCTTATACATAGTGCCACAGGAAAACAATGGGGAGTGATCACCATTGCTGCTTGCTTGAAATTTTATTGATAAATGTGAATATGCAGTAGTTCCTTGCTACACATTTATGTCTAATAAAAATGTTTAGATTTTTAGAATTTTCAGATATGCAGAAGATACCACTCTAATGGCAGAGAGCTAAGAGGAACTAAAGAGCCTTTTGATGAAGGTTAAATAGGAGAGTGAAAAAGTTGGCTTAAAACATAACATTCAAAAAATTGAGTTCATAGCATTCGGTCCCATCACTTCATGATAAATAGAAGCGGGAAAAGTGGAAGTAGTAATAGAATTTATTTTCTTGGTTTCCAAAATCATTGTGGATTGTGACTGCAGCCACAAAATTAAAAGACACTTGTTCCTTGGAAGGAAAACTATGACAAACACAGCATATTAAAAAGCAGAGACATCGCTTTGCCAACAAAGATCCATGTAGTCAAAGTTATGATTTTTCCAATGGTCATGTAGGGGTGTGAGAGTTGAACCATAAAGAAAGCTGAGCACTGGAGAATTGATGCTTTTGAACTAAGGTGCTAGAGAAGACTCTTGAGAGTCCCCTGGACAGCAAGGAGATCAAACCAGCCAATCCTAATGGAAATAAACACTAAATATTCATTAGAAGGACTGATGCTGGAACTAAGTAAAGCTCCAATACTTTGGCCACCTGATGTGAAGAGCTGACTCATTGGAAAAGACCCCGATGCTGGGAAAGATTGAAGGCCAAAGGAAAAGAGGGTCGGATGACATCACTAATTCAGTGAACATGGGTTTGAACAGACTCCAAGAGGTAGTGAAGGACAGAGGAGCCTGGTGTGTTGCAGTTCATGTGGTCACAAATAGTCCAACAGAAGTTGACTCACTGACTGAATAACAGCAAAAAATGTTTAGGACATTTTAACAAGTTTTGAGCAATTGTGAAAATACATGAATTAAAAAATAAAAAGATAACATTCTCTGGTAGAAAAATACTACCTTTTACAAAGACTCGATGACAAATCACAGTGTTGTCAAAATTCTAACATCAAAATTATGCCTCTAGGGCTTCCCTGGTGGTTCAGTGGTAAAGAATCCGCCTCCCAGTGCAGGAAACACCAGTCCAATCTCTGGTCCAGGAAGATACCATATGCCATGAAGCAACTAAGCCTCTGAGCCACAACTATTGAGCCTGTACTCTAGAGTGCAGGAGCCACAGCTACCAAAGTCCACGTGCCTTAGAGTCTGCTCTGCAACAAAAAAGCCACTGCAACGAGAAGTCCACTCACCAAAACTGGAGAGTAGCCACCGTCAACCCCCATATTCTAACGAATACTTAAGGCAGAAAATAAATTGGCTTAAATTTCAAAGATAGTTGTTAGTTAATTGTTTTTAATATCTAATTGATATATACATATATGAATGTATTTTCCAATATAACACTATGCAATTCTTGACCATCATCAGTGCTATGATTAAGGCACTTCTTGTAAACCTTAAGCCAATAGTATTTCATCATGTAATTCAGAATGAAAACAAAATTATGACACTGTTGTCCAAGACAAAGTGTGAAGGACAAATCATTGTTCATTCAGATAATACTTATTCACTTATATTAGTTAAGTTTGGATGATAAACAAATATGACTAGTATATAAAATAATTTTACTGAAAGTTTTCATCGTACTTATCATACTTCCCACAATGTGAAGGAGCAGGAGTTTGTGCTGCAATTAACTTAGGTTTGGGAAACAGTGGATTGAACTAAGTTTGTGACAAGGCCTCTCAGAACATCAACATGTTAATGATAATTATGAGTTTTCCACAGAGAGCTATGTGTGCTGAGTCACTCAGTAGTGTCCCACTCTTTGTAACCCCATGGACTGTAGCCTTCTAGATTCTGTCCATGGAACTCTTCAGGCAAGAGTACTGGAGTGGTTGCCATGCCCTCCTCCAGGGGATCTTCCTGACCCAGGAGTAGAACCGTGGTCTCTTTTGTCTCCTGTATTGGCAAGTGTGTTCTTTACCACTAGTGCCACCTGGGAAGCCCATACCACTCAGTAATTTGACTTGCTTATTTGTTAACAAAAGTATCTTAAGACTGGAATCCAAGAAGGATGAGATAAGGAATACATATCTGGACATTTCAGACAGACTAGCCTGTTGCATTCTCTTTGTCTATCCATTTAATAATGTAATTCAACACTTATTGAAAGATAATTGTTAGGCACTATGCTAACCCTTAGTGGGAAATAAAGTAAAACTAGTAAGATATTGTATTTTTTTCTCTTCAGGGATGCCCTATCAATACAATGACTAAGTTCATAAATAAATATATCTTTTAATGTTCACCGTTAACATAATAAAGATAAATTAAGCCTAAGATCAGATAACTATCATCCTCCTCTACTCAAAGGGACTAAATAATGTCCATAATTATAATTGCAATCATTTATGGAAAGTCAAACTTCTGAAGAAATATCTCTTCTGGTAATAATCTTTAAATACATAATCAAACTTTTCACTATTTATATTCCATCTGAAATACGTTACATTGATTAGACTGCATATGAAAAAAAAGAAGCTATAAAAGATGTGGCTTTGAGAAATCATGCAGCATGAGGTAAAAGTGCAGAGTTTCATGTCATACTCAACTAGGTTTTGAATTTTAAAACAGTGTAACTTTAGATAAACTATCTCTTCATCAACAAATTGGGACAATGAATAGTATCTACCTCCTCAGAATGCTGAGGTACTCAATTACAATTGCTGATAGGTAAATGTGCCTAATAACTACTAGTAATTGGTTATATTCTTAAATTAAATAGGCATACATTTATTATGTATATCATTAATAATACAACTTATTCATATTGTGATTATTTTATGATAGGCAATTTGCTCTTTCCTAAAATACTGACATAAATTATGTTAAATGTCATTTGAAAATAGTATCAGTATGCACCATCATGTATAATATAAAAGGCAATTATATCAGGGAAGGAGGAACTTTCAACTTACAGTTTTATCAATGTTTACACATAAATTTATCAAAATGATTCATTTTGTCTAAGGAAGATGTATTCATTGAGATACTCACAAATTTAAAGGCTATTACTAATATAGGAGTCATTCAGAGTTCATTTATTGAAAAATAATTATAAAATTTGAAATATTACTTTTACTTGACTGGTTCCTCTAAGGCCACTCTACTTAAATTTTAGCCCATGGTGGGATATATTGCCATTTCTGATTACTGATTTTGTTGTGTTTCATGGGACATTAGTAATGTAAATTTTCATTGTGGATGCAAATAAGGTATGGATCTCCAATGACACTTATTGATAATCAGTTTTTGCTGCACTCTGTGTATACTGAAAGTTCTGTGAAGCACCTGAAAGTATTCTGTCAATCATTTTCATGTGGCTTTCTTGTTTTTTAAAGGTTCAAAAAAGGCAAGTACAAATCATACAATGCCACACAGAAACTTCATTTCTTAATCACCGTGTCTTATCAAATTGAGTATTTCATGAGAAAAAATCTATTTAATTCATAACGTTTCATGATATTATGTGTGCCTAATATACAAAAAGGCAGTATACTGCCTTTTTGATGATTCTAAGGAAATAAATCTGTCATAGCTTCATTAGTATTGCCAGTACCCCAAGGCAATAAAAACACATGAGACAATTTATGGAAATGCAATTAAGCTACTGATTTAATAATCCATTACCCATGGCCCCTCTCTCTCTCTGTTTTTCTTATCCTATTGATCATGGGACAGCATAGTAAAATATATGACCACATTTAGGCAGATTTTTGCTGCTGTTTTCAATCATTCTAACCAATCAGTTTCCGATTAGTAACTGAATTATAAGTCCAAACTTATTCATAAACTTGTTAATACTATATCTTGAATTTTGGTTTTAAAATTAAAAGCAATTAGGCATTAGAAAGTCTTTGCTATAATTTCTTGGTGTCTGAAACTAGTAGTCATTAATGATTGATGTGCGCAAAGGATATAGATATAATAAGAAACTTAAGTCTCCTATTAGAACTATCTGTTGCAATATCCTACTAGTTTCAGATGTATATACATAGTTATTAATTGAGAGTATTTTTATTTGTATAGATTTATTTGTTTTTAAAATTATGTAAAAATGTACTTAAAAATGTAGAAGTCACCTAAACCCCACTTTGGGATATAAACAGCAATTTTTCCATGACTATATTTCATGTACCTCATTACACATGCATGCACGCGCACTCACAACATTACCCCAATGAAGTTGGATTATACATTGCATTCTTCACTTCTTCTCCATACATACATTAACCAATCTTAACAATCTTGACCTATATACCAGATATATTGCATTCTTTAATTGTATGCAATAATATTCATCACATTCATAAACATAAAAATATGAATACATGAAATAAAATTGGAGAACTGTTACTGTCTTATTAGAGAAAAATTGAGTAATGTTACACATCTTATATATGCATGTGTGTGTATATATATATAATGGAATATTTTAATATCTATATAAGTATATATAGATATATGTACATATTGTATATACACATGTACATGGGACTTCCCAGGTGGCTCAGTGGTAAAGAGTCTGCCTGCAAGTACAGGAGAAACAGGAGACACAGGTTTGATCCCTGGGTCAGGAAGCCCCTGGAAGAGGAAATGGCAACCCACTGCAGTATTCTTGCCTGGAAAATCTCATGTACAGGGAAGCCTGGTGGGCTATGGTCCATGGGTTGCAAAAAGTCAGACGTGAATTAATGACTGAACATGCACATACACACACACAATGGAATACTTTTCAGACATTAAAAAGGAAGAAAATTTTGTCATTTAAAGACAATACAGATAGCCCTTGAGGACATTATGCTATATGAGATTAGTCAGATAAGGAAAAAATATACTGTATCATGTCACATATTACATGCAGAAAATTAAAAAGCCAAACAAAATCTGGAGGTAGGATAATGTTTACCAGGGTCTGGGGGTGAAGAATATGAAGGATGTTGTTTAAGAAACAAATTTGTGACTAATTTTAAAAAATCCCAGAGATCCAATACACAGTATAATGATTATAGACAATAATACTATATTAGAAACATCAAACATGCTGAGACAACATCTTAGTTATTCCTACCATGGAAAAAGAAATGAT
>NW_011494708.1:11458364-11469146 GCF_000754665.1 Bison bison bison | reverse complement strand
ATGTTAGCTAAGTCTACAAGATAATCATATTGCAATGTATGAATGTATAAAAATTAACTCAAACACCTTAAATTTACATGATGTTATATGTCAAATATATCTTGATATAAACAAAACCTAAATCAGGGAAAAAAAAGTTATCAAACATTTAAAATGTGTGCACTTGCAATATGCAAATTATTCTTCAAGAAAATGGATTAAAATTATTGGATGGGGAAGAAGCAATCAAAAGGAAAAAAATATGAGAAAATATTCAAGACCATCATTTTTGAAGACATCAAGCATAGCCTGGTCTTCTATTCACTATTTCTTAAATCAATGTTGCTTTCTCACTCTTTCATTTTCCTTTTTTCCTCCACACATCTTAAATTTTCAAAAAATGTAATTGACACTTAGGTAAGACAGCATTATTAGGTAGTCAGATGGTAACAGCACGATGCTTATCTCTGAAGATGCATTGAAGTAATAACTGACCTTTGAGCAAGTTAGGAATGATGTGAATCATTTAATGCTGTTTAAAGCTAGGTGACAGCTTGTTCTACTTGTCAGGGGATGTTCAATTTGGTAGTTTGCACAACTAGGCTTGAATTATGTGATCAGCTATGTATACCTTGTGTGTCATGATTGCGTGTGCTCAGTTGTGTCAGACTTGTTTTGGCTCCACGATCTGTGATGCGTGAGGCTCCTCTGTTCATAGGATTTTCTAGGCAAGAATATTGGAGTGGGTTGCCATTTCCTCCTCCAGGGGATCTTATCGACCCAGAAACTGAACCCATGTCTCTTGTGGCTCCTGCATTGCTAGTAGATTCTTTACCCACTGAGCCCCTAGCTGTGTGTTAAATATCCTACCATAAGTATCTTCCTGGGTTTCCTTGAAATCACAATGATAACTGGCTCAAGTCTTAGGATTTCATAATCTGAAGATGAAACTCTATGAAGTTTTGTGAGATGGAGAAGTGCTCCTGGGGTGGAAGCAGTGTTGTACATGAAATAATTGAACTCAATGATTTCCTGTATGTTTTTTGTCACACTATGTATTTAAACTTTATTGTCACCCTGCTTATTTAACTTCTATGCAGAGTACATCATGAGAAACGCTGGGCTGGAAGAAGCACAAGCTGGAATCAAGATTGCCAGGAGAAATCTCAATCACCTCAGATATGCAGATGACACCACCCTTATGGCAGAAAGTGAAGAGGAACTCAAAAGCCTCTTGATGAAAGTGAAAGAGGAGAGTGAAAAAGTTGGCTTAAAGCTCAACATTCAGAAAACGAAGATCAGGACATCCGGTCCCATCACTTCATAGGAAACAGATGGGGAAACAGTGGAAACAGTGTCAGACTTTATTTTTTGGGGCTCCAAAATCACTGCAGGTGGTGATTGCAGCCATGAAATTAAAGGGCGCTTACTCCTTGGAAGGAAAGTTATGAGCAACCTAGATAGCATATTCAAAAGCAGAGACATTACTTTGCCAACAAAGGTCCATCTAGTCAAGGCTATGATTTTTCCTGTGGTCATGCATGGATGTGAGAGTTGGACTGTGAAGAAAGCTGAGCGCCAAAGAATCAATGCTTTTAAACTGTGGTGTTGGAGAAGACTCTTGAGAGTCCCTTGGACTGCAAGGAGATCCAACCAGTCCATTCTAAAGGAGATCAGTCCTGGGTATTCTTTGGAAGGACTGATGTTAAAGCTGAAACTCCAGTACTTTGGCCACCTCATGTGAAGAGTTGACTCATTGGAAAAGAGTCTGATGCTGGGAGGGATTGGGGGCAGGAGGAGAAGGGGACGATAGAGGATGAGATGGCTGGATGGCATCACCAACTCGATGGACGTGAGTTTGAGTGAACTCTGGGAGTTGGTGATGGACAGGGAGGCTTGGGATGCTGCAATTCATGGCGTCGCAAAGAGTCAGACACGACTGAGTGACTGAACTGAACTGAACTGAAACATGAATAATAGCTCACTCTATAGAGCCGTGTGAGTGTTTTCAACTTTTTTTTTTAATGCTTGTAATTGGTATCATGAGCCTTAAATCATTGTCATAACCTAAAATAATACATTTTTTTTCATTATAGTATTCAATGGCCATACTGAGGCTAGGCCTGAAAATGTTAAAGTACTTCCTCTGAACCATATAATTTAACTTTTCCAATATGCCCATGTTCCTCCTCCTCTACCCCATAAAAGCAACACTAAAAAGATAATTCAGTGTGAATATTTTCGCCATTTGTCAAAGACAAGGAGATATAATAATAACAATAATAAAGAGCTGTAGTAAAATGATACCATATTAAGTTGATCTTTGGTGTTTCAAATATCAATCTAGTTTCAGAGCAATACATTTGAAAGGATAAGTTGATTAATTATATCTAATTATACTGTTTCATCAATGACTAGTACACTTTTTTCTACCTTTTATTTCAGTTGGGAGTTCACATGCCTAATTTGAACTAAGCAACAAAGGAAGGTTTTACCAGCATAGAAAATCATATAAAAGATATTTGTAGACCTTACTTCAGGAAAGATTTCAAAAAGGACTCTAGGGCAGCTGATAGTATCTTTAACTCTCATCTCTTCCCCTCTCTAAGCATCAGCTTTCTTGTCATTCCAGTTTACTTCACATGGCATGTACAGGTATGAACTCATTCCTCCTATCTTTACCATTAGAATTAAAACATCCTCTAACACCTTTGAAAAATTTGGGGTGCAATTTGATTGACTATCTTCAAATCATAGATCCACTACTTGGATCAAAAATCACTGCACATGGATTCAGATGTTATAATCTTCTCTGACATTAGGATCTCAAGGTTGCAGGGAGGAAGCAGTAGCTCCTCATTGAGGGAATATATAGGTGGCACAGTGGTAAAGAATCCACCTGCCAATGCAGGAGACACAGGAAACGTGGGTTTGATCCCTAGTTGGGAAGATCACCTGGAGAAGGACATGTCAACCCACTCCAGTATTTTTGCCTGGAAAATACCATGGACAGAGGAGCCTGGTGGGCTGCAGTCCGTGGGGTCGTGAAGAGTCGGACACGACTGAGCTACTTCACTTTCACTTTTCACTTTCATGCATTGTAGAAGGAAATGGCAACCCACTCCAGTGTTCTTGCCTGGAAATTCCCAGGGATGGAGGAGCCTGGTGGACTGCCATTTATGGGGTTGCACAGAGTCGGACACGACTGAAGCAGCTTAGCAACAGTAGCAGCAGAATGATCATTACCATTCTGTAGACATAAATAAAACAAAATAATATCTCACTTTAAAAACTGTGAAATGGCTATCTAGCACATTGTAAGTAAACTTGTAAACTTCTTTAAAATCTGAAACACGTAAGACAAGTAAATAACTTTGAATTAATTTTCTTTCCTCATATACAAAATACATATAGGAAAATAGCTTAAAATATTATGCCAGCCCATAGGCATAGTTCCAGTCAAAAGTCAGTCTTAATAATGAGGACTTATACACAAAATTATGATTGAAAATAGTTGATTATCTCATATGCAAATGTTGTCTAATCAGGGATATACAAATCACCTTACAGCCAAATATTTCACAGTTAGTCTTTGACATATTCTGTGAACTATACCAAAGCCATGCCCTCAGCAATATAAAAATACAAATGAATCCAGGAATGGAAATAGTCATTTATTCATTTCCTCAGGTTAGATACAATGGTGACTGCATTTTCTAAATTATCAGGGCCATACAGACATTGGAGCTTAAGGATAAGATCCAATTTTATATCAATCTGTTAAACAATAAGCCATTCTAATGACATAAATGTCCAACATGGTAATTAGTATCTTGAGTGATGATGTTATGAAAACTAAGAGACACTGCATACCTAAAATAAAACATTTATATGAGACTAATTTAATGAAAAGAAAGCAAACTATGAATGCAAATGTACATTGTTTTTTTAAAAAATATTTGCTTTTACTGTGTGTACCAATGTTTGTGAATACTGAAAGATGATGCTGTGAAAGTGCTGCACTCAACATGCCAGCAAATTGGGAAAACTCAGTAGTGGCCACAGGACTGGAAAAGATCAGTTTTCATTCCAATCCCAAAGAAAGGCAATATCAAAGAATGCTCAAACTCCAGTACTTTTGCCACCTCATTCGAAGAGTTGACTCATTGGAAAAGACTCTGATGCTGGGAGGGATCGGGGGAAGGAGGAGAAGAGGACAACAGAGTATGAGATGGCTGGATGGCATCACCAACTCGATGGACATGAGTTTGAATGATCTCCGGGAGTTGGTGATGGACATGGAGGCCCAGCGTGCTGCAATTCTTGGGGTCACAAACAGTCAGACACGACTGAGTGACTGAACTGAACTGAACTGAACTGAATCTTTATAGGAATCTAGGTATCTAGCTGAGAGTTTGCAGCATCTCAGTGGAGCCAAAAATTCAAGAATAGATGCAATGAAGTGTGTCAGGAAAACAGTTTTCTCTTACTTGCATTATCCCCCTCCCCAGGTGTCACAGTTTGGTGCTAAAAGAGACTCTCAGCCCCAATTTGTCCCATGGACAAAAGGGAGAGTGAAGTGACCTCCCAGCTTCCCTAGATGCTGCTCAAGAGGCCCCACTTTTTCTCACTCCATCCAGAATACTGAGGGCATTGGCATGAATGAATTGTCTGGGGACAGCTAAAAGCAGGTAAAAGGTACAGAGTCTTACAGAAACAGATGCATGGATCTCAGCAACCCTTGAACTTCAAAGGCCACTGTACCCTTGGAAGTACATGCCTTCAATCAGCTGATGTGTATTCCCAGTGCCTGTGCTTCCCCTCAGTCAGTGCTCCATGCTCTCCTGCAAATGGCAGCAGAAGCCTTCACAGACAAGGCATGGGATCTCCCACAGAAAGCACCAAGATATCAGCATCGGTCCCAGTTCTGTTGGATTGGGAGGAGGCATAGAACCTTGGAAACTTCTGAGTACTGCCCTCAGAAAAATAAATATGAACCTCTCAACATCCAGCCCAGCTTTATAGGATTGAAAACAGACACAATTCTAGAATTTCTCTCCCAAGATGGAGCAAGAGGACTGGAGCAGGCAAATCCATGGAAAATGTCTAAGATACTCCCTGAATTTCTGTTCAGGGTGAATGGTGAAGGTCTTTTTTCTTCTGAAGCCTATCAGTGAAGATGGGAGGAGGTGATAGCTTCTTCAAATGTGAAGACAGCAACCTAGGGATGCAGGCTTCAAGCAACTCTAAGGATCAAAGAAATATTATTTCACTAAAAGGAAAAACAAAATAAATAGGAGTTGATATCTCCTATAGTTTAGACTCTTTTCTAACCATGTTCGGTCTACAAATAATCTCATCCAAGTTATACGGAGGATCCAGTAGCTGATCCTCAAAATAGAGATCTAAAAATTTCCTAATGAATAATTTTAAATGATCATCTTAAATAAGCTCAGTGAGCTATAAGAGGACACAGACAACTGAATGAAATCAGAAAGCCAATGCAAAATGAAAAATTTAACAAAGTAATAGAAAGCATGAGAAAAAATAAATAAATTTTAGAGCTGAAAAATACAATGATTGAACTGGAAAATTTCACTTCAACAGCAGTCTTGACCAAGCAGGAGAAGAATCAGCAAACTCAAAGACAGATGATTTGAAATTGTCCCATCAAGAAACAAAAAGAAAAAAATAATGAAAAGTCCACATTAAAAAGACAGTAAAGAAAGCCTAGAGTACTTATGAGATACCATTTAATAAATCATTACCTAGTTTATGGGAGTCCTAGAAGGAGTGGAGAAAGACAGGGGAGCAGAAAGCTTATTTAAAGACAAAATGAAAGAAAGACACCAAAATCTAAGAAGGGAAATGAACATCTAGATCCATTAAACCCATGCTAAGTCATACTTGCTAAGTTATTTCAGTTGTGTCTGACTCTTTGCTAGTCTATGGACTGTAGCCTGCCAAGCTCCTCTGTCCATTGGATTCTCCAGGCAAGAACACTAGAGCAGCAATATTTCTTGCCAAGGATGAACAGGCCATCCTGTTCTTGCTTGCATGATTTCTTAGAAAAAGATTGATGTAATTCTTGTCTTTATTCCTCTATTGGTAAGAATTTTTTTTCTCCCTCTGACTTTTTTCAGGAATTTTTCTGTATCTGTGATTTTTGCAATTTGACAGTGATGTAGCTCAATAAATGATGTGGCATTTATTCTCCTTGATGTTCTCTGAGCTCCCTGGATCTGTGATTTGGTGACTGATGTTAACTTGGGAGTTGGTGATGGACAGGGAGGCCTGGTGTGCTGCAATTCATGGGGTTGCAAAGAGTCGGACACGACTGAGCGACTGATCTGATCTGATTGTTTCAAATATTTTTTCTGTTCCTTTCTGTGTTTCTTCTGTTTTGTATTCCATTATGTATAAGTTACACATTTTATAGTTGCCACATGAGTCCTCAGATAATCTGTTTTACCTTATTTTCAGTCTTTATTCACTTTGCTTTTTGTTTTATTAGGATTTAGTTGATATCTCCTGTAGTTTAGACTCTTTTCTAACCATGTTCGGTCTACAAATAATCTCATCCAAGTTATTTTTAATTTCTGTTACAGTGGTGTTTATCTCCAGCATTTGTTTTAGGTTCTCTCTTAAGATTTCCATCTCTGCTTATATTTCTCATCCATCTTTTATGCTGTATATTTTATTGATCAGAGTTCTTAGCATATCAATCATAGTTATTTCAAATTCTTAATCTGATAATTCCAACCTCCCTTCCATGTCTGGTGCTTGAACTGTCTTTAAATTATGTTTTTTGCCTTTTGATATGCTCTGTTATTTTGCCTTGATACCTGGTCATGGTGCATGGAATAAATGCAACTTCTGTAGATAGATGTTTGCAGAGTAGTGGTGAGGTGTGGTGGAAGGAAAGAATTTTTGGCCCCATCAAGATGTCTCAGTCTTTTACTGAGTCTTTGCCTCTAGATTTTGCTTCTCAGTTTGTTGTTTCCCTTTAGGGGAGAGAGGATGGATAGAGGTGCCTTGAATTGGGCATTTTGGTTCCCCAAGTTAGGAGTTTTTGATAATACACCAGCAGATTGTGTTTTGTTGATAAGCCATGTCTTACTCTTACAGACCCCAAAGACTTTAGCCTGCCAGGCTCCTCTGTCCATGGGATTTTTCCAGGCAAGCATATTTGAGTGGATTGTCATTTTCTTCTCCAGGGGATATTCCTGACCCAGGGATCAAACAATGATGGGTAGATTCTTTACCACTGAGCCACCAGGGAATTGTTAACTAGCTTCTTCTAAGGACAGCTTTTGTTAAGAAGAACAAAGTACTCTGACTTATTTTCATGTGTTTTAGTTTCCTCTCCCTTTTCCAGAAGCATGAGAATATTTTTATCCCTTGATATTTACTGTGAGAAATTGGATAAGCCCCTGGAGGTAAATAATACAAAAAGTCACCTATGATGATTAAGTTCCTCTGGAGATCTTAACTCTCACAATTGCGCATACTGAGTCTCCACAAGTCATCAATTACGTTTCAGGTTTTCCTACCTTGGCACTTGTTACTCTGTCAGTGTCTGCTCCAGAGTATCTGGTCCAGTAAGCCTCAACTCCCTATATTGACCCGTTTCTTCAACTTGGGGTACATTAATTTGTCCTGTGCTGTCCTGGCTTTTGAGAATCCAAGAAGAGTTGTTTGCTTTTCAGTCTTAGCATTTTATTTGTTAGGTTCATGTAGCAACTTCCAAGCTCCTCACATTCAGAATCAGAAACTGAAAATCCTGAATTTAAGCTGTTATCAGTGCTGACTATTATAATTAGTATAAAATTGACTAACAGTTGACAATTAACTATTCCAGATCTACTATAAAATTCAAACCCAGAGGCCTTAAAAAAAATCAGTCCTGAATATTCGGAGGACTGATGCTGAAGCTGAAACTCCAATATTATGGCCACCCAAGAGAAGAACCGACTTATTAGAAAAAACCCTGATGTTGGGAAAGATCAAAAGATAAAATGACTGAATTAATTATAAAAGAAAAAAACAAATAAGACTTAATTACCTGCTTTCTGCAAGAGACTCACTTAGACTTTAATGGCAAATATAGGTTGGAAGTGAAGGAAAAGATTTCATTCAGATGATATTTCACTCAGACAATAAACAGATATTTCATTCAGACAATAAACAAAAGAGAATGAGTAGTTATACTCAACAGACAAAATAGATGCAAAGTCAAAAACTGTCACAAGCGACAAAAAGGTCATTTTCTGATAATAAAAGGCTCAATTAGGCAATCATCTATTCAAATTATCCAGATATAAAATCCATAAGGAAACTAGCAGAGTTAAGCAATACTAATGATCGAAGGGATCTAAGCAACATACATAGAGGTTTCTAATTACATT
Organism: Bison bison bison; assembly: GCF_000754665.1. Taxonomy (NCBI): domain Eukaryota; kingdom Metazoa; phylum Chordata; class Mammalia; order Artiodactyla; family Bovidae; genus Bison; species Bison bison. The sequence goes on along the minus strand of NW_011494708.1, from coordinate 11,460,759 downwards.
CCATAATAGCACATTCCTTTCAAGGGCACACAGACCATTCTCCAGGATAGATCATATGTTGGGCCACAGGACAAGTCTTAACAAATGTAAGAAGGTAGAAACCATATCAGGTATCCTCCTTGATCACATTGCTATGAGTTTCAAAATGAAGGAGAAGAGTAATATTCACAAGTATGTGGATATAAACAACATATTCCTCAGCAATCAAAAAGAAAATAAAGAAACATCTGAAAAATAAATGAAAATGAACACATAATATATCATGGCTTGTGGTATACAGCAAATACAGTTCTAAAAAGAGAATTTATAGAGATAAATGCCCACTTTAAGTAAAAAAGAAAGACTGTAAACAAACAACCTAAATTTTCCCTTCAAGGACCTAGAAAAAGAAAACTGGTCAACCACTTGTAAAAGACTGAAACTAGAACACTTTCTAACACCATACACAAAAATAAACTCAAAATGGATTAAAGATCTCAACTTAACACCAGAAACTATAAAACTCCTAGAGGAGAACATAGGCAAAACACTCTCTGACATACATCATAGCAGGATCCTCTATGACCCACCTCCCAGAATATTGGAAATAAAAGCAAAAATAAACAAATGGGACCTAATTAAACTTAAAAGCTTCTGCACAACAAAGGAAACTATTAGCAAGGTGAAAAGGCAGCCTTCAGAATGGGAGAAAATAATAGCAAATGAAGCAACTGACATACAACTAATCTCAAACATATACAAGCAACTCCTACAGCTCAATTCCAGAAAAATAAATGACCCAATCAAAAAATGGGCCAAAGAACTAAATAGACATTTCTCCAAAGAAGACATACAGATGGCTAACAAACACATGAAAAGATGCTCCACATCACTCATTATCAGAGAAATGCAAATCAAAACCACTATGAGGTACCATTTCACGCCAGTCAGAATGGCTGAGATCCAAAAGTCTACAAGCAATAAATGCTGGAGAAGGTGCGGAGAAAAGGGAACCCTCTTACACTGTTGGTGGGAATGCAAATTACTACAGCCACTATGGAGAACAGTGTGGAGATTCCTTAAGAATCTGGAAATAGAACTGCCTTATGATCCAGCAATCCTACTGCTGGGCATACACACTGAGGAAACCAGAAGGGAAAGAGACACATGTACCCCAATGTTCATCGCAGCACTGTTTATAATAGCCAGGACATGGAAGCAACCTAGATGTCCATCAGCAGATGAATGGATAAGAAAGCAGTGGTACATATACACAATGGAGTATTACTCAGCCATTAAAAAGAATACATTTGAATCAGTTCTAATGAGGTGGATGAAACTGCAGCCTATTATACAGAGTGAAGTAAGCCAGAAAGAAAAACACCAATACAGTATACTAACGCATATATATGGAATTTAGAAAGATGGTAACAATAACCCTGTGTACGAGACAGCAAAAGAGACACAGATGTATAGAACAGTCTTATGGACTCTGTGGGAGAGGGAGAGGGTGGGAAGATTTGGGAGAATGGCATTGAAACATGCATAATATCATGTATGAAACGAGTTGCCAGTCCAGGTTCAATGCACGATACTGGATGCTTGGGGCTGGTGCACTGGGACGACCCAGAGGGATGGTATGGGGAAGGAGGAGGGAGGAGGGTTCAGGATGGGGAACACATGTATACCTGTGGCGGATTCATTTCGATATTTGGCAAAACTAATACAATATTGTAAAGTTTAAAAATAAAATTAAATTAAAAAAAAAAGAAAGAAAACAAACCCAAAATTAGCAATGGAAAGAGATAACAAACATCAGAGTAGAAAAATGAAATTCAGATTAGAAAAAAGTAGAAAAAACAAGTCTAGCAGTTAATTTTTGTAAAGATACATAACATTGACAAACCCTTCACTAGATAAGGACTTCCTTGGTGGCTCAGAAGGTAAAGCATCTTGCTTACAATGCGGGAGACCTGGGTTCCATCCCTGGGTTGGGAAGATCCTCTGGAGAAGGAAATGGCAACCCACTCCAGTACTCTTGCCTGGAAAATCCCATGGACAGAGCAGCTTGGTGGGCTACAGTCCACGGGATCGCAAAGAGTGGGACACGACTGAGCGACTTAACTTTCACTTTCACTAGACTAAGAAAAAAGAGAGATGACTCAGATAAATAGAATTATCTGTGAAAGAGGAGACCTTACAATTGATGTCTAGAAATGCAAAGGCTTTCCCTCTAAGATCAAGAGCAAAACAAGGATGTAATCCCTTATTATTTCTATTAAACATAGTACTGGAAATGCTAAGCAGAACAATTAGGCAAGAAGAATAAATAAAAGGCATTCGAACTTGAAAGGAAGAAGTAAAAGTGAATGATAGGAATTTGTATATACAAAATGCTAAAGACTCCACCAAAAAA
>NW_011494708.1:11457267-11458264 GCF_000754665.1 Bison bison bison | reverse complement strand
ACTTCAGTCGTGTTCGACTCTGTGCGACCCCATAGATGGCAGCCCAACAGGCTTCCCTGTCCCTGGGATTCTCCAGGCAAGAACACTGGAGTGGGTTGCCATTTCCTTCTCTAATGCATGAAAGGGAAAAGTGAAAGTGAAGTCTCTCAGTCGTGTCTGACTCTAGCAACCCCATGGACTTCAGCCTACCAGGCTCCTCCGTCCATGGGATTTTCTAGATAAAAGTACTGAAGTGGGGTGCCATTGCCTTCTCCACCACCAAAAGTTATTAGATCTAATAAATGAATTCACCAATGTTGCAGTATACAAAAGTAGTATACAAAAATCAATGGTGTTTCTATACACTAGCAACAAACTATTCAAAAAAGAAATTAAGAAAAGAATCACATCACAATAACACCAAAAACAATGAAACACTAAGAAATAAATTTAATCAATGGGGATGAAAGAACTATACACTGAAAAGTATAAAACACGGATGAAAGGAATTGAAGAGGATACAAATAATTGCAAACTTATCCTCTGTTCATATATTAGGATTACTAAAAATTCCACATATCAAAGTGATCTACAGAATCAGTGTAATCCCTATCAAAATTCTAAAGGCATTTTTCACAAAAATAGAAAAAAAGACCTTAAAATTCATATGGAATCATAAAAGACCCCAAAGAGCCATTCAAGAGAAAAGTGCAAAACTGGACGCCACACACTGATTTCAGATTATAATTACAGAGTTGTAGCAATTACAGTAGCATGGTGTATGTGTGTGTGTATGTGTGTTAATCAATCAGTTGTGTCCGACTCTGGTGACCCCAGGGACTGTAGCCCACCAGGCTATTCTCTCCATGGGATTCTCCAGGCAAGAATAATGGAGTAGGTAGCCAATCCCTTCTCCAGGGGATCTTCCCAATCCAGAGATGGAACCCAGATCTCCTGCATTGCAGGCAGATTCTTTACTGTCTGAGACATGTCTGCCTGTCAAGTCATATATATATAT
>NW_011494708.1:11444998-11457167 GCF_000754665.1 Bison bison bison | reverse complement strand
ATATATATGTTTAACTAATCTGCAACAGGGTGCCAAGAATACAAAATAGAGAAAAAAATTCTTAAGAAAATGATATTGTGAAAACTGAACACCACTGACCAAAGAATATATCGGACCCTTTTCTTACACAATACACGAAAAATCAACTCAAAATAAATTCATGGTCTCTCTAATATTGTTCTTGACAATAAGTTTTCAGATATGACACTAAAAGCACAGCCAACACAAGCAAAAATAAACAAATGAGAGTGCATCAAACTAAAAAGCTTCTACATGACAAAGGAAATAATCAACAAAATGAAAAGGCAACCTAGAGAATGGGAGAAAATATTTGCAGATCACATTTGACAAAGGGTTAATATTCAAAATATATGAGCGACTGATAAAACTCCATAGCAAAAAACCCCCAAACCCCCAAAACAAATAGCTTGATTTCAAAATGGGCATATACCTGAAAAGACATACAAATAATACCAGATAAGACATACAAATAACCAATGATCTATGAAATGATGCTCAGCATCATCATGGAACTACATATCATTAGGGACGCAACCATCACGGAAATCCAAATTCAAATACAAGCTAATACCACCTCACATTCTTCAAGATATCTATTGTCTAAAAAAAAGATAGCAAGAGTTGGCTAGTATGTGGAGAAAAGGGAATGTTAGTACAGTGTTTGAGGAAATATACCTTATTATAATAATTATGGAAAGTAATATGAAGCTCCCTTAAAAACTAAAAAAAAAAAAAATTGAACTATAATACCATATAATCCAGCAATCCCACTTCTGGATATTTATCCAAAGGAATTGAAACCAGGATCTGGAATAATTACCTAAACTCTGATAATCATTGCAGCATTATTCACAATAGTTAAGATATAGAAATAACCTAAATACTTAACAACAGATGAATGAATAAAGAAAATATGATATATACATTCAATACACTATTATTCAGCCTTAAAAAGAAGGAAATCTTATTTGTAAGAATCTGAATGGACCTGGAGAACATTACGCTAAGTGAAATAAGCCAAACACAAAATACAAAATTATATGATCTTATCATATGTAGAATCTAATTAGTCAGGCTCAGATACAGAGAACAGAAAGGTGGTTGCTAGAGGTTGAAAGGATGGGCAAATAGGAAGTGATGTCAAAGGGTACAAAATTTCCATTTTGCAAGATAAAGTAACTTCTGGTGACCTACTATATAAAATAACACAAATAGCTAACAATATTTTATTGTATAAAATTTGTTAGAGCTTTCCAGGTAGTAAAGAATCTGCCTACAATGCAGGAGACGCAGGAGACGTGGGTTCACTTGCTGGGTCAGGAAGATCCCCTGAAGTAGGAACTGGCAACTCACTAGAGTATTTTTGCCTGGATAATCCCATGGACATAGGAGCCTGATGGGTTACAATCCATGGGGTCACAAATAGTCAGGCATGACTGAGCAACTGAGCATACACACAAAATTTGTTAAGGAGGTAAATACAAATATCAAGTGTTTTTACCACTCAAAAAATATAATAGTAAAGGTGTTAGGGGAAAATGTTGGGAAGTGATGGATACATTTATGGCCTTAATGGTGGTGATTCTATATATAATTCTATGTATTAAATATGTACAACTTTTAAATGTCAATCTTATCTCAATAAACCAATTTTTAAGAAAATCAAAGGAAGTTAAATTGTATGAATGTAGTATTTTATTGTCCTTGAGTTGACTACATAACTAAAGAAAATTTAATAATTGACCTCTTAACTAGAAATCTAACAATTATGTCAGTGGCTCAATTTTCCATTATTAACCTCTCCCACCTATCATTTCTGATTTATGAAATAATTTTATTTTTCTTGGCCTAGAATTCACTTTTCCTAAAATGATTTTTTGACTATATGTATATTGGAGAAATTGTTTTTCTATTTTTAAGAAGATCATCCTACCTTCCTCAAAACCAATACTATATAACAGCTCCAAATATGATTCAAGGAATTTCAGTACCAACTAGTGCAAAACCAGAAGCATTTTATCTTGTTAGGTCATCAATAGAAAAAAATGAATCAATATAACTTAATCTCACTGGTTAATGTAATGATTCATTTAATTTCATATTTTCACATAAATCTATCATATTTAAATTTTCAAGAGTTAAGTATATGTATGCAATGAAAATAAAAAAGTGAAAATGTTTGTCCCTCAGCTGTGTCTGGCTCTCCAGAGGATCTTCCCAACCCAGAAATTGAACTAGGTCTCATGCATTGTAGGCAGATTCTTTACCATCTGAGCCAACAGGGAAGCCCATATATGCAATGCTAGTGTTGAATTATTAGTGTGCAATCTACTATCTTATTTTAGTTATCTTCCATTTTCTTTTAGTCAATATTTCATATTGGTTTCAGTTCCTTGAAACTTCTTTAAGGTACTTTGTGTTGCAATACACTAGCAGATGTGTTTGTGTAATTATTTCCTATCTTTTTCTCTGCCTCATAATTTTGTTCACATTTGCTGTGAAAATTTTAGAAATCATGTAGATTGTTTGGTACAGGAAGGAAATCAACCCTGGACTGCCTAATTACTTGCAATCTTCCTGTCTTTCCTTGGATACATTTTTAATCTTACAAACAGTGGGCATTTTTGTTAACCCTTTCTATGTATAGCTCTACTCTATGTCCCACCATAGCTTTCTGTATATTAAGTCAAACTAGTTTTATATTATAAGTGGATAAAGTAACCCATGATACTCCAGAGGAAATATATTTGGTTCAACATTTGAAAAATAAATTCTAGCTTGAAAGTTTTACATACAGTTATAACAGAAAGATAACTGGATGCAAGAGCATATATATTTATATGTGTATACGTCTACATATCTACATTTATCTTAATCAATTGCTTATGCATCTCAGTTTGTTTTGCTTTTTTATGCTTACATTGTCTTGACATTTGACTATGTTCACCTCTGTATGAGTCACTTCTAAAAACAGAATGGGAAAGACAAAGATAACAAAAATAAAGTATAAATTTAGGGAGCTTAAATTATTGCTAAAATGGAGAAGCACAAAATGGCAGGAGTCATACCTCATGGCAATACTAAATTTCAACAAAATAGCTAATCACTTCTTTGGGTCAAAACCTAGTCTCATTTATTTTTACTTTTTATGTCTTCAAGACTCAAACTCTCATAGAGTTTTCCTAGGCATAATGGTAAAGGGAATGTGAGTGATTTGTAATATGTATGAAGTAAAGATTGAATGGAGTGAAAGATTTTGACATTCAGATTGAATAAAAAAAAAACTAAATATTAGACTACATAAATAGGATAGCTATGTTCATGCAACTATAGTTATACATATATAAATATATAGTTATATATATTTTACTTTTCTCCTTCAAATTTATTTTTATTCTGAATTCAAAGCTGATAGAAATTTATGTAATATAAATCACAACTGAGCCCCTTACAGTTTCTAGGTAGGAAAACTTCTGAAATATTTTACTACTACATTTTCTCCTTTGCCCTTATTTATAAATTTTATCCTTTACATTCAACGTGTGCATTCTATGTATATTCCCTGGTGGCTCCGACGGTAAAGAACCCCCCTGCAAAGTGGCAGACCTGGATTTGATCCTTGGGTTGAGAAGATTCCCCTTGGAGGAGGGCATGGCAACCCACTCCAGTATTCTTGCCTGGAGAATCCCCATGGACAGAGAAGCCTGGTGGGCTACAGTCCATGGGGTCACAAAGAGTCGGATACAACCGAGCGACAAAGCACAGCACAGTACATGTTTATTAACTAAGAAATGCCATGTAAATAGCTGTCAAGGGAACCCAAATTAATCCTATATCTGCTCAATATTTGACATTTTCCAGTTCCTCTGTAATATTGCAGTTAAGCATGTACACGGTGTTAACATTTTTCTCTGTGTTTCAGTGCTCAGACTTCTCTCACTAATCATCTGTACACCTAGAGATTCTGTTCTTTTCTAAAACTCACACCAGGATAATGCTTAGAGATCTGACAGGCATTAAATGCTTTTCTACTTAGAAAAGAAGAATAAAATGTCTCATAACTAACAAAATTAAGCTTAGAGAGAATATGTTTTAGACAGACTTTGGCTGAGAGACAAAAAATCATCAGGTCCAAGTACTCCAGTTACAGACTTCAAGTAAAAAACTAAGTCCTTTTATTTGACTGAAATACTTATCGTAATTTAAATAGATAATGCATGATATCAGACATTTTGGTGTTTAATGTATAATTGTTAGGATTAATAATAGATTTAACAGAAAATTAGCTCATTTATCTCTGGGGTGACATAAGATGCTAAAATTAACTCCAGAAAATAGAAAATACTTTGATTTTACTTGAATATATATCAAGTACATCTTTATGGGATGTCATTTCTAAGGAACTTATTTTCATGTGTGTTAACCATATGATAAAAGAATGCAGAAAACCAGCAAATACACTGTTAAAATTTGTAAAATGGCTCTTTGACTTATGGATTGAAACATTTACAAGGTTACCATGTTCCTCATTAGTAAAACATGATTAATTTCTCACTGATTAGCATACTTTGGCTTTTTCTTTTTTCTCTTGAAAAACCAAGAAACTATATTAACTTCTTGATGGAAAATAATATTTCCCCAAAATGAATTTTATTGGCACATAACTGTATTTGAAGCTCTCAGTAACTTGTGCCATTTGGTTTATTTTCATGAATTCTTTTATTCTAGCCACATTGCCTCCCATCAACTTTTTGCTTGCATTTATTAATGATCTATCTTACATATCTAAGTATATATTGAGTTGAATCAGCTAAAGTAGATTCAAAAATGAATTAAATTATTCTTGTTGTCAAGTATAATCAAGGAGGCAGATGTACAAATATTTGACAATATAATTATGATTATACTAGAAGTCAAATACTAAATATTAAGGCAGTACAAATTGAGATTGATTGATAAATGCCAGTTAGAAAGTATAGAAAGAATTTACAAAAGCAGAGATGTGAAGTGGATTTTGAAGGATTTTTAAAAAGCTGACTTAAGGAGGCCAGCAGGGATTGGCAGTCATGTACGAAACCGCAGTAAAGCATAACCATGTGGAGTAATTGCAGACATTGGCATAACTAATTAACTTAATATAGCTTTAACAGTGGACAGAAGTGGCTAAAAGTAAGGCTAGGTAAGTTAGACTATTGTCAGGTTTGTATTTTAGATGAAGAGGTTTAACATTATTTCTTGAAGAATGGGGAGTCATTTTAAAGAAAAGGAATAATATTCATAGATTTCTGTCTTAGTGAAATTATCAAATAACAGTAAAAATGACTGAGTTGGTATAGGCAAAACTAGAGGCAGAGAGACAATGTTAGAGTTATTCAGTAGTGTAACGGTGGGAGGATGAGAGTTGTTTTAATACAGGAATCATGTGTATAATGAGGCTAAAGAATAAATATGAGAGATTATAATAAATGTGAAAGGTTATAATCCAAGAGTCAATAGATATTAGTGAACAAATAGAAATGGCAGATAAGAGAAGAAAAAAGTTTTGGTTGAAAACTTTGCAAAGAAGAAGTGCTGTATTTATTTTTACCTCGGGTAACGGGGGGTTCTTCAGATAAAGATGTATAGTAGTCAGTAAAATATATTAGCCTGAGAAGGATGCCAGAGTACAAGTATAGAATTAATAATCATTTAAACATAGGTAATAGTGGAATTAGTAGACAGGTACGTGATACCTGTTGCATTCTAATATTAGGATTAGGAAAGTGTTCAAAACTATACTGCAGGAAACATAGTTCACAGAAGTACCTGTTTTGCATTTAATCAGAAATGAGCTTTTGGAGAAAGAGTTTTTAAATGAAACTTATCCTTAACTAAGATAAATTGAAAGAGAGGGCAATTAGCTAGAATCTGAGGTAAAAATTTGTTCCTCCAGACACTAATTTTTTTCATCTGTTAGTGAGTACTTTTGGAATGGGGATTTATTGTCCAGGGGACCAAAAATTACCCAAGTGGAAGCTGTGTGGAAAACACTCTTACTCTTTTCATGATTAAAGAAAAAGTGTACATGTAATAGATATATATCTATAGTATTACATTTTAAAGAGGCAATGGTATGGGGAAAAATATATCTAAGAAATCTCCTGGGACAGGGACAATAATAAAATTTAAGAAACTCTGATCTCGTAGTGGGTGGCTGCTGCTGCTGCTAAATTGCTTCAGTCGTGTCCGACTCTGCGACCCCATAGACGGTAGCCCACCATCCCTGGGATTCTCCAGGCAAGAACACTGGAGTGGGTTGCCATTGCCTTCTCCGTTAGTGGGTGAAATCTTCTGCTATTTTATAAAGATATTTCTGTGTGTCATATGTCATTTGTGAACTCTTGAATGTCAGCTCTCATAGCAAATGTGATTTAATGGCCGCGAAAACACAAGGACTGGCAATTTCCCTCTCTTACATTTTTATCCCAGTTTCACAGTCTGACATTTTGACATATTTTGCCCGCTCAGCTATTGTGTAGATGAACATCTCTCTGCCGAGTTCATGTCCCTGAGGGAAACTAAGCTTTTCATTTTGAAGAAGCCAGAAACTTAGTGCCAAAACAATTAGTGTTATCTGTTTGAAAATCATTAATGACATCATCATCAAAAATCACTCCAGTTTTGAGAGCTTCCTTTTTCCTAGGATGCTTTCATTTAGTTTAACACACTTTTCTTTGACATGCTCAGCCAAATGAGTTGTATTTAAAATTGTGTAATGTATGCACATTTTGACCTAACTATTGAGAGAGAGAATGTTTTTTAATTGTATGTTAAAATGTATATAAATTTTTACCACCTATGATATTTTACATAAAGAAGCAGAGAAGAAATTAGTAATTATACAACTTCTTTCTCTGGTATGATCACATAAATAATGGGTTGTAAACAAGCTTAAAGAAAAAAAAATGTTGCTCTGGACACATTTTTGGGGAATAAGCAGGTGGCTTCTCTGCCTAATGTATGCATCAGGCAAGCATATGAGATTTGTAATCTAATTCCTCTTAAGCAGAAAGGCCGTTTGGATAGATAAGCTAAGAACAGCCTAAATCCTAGCTGAGGCGGGTGGAAATAGGTTTGCATATTGAATACCTAAATTCTAACAAACAAATTCTTCTAAAACTGAAGTATCTGAAAATAACATTCTGATTTTAAATTGTACCTCTGCTGAATTATTTTATAAACAAATGAACTTACAGATTCTTTAAAAAGAATTTTTGAACTCATATTGTCATCGGAATTCTCACTTGACTGACACTGAGAAAAATCTCTTCCAAAAAAGCCATTTTTATCTTTTAGTCTTTTCTTATGCTCTCACTAAAGATCTAGGTCTGGGGAAAAAATATGAGATTTTCATTTTTAACATGCTATTTTCTTATATGAGGAAAATTTTAACTTAGAAGCCATGATTTACTGCTGGGGAGGTAGTGTCTGTTGAGCTACAAAATGATAGCATAATTATCAATGCTTATCAGTTTATTCTAGCTCTTTTATTTATTTCTCCATCTTTAGGAGAATTTTTCAATGGCATTCTTGACCTGAAAATATTTATAACATTTTATCTGGTGCCTTTTTGACCTGACTCTTCCTTCATGTTTGGAGGTAGATAGTAAGATTTTTTATTTTTTCTTGGCAGAAGAAAAAGTCCCCTCCATCCCAAATTTCCATGGTTCCCCTTTAGCCAGGCTTATGCTTAGCACAGAGACAGCCAATTTTGCCTGCTCAGAAAAGGGAGATGCAGGAGGCCTGCATCTTGTCTTGGCTTGACTCTGTCTTTCCAAATCCACTTTACTCCTCATCAGGCCTGGTCACTGCTAAAGTCTCCTCTTTGCCTGAAAAATCCACGATGCAAGTTGTATAAAATTTTAGGTAGGCCTTATATCAATATTAAAAAGTTACATTGTACATGGATTATAATGAATTTCACTCAAATACTGATGCTAGAAAGACTGAAACATGTTCACTGTGCCGATTTTTTTCCCTTAAGTGTATATTAATAGAATTACTTTATAATGTTATTAGAAATTATTATGGAAAATAAAAATAGGAAAAAAGCATAATATCAAAACATTGTCCCTTTGCGTATTTCAGTATCTACTTAATGCAATTAACATGTTTAAAACATTTTTCTTTAATTGGCAGCAATCTTCTTTGGGGAGGAAGAAAACATGCACTTTTGTCAAAGGGCATAATGTACTTGCCTCATAGTAGTACAATATCTGTGTCTTTTATAATCCAGAGAAGTTGAATACTTGTGTGATGTCACTTTATAATAAAGAGCAGATATTCAGAATGCAGAAAGTTCACCTTGAGAGTGAATAGCAGCTAAAGATGAGTGAAGTCACTGAAGGAAAGGACACAATATACATGAACAGACAGCAGCATGTTTCCCCTTGAGGAGAGAAGAAATAGAATATTCACAAAAAAAGCAATTACTATGAAATGTAGTGGTGTATGCAGAAAAAGTGAAAGGAAAGTTAATGACTTAAATGGAAAAGGGGCAATGAGAAAAACAAGTCAAAATGTTAAAATTATAAATAAATACATAACTATCTGTAGCCTCTGTAGATCATATGCCTCTTGAGTGCTCTTGGTTATATGCATATCTTATCACCTCTGCCTGATTGTATGCTATATGAGAAAATAATCTGTGATAAGTTCATTTAATATTACTGACATCTGTTCAAATGCTTAGTGTACAGCTAGGAGCTCAGAAACATAAATGTTGGATAAAAGAAATTTCGTTGCCTAACTGGAGTCTGTTTGGACATCCAGATTCTACAAGTATAAAATGTCTGGGAATGTTTTCTACACCAAGCATCAGTTGGTGCTTAGAAATTCCCTGAACTTAAGAATCCAGCTGAGGAAAGATTCTCCCCAGACGTTTACCAAGTTCAGACACCTGAGACCCAAAGCTTGTTGATCATTCAAATAGGAACAAAAGTATGCCTTAATACAGAATTCAGTCTGTGAAACACCCTGTGGCAGAGCCTCCCAAATCAGTGATATTCAGGACAGTAATTTGACACCTTGTCATTGTTCAGTCTCTCAGTGGAGTCTCGTTGCAACTCCATGGACTGTAGCACACCAGGCTTTCCTATCCTTCACTGTCTCCTGGAGTTTGGTCAAACTAATGTCCATCATGTCAACAGTACCATCCAACCATCTCACCCACTGTTACTCCCTTCTCCTCCTGCCCTTAATATTTCCCAGTATCAGGAACTTTTCCAGTGAGTCAGCTCTTTGCATCAGCTGGCCAAAGTATTGGAGCTTCAGCTTCAGCATCAGTCCTTCCAATGAATATTCAGGACTGATTTCCTTTAGGATTGACTGGATTGATCTTGCAGTCCAAGGGACTCTCAAGAGTCTTCTCCAGCACTACAGAAAGCATCAATTCTTTGGTGCTCAGCTTTCTTTATGGTCCAGTTCTCACATCCGTACATGACTATTGGAAAAGTCATATCTTTGATTATATAGAGCTTTGTCAGCAAAGTGATGTCTCTGCTTTTTAGAATGCTGTCTAGGTTTAGGTAATATAATTTTTAAAGCACATCACATTCTTCCATTGTAAAACTAAATGCCTTACTAGGTTGGCTTAACTTCTTAAAATTATTGCTTTTATATTGTGGCCTAATCATCGTGGCTCAGCGGTGAAGAATTTACCTGCAATGCAGGAACCAAAGAGACGTCTGTTCAATCGCTGGATCAGGAAGATCCCCTGGAGAAGAGCATGGCAACCCACTCCAGTATCCTTGCCTGGAGAATCCCACAGACAGAGGAACCTGGATGTCTATGAACTGAAAAGTGAGTTAGCATGCACGCAAGCTATTAAGTGATCACTAGGGACTTAAGCTAGATTAAACTTTAAACAGGCTTTCTTCCTAATTATAGGCCTCTGACCTCTTTCTTAGGACATTTACATTAGTAAGTTTGAAATTCTAAAGCATTTTGCTCTGCCCTTTAAGATGTCACTCCTTTTTGAAAGCCTCTTGCCAATCTACTACCCAGGAATATCTTCCTATTGGACCTGGGAACAGCTTCTTTGGCCACCTGATGCAAAGAGCCAACTCATTGGAAAAGACCCTGATGCTGGGAAAGATTGAGGGCAAGAGGAGAAGGGGGTGGCAGAGGATAAGATGGTTGAATGACATGGCTGAATCAAGGGATATGGATTTGAGTAAACTCAGGGATAGTGAAGGAAAAGGAAGCCTGGCGTGCTACAGTTTACGGGGTTGCAAAGAATCAAAAATTGAAGGGGATAGCACCCCTACACCCCAGTGTCTGTGGGTGCCAATTAGCGAATGCAATGTCCTAATCTCAAAGAAAATATTTCTGTATTCAGGAATAACTTAATCTGCTCCACGTCTCTCATTGATCAACCTTCCCCCTAAAGTTCTCCCATATTTTTCAGTTTCACCTCTGCTTAAAAACCCATAGCTCAGTTGGTAAAGAATCTGCCTGTAATGCAGGAGATCCTGGTTCAATTCCTGGGTTGGAAAGATTTGCTGGAGAAGTGATAGGCTACCCACTTCAGTATTCTTGGGCTTCCCTTGTGCCTCAGCTGGTAAAGAATCAGCCTGCAATGCGGGAAACCTAGATTTGATCCCTGGGTTGGGAAAGTCCCTTGGAGAAGGGAAAGGCTACCTACTCCAGTATTCTGGCCTGGAGAATTCCGTGGACTACAGTGCATGGCTTCAAAAATAGTTGGACACAATTGAGCAACTTTCACTTTCAGGTCTATCCATATTGCTTCAAATGGCAACATACTAAGTAGAGTAAGTCAGACAGAGAAGGACAAATATTATACGATACCACTTATATTGAGAATCTAAAAAAATTGATACAAATTCCAGTCCCAAAGAAGGGCAATGCCTAAGAATATTCAAACTACCAACAGTTGCACTTATTTCACATGCTAACTAGGTAATGCACAAAATCATTTAAGCTAGGCTTCAACAGTACCTGAAGCAAGAACTACCAGATGTACAAGCTGGTCTAGAAAAGGCAAAAGAACCAGAGATCAAATTGCCACCATACATTGATCATAGAAAAAGGAAGATAATTCCAGAAAAGCATTTACTTCTGCTTCATCAGCTATGCTAAAGCTTTTGACTGTGGTGTTGTTGTTCAGTCGCTAAGACATGTGTGACTCTTTGCAACCTTCCTTCCTCAGGTTTCCCTTTCCTTCACTATCTCCCTGAGTTTACTCAAACCCATGTCGTTTGATTCAGTGATGTTACTCAACCATCTTATCCTCTGCCACCCCCTTCTTCTCTTGCCCTCAATCTTTCCTGGCATCAGGGTCTTTTCCAATGACTTGGATCTTCACATCAGGTGGCCAAAGTATTAGAACTTCATCTTCAGCACCCATACCTCCAATGAATCACAACAAACTTTGCAAAATTCTTCAAGAGATGGGAATGCCAGACCCCTTTACCAGCCTCCAGAGAAATCTGTATGCAGGTTAAGAAGCAACAATTAGAACCAGATATGGAACAGCAGACTAGTTCACAATTGGGAAAGAAGTACCTCAAGGGTCTATATTGTCACTCTGCTTATTTAACTTATATGCAGAGTACATTATGCAAAATGCCAGGCTGAATGAAACACGAGTTGGAATCAAGATTACTGGGAGCAATATCAATAAATTCAGAAAGGCAGATGACACTGCCTTAATGGCAGAAAGTTAAGAGGAACTAAAAAGCCTCATAATGAAGGTGAAAAAGCCAGGTGAAAAGCTGGCTTAAAAGTCAACATTCAAAAAACTAAGATCATGGCATCTGGTCCCATAACTTCATGGCAAATAGATGGGGAAACAATGGAAACAGTGACAAATTTTATTTTCTTGGGCTCTAAAATCACTGCAGATGATAACTGCAGCAATGAAATTAAAAGCCATTTGCTCCTTTGAAGAAAAGCTATGATAAAACACCATATTAAAAGCAGAGATATCACTTTGCCATCAAATGTCCATATAGTCAAAGCTATGGTTTTTCCAGTAGATATGTACAGCTGTGATCAATTCAGTTCAGTCTCAGTCGTGTCCGACTCTTTGCGACCCCATGAATCACAGCACGCCAGGCCTCCCTGTCCATCACCAACTCCCGGAGTT
>NW_011494708.1:11431765-11444898 GCF_000754665.1 Bison bison bison | reverse complement strand
GTCGTCCCCTTCTTCTCCTGCCCCCAATCCCTCCCAGCATCAGAGTCTTTTCCAATGAGTCAACTCTTTACATGAGGTTCCCAAAGTCCTGGAGTTTCAGCTTTAGCATCATTCCTTCCAAAGAAATCCCAGGGCTGATCTCCTTCAGAATGGACTGGTTGGATCTCCTTGCAGTCCAAGGGACTCTCAAGAGTCTTCTCCGACACCACAGTTCAAAAGCATTAATTCTTCCACGCTCAGCCTTCTTCACAGTCCAACTTTCACATCCATAGATCACCACAGGAAAAACCATAGCCTTAACTAGATGGACCTTTGTTGGCAAAGTAATGTCTCTGCTTTTGAATATGTTATCTAGGTTGGTCATAGTTTTCCTTCCAAGGAGTAAGTGTCTTTTAATTTCATGGCTGCAATCACCATCTGCAGTGATTTTGGAGCCCCCCAAAATAAAGTCTGACACTGTTTCCACTGTTTCCCCATCTATTTCCCATAAAGTGATGGACCGAATGCCATGATCTTCGTTTTCTGAATGTTGAGCTTTAAGCTAACTTTTTCACTCTCCTCTTTCACTTTCATCAAGAGGCTTTTTAGTTCCTCTTCACTTTCTGCCATAAGGGTGGTGTCATCTGCATATCTGAGGTTATTGATATTTCTCCATGATAGTTGGACCATAAAGAAGGCTGCAATTCAGTCCCTCAGTCCTGTCCTACTCTTTAAGACCCATGGACTGCAGCACTCCAGGACTTCCTGTCCATCACCAACTCCCAGATCTTGCTTAGACTCACATCCATTGAGTCAGTGATATCATCCAACCATCTCATCCTCCATTTGCCCCTTTTCCTCCTGCCTTCAATATTTCCCAGCATCAGGGTCTTTTCCAATGAGTCAGTTCTTCACATCAGGTGCCCAAAGTATTGGAGATTCAGCTTCAGCATCAGTCCTTCCAATGAATATTCAGGACTGATTTCCTTTAGGATAGAAGGATTTGATCTCCTGGCAGTCCAAGGGACTTGCAAGAGTCTTCTCCAGCACCACAATTCAAAAACATCAATTCTTTGGTGCTCAGCTTTCTTTATGGTTCAAGTCTTACACCCATACATGACTACTGGAAAAACCACAGCTTTGACTAGACGGACCTTTGTTGGAAAGTAATGTCTCTGTTTTCTAATATGCTGTCATATCTTTTCTTCCAAGGAGCAATCAACTTTTAATTTCATGGCTGAAGTCACCATCTGAAATGATTTAGGAGCCTCCAAAAATAAAGTCTCTCACTGTTTCCATTTTTTCCTAATGTATTTCCCATGAAGTGATGGGACCAGATGCCATGATCTTCATTTTATGAATGCTGAGTTTTAATCCAGTTTCACTCTCCTCTTTCACTTTCATCAGGAGGCTCTTTAGTTCCTCTTCACTTTCTGCCATAAGGGTGGTGTCATCTGCGTATCTGAGGTGATTGATATTTCTCCCAGCAATCTTGATTCTAGCTTGTGCTTCATCCAGCCTGGTGTTTCTCATGATATACTCTGGATTTAAGTTAAATAAGCAGAGTGGCAATACACAGCCTTAATGTACTTCTTTCCCAATTTGGAACCAGTCCATTGTTCCATGTCCAGTTCTAACCGCCGTTTCTTGATCTGCAAGAAAGCTGAGCGCCAAAGAATTGATTCTTTTGAACTGTGGTGCTGGAGGAGACTGGAGAGTCCCTTGGACTGCAAGGACATCAAACCAAGTCAATCCTAAGGGAAATCAACCCTGAATACTCACTGAAAGAATTGATGCTGAACCTGAAACTCCCATAATTTGGCCACCTGATGTGAAAAGCCAACTCACTGGAAAATATCTTGATGCTAGGAAAGATTAAGGGCAGGAAGAGAAGGGGAGAATAGAGCATGTGATGGTTGGATGGCATCATTGACTCAATGGACATGAATTTGAGCAAACTCCGGGAATGGGGAAGCCTGATATGCTACAGTCCATGGGGTCACAAAGAGTTGGACACAACTGAGTGACTGAACAACAACAACTTGGAATCTATCAACTCTCAAGGAGAACTTAGGAAGTACTTGTCCCTCTCAGATAATATGGAAATTATTTTTTGTACTTGTGGTCAAAGAGTTCTTAGATGTAATCAATTTCTAAAAAGTTTTGACAACCTCCAAAATCATAAGACTAAACACATTTGAATTAATAGGAGAATGTTTCTAATATAGGACAAAGGTGATTTTTCAGCTACTCAAAAAATGATATAGGTAGTATATTTAGCCATTCCTCTGTGCTTGCACAGCTTCCTGGTAATTGCAGGCCCATAGTCTAAATATTATCAGTTAAAAATGTACATGAAAACAAGAAAAATAATTTTATTAAATAGGTGTTCACCATTCCATCAATGAATGTTACCTTCCTCCTTTAATTTTGCACAATACCTACCATGTTGCTAACAGTGACAGAGACTAATGGAATCAAAAGTTCTCTCTCATTTATGCAGGTGCAAGCTAGATTTCAAATTATGTAGTCATTTGCTTTGTTATAGGGAAACCTGTTTCTTTAGTAACAGCATTTCACTTTCTATGGTAATTGAGCTTTTAGAAGCAAACTGCTTCATCTATTAGGTCTCTTTGAGTAAAATGTCTGCAGACTGTTTTGAGTTCTGTTTCTTTAAACACATTAAAACATTAGCTTACATTTTTTTTCATATTCTGTACAATTAGCTGAACTCATTAAATAATTCCTATTCAATTGTGGTGCATAAAACTAAAATATTGCATTGCAAGAAATATTAATACCTTTTCAGTATTTTAAAGGTTTAACAGCAATTTTCATCCATCTAATCATTTATTTATTTTAAACACATACATCAAAGATGAAGCATGTCTAAAACAGTAAAGTAAATCTGATCCTATGCACTTTAGTTAGATGAAATAGCTGTGCAAAGTTAAGAGTAATAAGAAATAATCCAACAAGTTTGATGAACATTAAGTTCCACAACATTAGAATGTACAACTATAACTGATTCTTTGGACAATGAATGGAATACAGGTGAATGCAACAAAAAACAAGATTTGGTATTAAATTGGTTCAAATTTTAGTATGTTAAAAGTATATTTCATAATCTTTTCAAAACATTAGTCATCTGTTCTACTTGTATTTCTTTCCTATAATTGCTTCCCTCTCTCTTAGTCTGTGGCATTGGAGTTTCTTGAAATGTTTATATTCCGTAGATATATGTGCAAATGCCGCAATGTTGACTTCAAATCTGTATTAGACACAAGTGTGCTTGTATTTCAATTCTTGTAATTATAAGTGGCCCCTCTCTGGACTATTTTGTTTTCTATGAAACACAACAGAAAGCATCAAATTAGGGAAAAGAGTGGCTCAGGCTGCCCCAAGCAATTAAAAGAATTAAAGAAAATTATTAGTGGATGCATTGTGTACAGCAGGGGCTCTGTGAATGAAGAAATATAACTGCTAGACGCACCTGTGCTGATTTGCACTGTGGAATTGAAATTATCATGAGTAAATATAATTACTTAGCAAATTTAATAAATGTTGTTTGGGATCCTGAAAATGATACTTGAATCCACAAATTACATAGTGATAAATGTAGTAGCATACACTCAGTGGTACCTTTACACACAAAAATATGTAGAATTTCCTGGAATGTAGCAGGATGCTGATGGAGAAATAGAGATGATAAATTACTACAAATATGGGTGCTAAATCACTCATAGTTAATACCAATGCTCTCATGTTTTCTTTGAGTATGTGATTTTGCCAAAATTGATTTTTATATGCAATAGCTTATATATCTAGGTTGTGAATTACAATTATTTTTGTTATTCTTAGTAAGAAATTAGATAAACATTCGTTCACACTAAAAGTGGAGTGCCTTAAATAAGTGTTTAATTAACAAATAAAGTAGTTATTGCTCTTGAGCTGCAATGATTGGCAATAATTGCTATATGGAATTTAATAGTTATGAAATTAACAGATAAGTAATAAAATGAAGAAATTAAGCTACATTTTCCATCATAACTTTAATTTGTATGCTCTTAAGAATCATAAAAGTGATTGGTCTTTTACTAAATGATAATTAAGATAAATATTTATATATTCTATTTTATATTTGGTGAACTATGTTGACCTACTGTCATAATTGATAATTAAAATGCAATATAATGTTTTTTATTAAAAGGAAATGAAGTATTCTGCAAAATTGCCATATGACACAGGCCTAGTCAAATTGTAAGTCTTCTATTATAATGCTAATAACCACTAGTCTTCTACTTTAAACCAGTGAAAATGTTAAAAAAAATTCAATATTTCAAATATACTTAAGCATTTTATCAAAATTGTTTAAAATATTGTATTCGTTTCTAAGGGCTGTTGCAACAAAATAGCACAGACTGGGTGGCCTAAAACAACATAAATTTATTCTCTGACAGTCCTGAGGGCTGAAACCAAGGTTTCTGCTAGACCAGTGACTCTAGGGAGGAATCCTTCTTTGCACTTCTAGTTATGGGTGCTTGCTATGAGTCCTTAGTATTATTTGGCTTGTGGACTCATTGTTCCTATTTCTTATTCCTTTGTCACATAGCCTTCTTCCCTGTGTATCTGTGTTTCTATATCTTCATATCATTTCTTCTGTGTATGTGCCTGTGTCTCAAATTCCCTCTTCCTTGGAAATTGATCATATTGGATTTTGTTGCATGCAAGCTATTAATGAATTGCTTCAGTCGTGTTCAACTCTTTGTGATCCTATGAATCATAGTCAGCCAGATTCCTCTGTCCATAGGATTTAGGATTCTCCAGGAAAGAATACTAGAGTGGATTGACATGCTCTCTTCCAGGAGATCTTCCTGACCCAGGGATCAAACCAAGGTCATTTATGTCTCCTACATTGACAGGTGGGTTCTTTACCAAAAGTGTCTCCTAGGAAGCCAAAAATGATCTAGGAATGAGCCTTTCTATTACTTTGGGATGAAATAGTCATCTCATGCTCCCAAACCAAAGTAAAATTTATGACTGAAGGGGCCCTGCCAACTGAAATTTGGCACTTGCCATATAGCTCTACAAAGATTATGTCAATGGCCTTTGACACCCCCAGAAGGAATTCAAAGTGGAGATCAGGTATGAGGCACCCTGTGCTCTGATAAAAACTGGCAGAATAGGCCTTTAGATATTAGATAAATTCAGATTTTATGAACCTAAATTCTTGAGTTTCCCCATATCTGGAAAAGCAGTAAAATCACTAACCATGACATTTGCTTTAACACTGAGAAAGGGAATTCATTTGAAAGTCAAAATGGAGCAACTATGGTAAAAGCAGGTGACCAGTGTGATTGTGATTTCAGACATATTTATTCCTGCATTGTTATTGAGTCCAGGTTTTGTCTGCTCGTTGCACAATAGGACAATTAACCCAGAAATGAAATGCTGAGGTTAGGAATATGACTTTGTTTGGAAAGCCAGTTGACTAAGAATATGGTGGGCTAATGTCTCAGAATAACCATATTGGATTTTGTGACGACCCTAATCATGTATGCTGCTGCTGCTGTCACTTCAGTCATGTTCGACTCTGTGCAACCCCCACCAGGCTCTCCTGTCCCTGGGATTCTCCAGGCAAGAGTACTGGAGTGGGTTGCCATTTCCTTCTTCAATGCATTCATACATGCTAAGTTGCTTCAGTCATGTCCGACTCTGTGCGACCCTGTGGACAGCAGCCCACCAGGTTCTGCCATCCATGGGATTCTCCAGGCAAGAATACTGGAATGGGTTGCCATTTCCTTATCCAAATAGTGTATGGCTACATCTTAATTGGTTTGGGTTGCAATAACAAAAATAAAATATACTGGTTTGTTTAAACATTGGACATTTATTTCTCACAGACCCGGAGGCTGAGGAGTACAAGATAAAGGTACTGGTTGTCTCAATGTCTGGGGAGAGTCCACTTCCTGATTAATAGACACCTGTCTTTTCATTCTGTCCCCACATGGCAGAAAGAGTGAAAGAGCTCTCTGGCGTCTTCTTTTTAAGGGCACTAATTCCAAAATGAGTGTTCCACCCATACAACATAATCCCCTCCCAGAGACCCCATTTCCTATTAACATCATACTGGGAGTTAGGATCTCAACAAATCAGCTTTGGGGGGAGGGGCACCAACATTCATAATAGTCATATTCACAGATTGTGGATGGACATGTTTTTTAGGGGACACTATCCAACCCAGTTGGAGAAGGCAATGGCACCCCACTCCAGTACTCCTGCCTGGAAAATCCCATGGACGGAGGAGCCTGGTAGGCTGCAGTCCATGGGGTCGCTGAGGGTCAGACACGACTGAGCGACTTCACTTTCACTTTTCACTTTCATGCATTGGAGAAGGAAATGGCAACCCACTCCATTGTTCTTGCCTGGAGAATCCCAGGGACGGGGGAGCCTGGTGGGCTGCCGTCTATGGGGTTACATAGAGTCGGACACGACTGAAGTGACTTAGCAGCAGCATCCAACCCAGTAGAAATATGAAATATTAGTGCTCTTCTAAGTTCTTAGATTGACTTCCCCAGTTGTGTGTGTATCCCACAATAAACAAAAATCCCAATATTCATCAACATACAATAGATAATATTTCTTATACTATAGTACAGAAACTGGGAAACTTTTTATGTATGGGGCCCCATAGTAAATATTTTAGGCTTTGCAAGCCAGATCATCTCTGTCATAACTACTAATATCTTCTGTTGTAGATTAAAAACAGCATAAGTAATAGGTAACTGGATGGGTGTAGACCATGTTTTTGACCATTCTTGCTAGAGTATAAAGACATTATTTTATTTAGTACAATAGGGTAAATTTAAAAAATACCAAGGAAAATCTGTTCACTGAAAGCATTGTCCACAGTTTTTCAAAACTCTGTTCTTGTTTTTAATGCTACTTCAAGACCTAGAAAGCAAAAGGCATCTTAAAAATCAGACTCATTGAAAAAAAGCAAAGGATCCTAAAATTTAAAATGTGAATGTGGGGTGACTTTTAAAGTTCAGACATGTGGCTTTTCTGAGTGCCAGGCCTTGTATAACTTCACAGATTGTACTTTCTTGAAGCTAACTCAGTCTGAAAGTATTTTTGATATTTCATTATCTCAATACGCTGTCTTACCAAATGAGATTTTTTTAAAAAACTCATTAAAATTAATTCACAAATGAATGAAATGAATAATATATTACTTGAAGTGTCTAAAATAGCATTTTGGACATTGATTAATGTACCAATATTGAGACCTTTAGATGACTTTACTAGCATCTTTAAAAATATTACCACTGAGAGGTGAGTTTTGCCAAATAAAGTTTATCTAAATGGAATTTATTATATAATTAATAATATTATTTTTCTAATAATTTTAGTATTATTGCAGTTAGTCAATATCAATAAATTAGCTGTCACTGAATTATATGATTTTTGTAGAAATGAAGTTTAAGCTGTGAATGCTGGAAAATCAACATTCAGTGAACATTTTGAATTACTGGAAAAAATCAGTATTGTAGAATTGTTGCAAATCTCATCCATTTAAGTTTGAATAACAAAAGTTAAATTCCAAATACCATGAAATTTTGACATTTTTTTTTTAATAAGAGAACTTGCCCTAGGAATGAATTTAACATTGTCTACTTGTCATTTTAAATATATACCCTTTGCTACAAAGAAGGATATCTTGAAACTTGTAACAACAACAAAAACAACTTGTACAAAAAAAAATAAAAAACAGATTTTATAAGAAGAGTCCCAGACACTTTGAGTCCACCTCATGGCTTGAGCAAACTTTACCTGTGGATTATATTAGATTTCTTCCTCTGAATGGTGTGCATCATCCTACCATGTCTGTGAAGTTACCAAATCTTAATGCATCTTTTCAACATTTATTGTTAGGTTGTTTTGATTCACAACAGCCTCTCCATTCCTAACATGCTACTTTAATTTGGGCTTCTAGATATTTCTTCCTAAAATACTCCTCAAACTCACTGCAGATGGTGACTGCAGTCATGAAATTAAAAGATGCTTGCTCCTTGGAAGAAAAGCTATAACTAACCTAGACAGCATACTGAAAAGTAGGGACATTACTTTGCTGACAAAGGTCTGTCTTGTCAAAGTTATGGTTTTTCCAGTTGTCATGTATGGATGTGACAGTTGGACCATAAAGAAGGCTGAGCTCCAAAGAATTGATGCTTTTGAACTGTGGTATTGGAAAAGACTCTTGAGAGTACCTTGAACAGCAAGGAGCTCAAACCAGTCAATTCTAAAGGAAATCAGTCCTGAAAATTCACTGGACGGACTGATGCTGAAGCTGAAACTCCAATACTTTGGCCACCTGATGTGAAGAACTGATTCATTTGAAAAGACCCTGATTCTGGGAAAGATTGAAGGTGGGAGGAGAAGGAGATGACAGAGGATGAGATGGTTGGATGACATCATTGACTCAATGGACATGAGTCTGAGCAAGCTCTGGGAGTTGGTGATAGACAGGGAAGCCTGGCATCCTGTAGTCCATGGGGTCACAAAGACTCAGACATGGCTGAGTGATTGAACTGAACTTAAATAAAAATACTAAATATTTCTATCTCTTCCTTATACCACTCTGTACCTTTTCCAAATTATTCTCTGTTTGCTTCTTAGAATACGTTGTTAATGCAAATCTTATCACAGAACTCCCCACTTAAAGTCCTTCAGAGGCTCTTCTTAGAATAAATTTCAAAGTTTCCTTTGGACAGTTTATTGATGCATAATTGATAAATGAGAAAACTGCACATATTTAAAGAATACAGTTTGATGAGTTTTGACATATGTATACACCCATGAAGCCATCACTGGCATAAAGTTAATAAGTCTATCTATCTCCTCCAAAAGTTTCTTGTTTCCCTTTTGTGGTTTTGTTTGGTTTTTAGTTTTGCCTTTATGTTTTTCTTTTGTAGTAAGAAAACTTATAACGAGGTCCATCTTAACAAAGGCACAATGCTGTATTGTTAACTTTAGGCACACATTACAACATAGATTCTCAGTTCAGTTCAGTTCAGTTCAGTCACTCAGTCGTGTCTGATGTTTTGCGAACCCAAAAATCGCAGCACGCCAGGTCTCCATGTCCATCACCAACTCCCAGAGTTCACTCAAACTCACGTCCATCCAGTCGGTGATGCCACCCAGCCATCTCATCCTCTGTCGTCCCCTTCTCCTTCTGGCCCCAATCCCTCCCAGCATCAGAGTCTTTTCCAATGAGTCAACACTTCGCATGAGGTGGCCAAAGTATTGGAGTTTGAGCCTTACCATCAGTCCTTTGAAAGAACACGCAGGACTGATCTCCTTTAGAATGGACTGGTTGGATCTCCTTAAAGGGACACTCAAGAGTCTTCTCCAACACCACAGTTCAAAAGTATCAATTCTTCAGCACTCAGCCTTCTTCACAGTCCAACTCTTACATCCATATATGACCACAGGAAAAACCATAGTCTTGACTAGACGAACCTTTGTTGGCAAAGTAATGTCTCTGCTTTTGAATATGCTATCTAGGTTGGTCATAACTTTCCTTCCAATATTTCATGACTGCAATCACCATCTGCAGTGATTTTGGAGCCCCTCAAAATAAAATCTGACACTGTTTCCACTGTTTCCCCATCTATTTCCCATGAAATGATGGGACCGGATGCCATGATCTTCGTTTTCTGAATGTTGAGCTTTAAGCCAACTTGTTCACTCCCCTCTTTCACTTTCATCAAGAGGCTTTTTAGTTCCTCTTCACTTTCTGCCATAAGGGTGGTGTCATCTGTATATCTGAGGTTACTGATATCTCTCCCAGCAGTCTTGATTGCAGCTTGTGCTTCTTCCAGCCCAGCGTTTCTCATGATGTACTCTGCATATACATTAAATAAGCAGGATGACAATATCCAGCCTTGACGTACTCCTTTTCCTATTTGGAACCAGTCTGTTGTTCCATGTCCAGTTCTAACTGTTGCTTCCTGACCTGCATATAGGTTTCTTAAGATGCAGGTCAGGTGGTCTGTGGTATTCCCATCTCTTTCAGAATTTTTCACAGTTTATGTGATCCACACAGTCAAAGGCTTTGGCATGATCAATAAAGCAGAAATAGAAGTTTTTCTGGAACTGTCTTGCTTTTTTGATGATCCAGCGGATGTTGGCAATTTGATCTCTGGTTCATCTGTCTTTTCTAAAACCAGCTTGCACATCTGGAAGTTCACGGTTCACGTATTGCTGAAGCCTGGCTTGGAGAATTTTGAGCATTACTTTACTAGCGTGTGAGATGAGTGCAATTGTGCAGTAGTTTGAGCATTCTTTGGCATTGCTTTTCTTTGGGATTGGAATGAAAACCGACCTTTTCCAGTCCTGTGGCCACTGCTGAGTTTTCCAAATTTGCTGGCGTATTGAGTGCAGCACTTTCAGAGCATCATCTTTCAGGATTTGAAAAAGCTCAACTGGAATTCCATCCCTTCCACTAGCTTTGTTCATAGTGATGCTTTCTAAGGCCCACTTGACTTCACATTCCAGGATGTCTGGCTCTAAGTCAGTGATCACATCATCATGATATCTGGGTCATGAAGCTCTTTTTAGTAAGTTCTCCTGTGTATTCTTGCCAGCTCTTCTTAATATTTTCTGCTTCTGTTAGGTCCATACTGTTTCAGTCCTTTATTGAGCCCATCTTTGCATGAAATGTTCCCTTGGTATCTCTAATTTTCTTGAAGAGATCTCTAGTCTTGCCCATTCTATTGTTTTCCTCTATTTTTTTGCATTGATCACTGAGGAAGGCTTTCTTATCTCTTCTTGCTATTCTTTGGAACTCTGCATTCAGATGCTTATATCTTTCCTTTTCTCCTTTTGCTTTTCATTTCTCTTCTCTTCCCAGCTATTTGTAAGGCCTCCCCAGACAGCCATTTTGCTTTTTTGCATTTCTTTTCCATGGGGATGGTCTTGATCCCTGTCTCCTGTACAATGTCACAAACCTCCATCCATAGTTCTTCCAGCACTCTATCTATCAGATCTAGTCCCTTAAATCTATTTCTCACTTCCATTGTATAATCATAAGGGATTTGATTTAGGTCATACCTGAATGGTCTAGCGGTTTTCCCTACTTTCTTCAATTTCAGTCTGAATCTGGCAACCAGTAGTTCATGATCTGAGCCATAGTCAGCTCCCAGTCTTGTTTTTGCTGACTGTATAGAGCTTCTCCATCTTTGGCTGTAAGAATATAATCAATCTGATTTCGGTGTTGACCATCTGATATTGTCCATGTATAGAGTCTTCTCTTCTGTTGTTGGAAGAGGGTGTTTGCTATGACCAGTGTGTTCTCTTGGCAAAACTCTATTAGCCTTTGCCCTGCTTCATTCCGTATTCCAAGGCCAAATTTGCCTGTTACTCCAGGTGTTTCTTGACTTCCTACTTTTGCATTCCAGTCCCCTATAATTGAAAAGGACATCTTTTTGGGGTGTTAGTTCTAAAATGTCTTGTAGGTCTTCCTAGAACCATTCAACTTCAGCTTCTTCAGCTTTACTGGTTGGGGCATAGGCTTGGATTACCGTGATATTGAAGGGTTTGCCTTAGAAATGGACAGAGTTCATTCTGTCGTTTTTGAGATTGCATCCAAGTACTGCATTTCAAATTCTTTGGTTGACCATGATGGCTATTCCATTTTTTCTAAGGGATTCCTGCCCACAGTAGTAGATATAATGGTCATCTGAGTTAAATTCACCCATTCCAGTCCATTTTAGTTCACTGATTCCTAGAATGTCGACATTCACTCTTGCCATCTCCTGTTTGACCACTTCCAATTTGCCTTGATTCATGGACCTGACATTCCAGGTTCCTATGCAATATTGCTCTTTACAGCATCAGGCCTTGCTTCTATCACCAGTCACATCCACAACCATGCCCATGATCAAATTATAATTTTTACCCATTTATTTAAGGCGGCTATCTGTAAACCATTAAGCTAAGAACTTGTTTTTTATATAATTTAATTTATTGCTTTATTTTTGGCTGT
Source organism: Bison bison bison (assembly GCF_000754665.1). NCBI lineage: Eukaryota > Metazoa > Chordata > Mammalia > Artiodactyla > Bovidae > Bison > Bison bison. The sequence continues at coordinate 11,432,870 of NW_011494708.1, read as the reverse complement.
GCTGGGTCTTCATTGCTGCAGGGGCTTTTCGCTGGTAGTGGTGAGTGCGGGTTACCCTCTAGTTGCTATGTGCAGGCTTCTAATTGTGGTGGCTTCTCTTGCTGTGGAGCACAGGCTCTAGAACCTACTGACTTCAGTAGCTGTGGTGCATGGGCTCAGTAGCTACAGCTCCCTAGCTCTAGAGCACAGGCTGAGTAGTGATGGCACACAGGCTTAGTTGCTCCAAGGCATGTGGGATCTTCCTAAATCAGAGATCAAACCCTTGTGTCCTGCATTGGCAGGTGGATTCTTTACCACTAGCACCAACTGGAAAGTCCAAGCTAAGGCACTTAAAATGCACTATCTCCCTCATTGATTGCCACAACACGGAATTATAAATATTATTTTCAAAAAAAAAAAAAGAGGAAATTGCTGCTTCAAAAGGTAATGCAAATTATCAAGGCCACATGAGTAAGTGCTTGAGGAAGAATTAAAAATTAAGTCAAACAATAAAATTTGTGGTCTTAACTACTAAAAAATCTATCAACTGATGACTCACCATACTCCAGAGCCAAGATACATGTGTGTGTGTGTGTGTGTGTCTGTGTGTCTGTGTGTGTGTGTGTGTGTATACATGTGTGTGTGTGTGTTTGTTTGTTATACATTAAAGTGAAATGTGAGAAGTAGAGGAGAGTGAATATAACAAAGGCCAGTGTTTTCATTTGCCATGGTGGTGATAATAACAGTATGACTGCCTTTAAAATCTGTACCTTGAAGTGGATTTAATAAATTTTAAATCAGATCAGATCAGTCGCTCAGTCATGTCCGCTCTTTGTGACCCCATGAATCGCAGCAGGCCAGGCCCCCCTGCCCATCACCATCTCCCGGAGTTCACTGAGACTCACGTCCATCGAGTCAGTGATGCCATCCAGCCATCTCATCCTCTGTTGTCCCCTTCTCCTCTTGCCCCTGATCCCTCCCAGCATCAAAGTCTTTTCCAATGAGTCAACTCTTCGCATGAGGCGGCCAAAGTACTGGAGTTTCAGCTTTAACATCATTCTTTCCAAAGAAATCCCAGGGCTGATCTCCTTCAGAATGGACTGGTTGGATCTCCTTGCAGTCCAAG
>NW_011494708.1:11418182-11431665 GCF_000754665.1 Bison bison bison | reverse complement strand
CAACACCACAGTTCAAAAACATCAATTCTTCAGTGCTCAGCCTTCTTCACAGTCCAACTCTCACATCCATACATGACCACAGGAAAAACAATAGCCTTGACTAGATGAACCTTTGTCGGCAAAGTAATGTCTCTGCTTTTTGAATATGCTGTCTAGGTTGGTCATAACTTTCCTTCCAAGGAGTAAGCGTCTTTTAATTTCATGGCTGCAATCACCATCTGCAGTGATTTTGGAGCCCAGAAAAATAAAGTCTGACTCTGTTTCCACTGTTTCCCTATCTATTTCCCATAAAGTGATGGGACCGGATGCCATGATCTTCATTTTCTAAATGTTGAGCTTTAAGCCAACTTTTTCACTCTCCTCTTTCACTTTCATCAAGAGGCTTTTTAGTTCCTCTTCACTTTCTGCCATAAGGGTGGTGTCATCTGCATATCTGAGGTTATTGATATTTCTCCTGGCAATCTTGATTGCAGCTTGTGCTTCTTCCAGCCCAGCATTTCTCATGATGTACTCTGCATATAAGTTAAATAAGCAGGGTGACAATATACAGCCTTGACGAATTCCTTTTCCTATTTGGAACCAGTCTGCTGTTCCATGTCCAGTTCTAACTGTTGCTTCCTGACCTGCATATGGAAGCAGATAAATAGAGTATGGAATACAACAACCACATTAGCATAATGGATGTATAGTTCTGCCTAAGTGGCTAGAGGCAATTATTTTAAACTATTAGAGCAAATATGTAGTGTTTCATTTTCTATTTTCTAATTATTTTAAATAATATATTTGTATAGTAAATAGAGGGCTTTTTTTTTTCTGCCAAAGATCATTGCAACATTTATTTTTCCCAAATTCAGCCATACTTCCCAAATAAGCTCATGTTTTGAGTCCACAAGACTTTCCTTGTAGACGATGCATTTAATTCCTCAAATTTTTACTGTTTGTGAAATTATTTTTATATTTTGATATTTAAACAATGCAAAACATTATAACAGTTAATATATACCGATTAGATAATCAAGAATTCTCTTCAGTTCAGTTCAGTCACTTGGTCATGTCAGACTCTTTGCGACCCCATGGACTGCAGCACGCCAGGCCTCCCTGTGCATCACCAACTCTCAAAGTTTACTCAAACTCCTGTCCATGGAGTCAGCGATGCCATCCAACCATCTCATCCTCTGTCATCCCCTTCTACTCTGGCCTTCAATCTTTTCCAGAATCAGGGTACTTTCAAATAAGTCAGTGTTTCGAATCAAGTGGTCAAAGTATTGGAGTTTCAGCTTCAGCATCAGTCCTTCCAATGAATATTCAGGACTGATTTCCTTTAGAATGGACTGCTTTGAGCTCCTTACTGTCCAAGGGACTCTCAAGTGTCTTCTCCAACACCACAGTTCAAAAGCATCAATTCTTCAGTGCTCAGCTTTCTTTATAGTCCAACTCTCACATCCATACATGACCGCTGGAAAAACCATAGCTTTGACTAGACAGACCTTTGTTGGCCAAGTAACATCTCTGCTTTTTAATATGCTATCTATGTTGATCATAACTTTTCTTCTAAGGAGCAAGTGTCTTTTAATTTCATGGCTGCAGTCACCATCTACAGTGATTTTGGAGCCCCCCCAAAATAAAGTCTTTCACTGTTTCCTTTGTTTCCCTATCTATTTGCCATGAAGTGATGGGACCAGATGCCATGATCTTAGTTTTGTGAATGTTCAGCTTTAAGTCAACTTTTTCACTCTCCAAGAGGCTCTTTAGTTCTTTGCTTTTTGCCATAAGGGTGGGGTTATCTGCATATCTAAGATTATTGGTATTTCTCCTGGGAATCTTGATTCCAGCTTCTGCTTCATCCACCTGGGCATTTCTCATGATGTACTCTGAATGTAAGTTAAATAAGCAGGGTGACAGTATACAGCCTTGATGTACTCCTTTCCTGATTTGGAATCAGTCAGTAGTTCCATGTCCAGTTCTAACTGTTGCTTCCTGACCTGCATACAGATTTCTCAAAAGGCAGGTCAGATGGTCTGGTATTCCCATTTTTTGAAGAATTTTCCACAGTTTGTTGTGATCCACACAGTCAAAGGCTTTGGCGTAGTCAATAAAGAAGAAGTAGATCTTTGCTCTTGGACTTGGGGTATCTCCTCAAAGTCTCTCCACTGCCCAGAATTCTCTTAGTTAACACAATACAACTAGAACATTTTCTCTATATTTTAAATTTTAAAAATACAAGGGCTAGTTTTAAACTAAAAATAGTAATATCTAACATTACATTACTTCAAAATACCATCATATTCCATTATGAGGAGAAAAGCACATTTTTGAAGATTAAAGAAATTCAAGTTGAAGTTTACTAGTGAAATAATTTAGAATAACTTTGCGGGGCTGCTGAATAAGAGGGCATGTGAAGAAAGACAATTTCCTTGGTTCAAACAGACAGATGCAAAGCTTTGTAAAAGTTACTTTGAAATATTTGGCTCCAAAAGTTTATTTTAATCCTTTATTATGTGTACAATGATTTTATTATATCTTAAGTTTTTATTTTATAAAGACTTTTCTTAAGTGTGTGCGTGACCCTTCACGTATTCTCTAGAAAATTTAGAAGCATACTTATAGATTAAATTTTTAGACTCCATTTTTGAAGCTATGGAAAATAGACTCTAACTCCTTTTTCCTTTTTTTTTTTTTTTTAGTTCAAGTTCATATTCTCTGTTCAAACCTATGATAATATTGAGAAAATGATATTAACTAATGTCAAGCAAGATTTTTGCTTTAGAGAAGCATTTAACTTCATCATATTCAATTTGACCATCTATTTTGCTATTTGAATTGGCTCTAAGGTCACCTGATAAACTTCTAGTTTCTATAGACACAAATTTACTTGTTTTCTATATTTCCATACCTTATGTTCCCCAAATTACACTTCATATTTATATTTTGCCTGCTGTATGTAAACAAGGTTTTGAAAATAAATATATAGAGATTGTAGAATTAGCCTGTTATTCCAAAATCAATAATAATGGAAAGGCATGCTGAAAGTCTATAATAATAATAACTGTTCTAAAAAATATTACTGTTTGAATCTTATTCACTAAGTAAATGATTCAACATTTTAAAAGCACTTATTATATTTCCTGCAGTGTAAAAATTTGTAAAGGGATATAAAATTTATGGGAGAATTTCCTTGGTGGTTTACACAGTAAAGAACGTGCCTGCAATGCAAGAGACCTGGGTTTGATACCTGGGTCAGGAAGATCTCCTAGAGAAGGAAATGGCAATCCACTCCAGTATTCTTGCCTGGAAAATCCCATGGACAGAGGAGCCTGGTGAGCCCCAGTTCATAGGGTTACAAAGAGTCAGATATGACTGAGCGATTGACACTTCTACATTAAATACATAGGGAATATGGTCATTATATGATAACCCATGAATTAAAGAAGAATGAAAATATTCTTTGTTAGAGTGCTCAGTTCAGTTCAGTTCAGTTGCTCAGTCGTGTCTGACTCTTTGTGACCCCATGAATTGCAACACGCCAGGCATCCCTGTTAGAGGGTAAGAGTAGAGAAATAGTCACAGTAGGGATGAGTGATATTTGAGTTAGGCCATAAAGATTAATAGAACTTTATTAAGTATATATGAGGTGATAAAGGGAAATATGGCTAAAGAAAATAGTATTATTACATAGGAGATAATACTACAAAGAGACTTTGAAACTTAGGAAGTCCTTAATAACCCCTCTAGAAAACAAACTGAGATTCTTCCTTCCCTCTAAGTTCACATACTCAGTTATGCAAAGATGCTTTTATTACTTCTCCATTTTCACTCTTGTGGTCCTAATATAGACCTTTATTATATTTATCAGTGGTTCTTAACTAAGTGGGTTTTGCCACCAAAAGGATATTTGGCAAGATCTAGATACATTTTGACTTTCTTGGTGGTTCAGATGGTAAAGCGTCTGCCTACAATATGGAATACCCAGGTTCAATCCCTGGGTTGGGAAGATCTCCTGGAGAAGGAAATGGTAACCCACTTTAGTATTCTTGCCTGGAAAATCCCATGGATGGAGAAGTCTGGTAGGCTACAGTCCATGGGGTTGCAGAGAGTCAGACACGACGGAGCAACTTCACTTTCAGATACATTTTGGGGCTTCCCAAGTGGTGCTAGTGGTAAAGAACCTGCCTGCCGATGCAGGAGACAAAAGAGACATGGATTCCATCCCTGGATTGGGAATATCCCCTGGAGGAAGGCGTATTAACCTACTCCAGTATTCTTGCCTGGAGAATCCCATGGACAGAGGAGCCTCATGGGTTATGGTCTATAGGGTCACAAAGAGTCAGACATGACTGAAGCAACTTAGCATGCATGCAGATATATTTTTATATCTGCCAGAAGCAGAGTACTAATGGGATCTAGTGGACAGAGGCCAAGGATGATAGTAAATATCCTACAATCTCATAACAAAGAATTATCTGGCCTGAAATGTGAGCTGTGTCAAGGTAGAGAAACTCTAATATAGATTATAGGAAAAACTCCCTAACTTTATCCCTGCTTCATGGATTGCTTAAGGAGTGCAAAGAAATCATCTAGTCATGTCATACCACTACTGACTGAGTTTGAGTTGTCTAAGTATTACCCAGGAAAAGATATTTACTAGATTTATTAGTTACAAAATCTAGTGCTTAGGGTCAATAAAGAAATAACATCTGGAGACACCAATTAGATACGAAATAAGTGAAAAGGATATAGTTCAAAATGCAGAGATGGCTAAATTTCCTTGAGAAAAATTTTAAAAGGAAAAGAGAAAGTAAACAATATTTTATATTTAAGATGTGAATAAAGATAGACCAGCCAATAAACACAAAACTGAGAACTATCAGGAAGGTAGAAGGAGAAGAAGTGGTCTTCATAAAGCATGTTATTTCAGTCACTGTCCACCGTCATGAACTTGGCTGCTATCCCCAACATATCCTTGCTTCCTATTAGGATGAGTATAAATTAGTATTAATAGCAATTCCACTTAATCCTTAACATGCATTTGTTACTTATCTTAATATTTTTAAGCTTCTGTTCATTCTAATTCTTAACAAAATCTTTAAAGCAAAAGAATCAAAGGGAGAACAACCAAATTCTTTCAAAATGTGAAAATTAAGTGGTTACAGAATAGATGGAAAAAAACATATCAGTGGAAGCAAAATCCTGTTTTACTACTAACCCTCTCTTCACTTTCAGCTCTATCAATCCACCTCTTGCTATAGAAAAATTGATGAAGGAAATAAAATGGCACTCTTTAATCAACCAATTCTGGTGTTGTTATTCAGTAGCTAAATCATGTCCAACTCCTTGCAACCCCATGGACTGCAGCATGCCAGACCTCCCTGTCCCTCCCCATCTCCTGAAGTTTCCCCAAGTTCATGTCCATTGCATCAGGGATGCTATATAGCCATCTTATCCTCTGACCCTCTCTTCTCCTTCTGCCAGGACTTCTTTAAATTTCTGTCTAGATCAGCACAGAGGGCATCTTTTCTCACAGAAAAACAAAATTGCCTTGGCAGAAGTTGGACTTCAACATTTTTCAAAATGCAGTAGTTTTGGCATTTTAAAATTACCAGATGGTCACATTACACATGCTTATTATTAGTTGGATTTTTAAAAATCTTGAAGTGGCTGTGTTGTGTGAACAACATTTTCAATATTTGTCCCAACTTTTCCCAGGTGTGAGGGAAAAGCCTTTATTTGTATTAGATTCTGCCTCCATTAAAACACTGTTTAAATATTTTGACTCCATTGATCTGCTAAAACTATCAAATGATTTACTTAGTAAAATAAATAGTCAATTCAGAAAATGAAATAGACGAATTACTGTGTGCAGTTTCATCCACATAATTAGAAGGCCTTAGATCACCCACTTAAGTGCTCAAACAGAAGTGGACTCTCTTTTTCACTCTTGTGGTCACGTTCTCTTTGTATTGCTGAAGCTGTACCGCATAAATATAGGCATTGAGAGGAAGAAAAAGCAAGAGAGATGCTAGCAAATTTTAAAATTAGGAGAAGCAAAAAACCTAGAATTGAAAAAATATTACACTTTTACTTGTTTGTTTATCCTGTCTATATCCCTCATTGCATTTATCCAAAGAGTGAGATGATTAAATAGCACCACCAAATCCATGGACATGAATTTGAGCAAACTCAGGGAGACAATGTAGAACAGAGGAGTCTTGCATGCTACAGTCCATGGAGTTGCAAAGAGTTGGACATGACTGAAAAACAACAAATCACACTATGCAGGTTTATGGCTGAATATGTGAAATGAGAATAATTTAAATATACTATATATTCATTCACTTATTTGTCACATATTTATTGACCACTTACTATATGCAAAGTACTAACCTTATCACTGTTTACATAGCTGCATTTACAGATATAAACAAGACAAGAAAGCATTTTTTTTTTTTTTGAGCTGGAAGTCTAGAAAAAGAGAAATTGAAGAACCGATTACACAATTATTTTAATAAAATTCCAATAAATAATATTTGAGAAAATTGCTGGTTGCTATAAGAACATATACTACAGGGAAGGACTTAAGTCTAGAGGTTTGGATAAAGTTTTATCAGTGAGATCATGAATGAATTGAAATTTGATGATTTGTGACAGTACGGTAAATGAGCAAGGGGTAAAATTTCATTCCAGAAATAGGAAAAGATGACAGAACATTCTTAGGTAGAAGGGAGCATGAATCATTTGAGGAACAAATGTCATGAAAATGAAAAATTTGAAATTCCTGACATTGAAAAATGTCAGAAAGAATGTAGGACAGAAAAGGAGCTGAGTTGGAGATTATGTAAAAAATAAAATGAGCAATGGTCAAATCATGTATATCCTTTTAATTCATGATAAGATGACAGATTTTATTCCATGTCAATGGAAACTGTTAAAGTTTTGAAACAGGCTCCTGATGGGAGGAGTTAGTACTCCCATTGTGTACATGCTACTTTGGCTGCAGTAGAAAAAGCAAGTTGAAGGAGCGAAGAATGCACTCAGGGAAACAACTGCATTTCCTTAGATAGAGTAGGTAGAAAGTTCTGGGCTGGTGTCAGTGGAGATACAAAAAGCAAAAAAATTTGAATATTAATATTTAGAGGCTAAAATAGGCAGAACTTGATAATGCATAGAATGTAGGCTGTGATGAAAGAAAGGTGGGGGAATTAGGACTTCAGGTTTACAGTTTGAAAAAACTAGGTGTTTGGAAGTCCATAAAATGGGGGCCACTTTTCACTTTAAAAATTAAATTAAAGAAGGAGCAGATTTGGTATAAACTTTGGGCAGTTTGAATTTGAAATACCAATTAAATATCCAAACAGATGTGAGAAAGTATGTAGGACAACTTGTGGGATTTAATATGCATTTAGTACATATCAATGAAACTAAACGTGTCAGTAGCTCAGTCCTGTCTGACTCTTTGGGACACTATGGACTGTACCCCACCAGCCTCCCCTGTCCATGGGATTTACCAGGAAAGAATACTGGAGTGGGTTGGCACTCCCTTCTCCAGGAGATTGTCCCAACCCAGGGATCAAACCCAGGTCTTCTGCATTGCAGGCAGATTCCTTACCGACTGAGCAACAGGAGCCCAATAGTAAATTAAGAACGAATTCATGAATGAATAAATGAAGAAAACAACATGATATGTGTAAAAGAAGCAGAAAATACTTACTAGACAAAAGTGGAAAATGAACAGAAAAACTGAGTTATTTTCCAAAGCTCATCCAGAAACATCAAGGAAAGAATTAAAATAAAATGGAAAAGAAGCACAAGCTTATATTAAATTATGCTGAGACCGGTAGTTATTTATTTTTAAAACTGAAACACTTTTCTCTGAACTTATAATACATTTGAATTCATTGAAGTATTATTCATACACATATCTAAGTCAAATATATAATCTACCAAATGGTTTCTGGCATGTATTTTCCTTTCAGTATTTCTTCAGAACATACTATGAAAATACATGAGATAAATGGGGTTTACAAGGAAAGGCTTAGCAATTTTTTGGTAAGTAAATCCAATCTTATTTATTTGGATAAATAAATAAGAAATGACCTAATTTAAAAACATGTCACGACTCACTTATTTGTTATATACATAGAGTATATTTTAATAGATCATATATAGAGTGTTTCTTTTATATTTCAATTGCATTTGTAAACAATGTTGTGCTTTATCAAATATTATTTCCTATTAGTTACATCTTACTTTTCTTTAGCTTGAATTATTGAATTTGCTATAGGAGATCATGTTTGGTTATAAGCTTTTAAGTATAGCGACATATATATTTCAATTTAAATGAAAGTTTTTCTCCAAGTTTACAATCAACCATTTCCCTTCATAACTGAATTTACTGGAAACAGGGAGCATGTTGGTAGTACATTTCAATGATTTAAAGTCCTTTAATGGAGGAAAAATTGCATTTTAGCTTTGAGAAATGTTATTTTCATGAATAAAAACATTCTTATATTAATAGATCATGAGGTAGTCATTTTGTGCTACATTTTTAGATTTGAAATTATTTTTGAGTGGAAGACAATGGTTAAATCTAAATCCCCAATTACAATGATAGAGTGAACATCAGAGTTATTGCATTTAATATCCTTTGATAATTAGGTTGTGTTGAAGAAATATAATTAAAAACAGAATCTTCCAAAATTAAAAACTTCTCCACAAAGAAAGAAGAGAAAGAAAATAAACGAGTATGTGATGTATATCACAGACAATCTACCAAATAGATTGCAGAAATAAACTAGCTGTATCTTTTTATACAGCTAATCATATACTCCCTATTACATAAATAGTAACAAGATAAACAACAACTAGGCCTCTGGTAAGAGACTTGACAACAGTATTTTCCTACCAAGTTCATCCCAAACTCAGCTGGTGATGGTGTGACCATGTGTGTAACTTGTATAATCAAGTGAAAATATAAACATCTTATATCCTTATGGCAAAGTGAATTTCCTAACCTGGAGTGAGGCACCCATTAATGTAAGGTTCCTACCCTTCCATAGAAATCAGATATAGCTGATGTCTTCCTTGACAATTACGTCTCAAAGAGATAATTCCCATATCTTGAGAAATTTCATTTGTGCTCAGTCATGTCTGACTCCTTTTGACCCCATTACCATAGCCTGCCAGGCTCCTCTGTCCATGGGATTTTCCAGGCAAGAATACTGAACTGAGTTGCCATTTCCTCTCCAGGGGATCTTCCTGACCCTAGGGATAGAAACTGTGATTCCTGCATCTCCTGCATTGCAAGATGGATTCTTTACCACTAAGCCACCTGGGAAGCCCTGAGAAAGATATTTCTGGGTCTTAAAGCTGGTAAGACACTTGAAAGTGAAAGTAAAGTCTCTCAGTCGTGTCCTACTCTTGGGACCTGATGGACTATAGCCTCCCAGACTCCTCTGTCCATGAAATCTGCCAGGCCAGAATACTGGAGTGGGTAGCCATTCCCTTCTCTGGGGGATCTTCCAAACCCAGGGATTGAACCTATGTCTCTCTCACTGCAGGTGAATTCTTACCATCTGAGCCACTGGAAACCCAAGAATGCTGGAGTTGGTAACCTATCCCTTCTTCAGGGGATCTTCTCCACCCAGGAATCGAACAGGGTCTCCTGAATTGCAGGTGTTTTTGTTTATTTGTTTTTACCAACTAAGCTACCAGGGCAAGATGCTTAATTAGCTTTAAAACAATTTGTATACATTTCAAAGAGACATGCAAAAAAGCTTATAATTGCAAGTTTTTTTAAGCAAATGCTCTAAGAAGAGAGAAGTGTGGTTGAAGGAGTTTCTTCTCTGTTTACAACATAAAGAATTGTCACTCATTTTTAATTCTTATTCACCTTTACCAACTCCTCCCTGTTTTCCCATAATTGGCAGCAATGTTATAATTATGTTTATTGCTGTTTCTACCATTCTCTGGGGGAATTACAGCCATATAAATAGCCAGAAAGTCCCTGCTGCTGCTGCTAAGTCGACTCAGTTGTGTCCAACTCTGTGCGACCCCATAGACGGCAGCCCACGAGGCTCCCCCATCCCTGGGATTCTCCAGGCAAGAACACTGGAGTGGGTTGCCATTTCCTTCTCCAATGCATGAAAGTGAAAATTGAAAGTGAAGACACTCAGTCGTATCTGACTTCTAGCGACCCCATGGACTGCAGCCCACCAGGCTTTTCCATCCATGGGATTTTCCAGGCAAGAGTACTGGAGTAGGTTGCCATTGCCTTCTCTGAGAAAGTCCCTAGTGAAACATAAAGCAAAGTAATTGTCAAAATTGTGATGGAATAGCAGAATTACTGATATTTTGGAAGTCAGTACATTATTTGTCTTTGGGAAATAACCTTTGACTACATAATACCACTGGCAAAATGTTAAAAAAAATTCTTAGTAAATCTGGATCCTGATAGTCTAAATTTTTAGTGAAGTTTTTATGGCAAGTCATAATAAATTTTCCCTGAGTTTTAGAGAATTATATAAGTACCATAACATTTATATGACTCTAGGCCCTTTACTAATTGTTCTATCTTCACCAATAATTTTCCCTAGATATGAAAAACAATGACATTCATGGCCATCATCTAGTATAGAAATCTTATTACGAAGCAGACATTGAAAGGTAGAGAATGGAATTCTAGTGTTTACTGTATATAAGTCTTGAGAACAAATCCATGCTTTGGGCCTTTCCTTGGGTCTGAATTAATAGCTATACTATTATAAAAGTTAACTAAATATCCTTGAATAATGGGGATTAATATTTATTTATCAACTTATACTGGGACTGGAGAGAAATTGCATCTTGAAATTAATCGTGTAACATTAGACCTGTCTTTTGCAGTTAATATATTATAATTCCAGATTTCTATTTTTCTATTAATTAGAATTTTTGCATCATTTTCCCAATCAAACCTGTTAAAATATTCTTGTTTCACATTTCTGGATTGAATACCTAGAGGCATATTAGTTACTTTTACTTCATTATCAAAAATTACTAATGCAGATGGTCTCTATTTTACTCTGTCATACTTACACTGGCAGGACAGTTTAGAGCTGATGGGAAATGAGGTTGTGGGAATCTGGGGGGAGAGAAAGAAAATGAAAGAAACTGGAAGGACAAAAATAAAACAAAACATAATGAATAATTTTTGTTTTCTAGTAAACTATGATCCTTAAAGTAAACAATAAGCTCACTATGACTACAACAGCAAGACAGTCTAAGAGAAAAGGAATATTCTTTCTGGAACACTTGTTTTCATTCAAGTTCAGTACTGGTATCAGTTACTCTTAAAAACTCAAGTTTCACATCCTTTGTGGGAACCGCAGTTCAGTCCTGTGGTGCCGGCTTCATATGGGAAGCATGAATCTGTCTGAGTTTTTGTTAGCTCTGAGAACTGAATGGATGATCAGTAACACTTGAAAGGGCTCTTCCCAACAGGGTGACTGTCTTTCTTACAGAACACCTATGTGTAGATGAAATAACCCTTTCCATAGGGACAAGTCCTTCTGGATCCTTATGGCTTTAAGTCTCAAAATTTCTAGGGAAGAAAGAGGCCCTTTTAAGTATTGAATATGATTGTGATTATGAGAGGATTCACTAAAACCCAGTAGAGGGCATAATCTCAAACGTGAATTCATGGGGCCTGCCAAACATACATTCAAAGAGGGATTCTGTGTTTGTGTTCAGTGGTCATTCTAGCAAAGCTAGTGGTAAAACTCTGGGCCATTTCAATCAGTTAGACAGATGAATCTTAGCCAATGAACTTTTTTTAAATTTTGATTCCACCATTCTACTTCTCTACAGAACTGTTAGACTTATGGAAATGTGTATAAATATAACTTTAAGAAATCTGCAAACATTTGCATAATTCCTAGACAACAGTAGAAATAACATGCCTTTCATTATCAGATTCAAATGCTCTATGGGGTCCTGTGGGGCCCTCACAGGCACAAAAGCCTTTTGGTGTCCCCTGTTTCTTGTTCTTAGGACAGTCTATCAGCCTCCTAGACCTTCCCTGGGTGCCAAAGGGAAGGATTCAAATACTGATTAAGAGAGTAAAGGAATGAGGAAAGAAGCAGTAGTGCACTGATTGGGAACTTGGTCTAGTTCCTCCTCAAGGAATGTGCATAACAATTTGATACATATCTCTGAGTTCTTCCACAGGAACCGAGGCCCTGACAAAGGTGGAGGACAACTTCAGGCTGAACATGAGCACTAGACCCCATACTCATCAGAACAAGAAGGCTCATGATTGATATTCTTGGACTATCTCTGCTACCTCACCACCAACCAATCAGAGGGGGGTTACACACCTTGCAGCCTTATGCTCAAAACCCAAATTTTGCCTATAAAAACTTATTTATTAAACCCATGGAGAATTTGGATCTTTTGAGCATGTCCCCTGTTCTCTTTGCAATAAAACTTTCTCTGCTCCAAACTTCTATGTTTGGTTTGTTTGGCCTGTGTTCTGAGCACACAAACGGGTTCAATGACAATATTCCAAAAGTGAAAATTTTAGTTATTAGGAAAATCTTTACTACTGACTGAACATTGGTTTTCTTGTTTTGTTTTGAAATAGGGAAAGTATTCATATAATCCAGACATTGTTTTCTTGGGCTCCAAAATCACTGCAGATGGTAACTTCAGCCATGAAATTAAAAGATACTTGCTCCTTGGAAGAAAAGCTATGACCAACCTAGACAGTGTATTAAAACGCAGAGACATTACTTTACTGACAAAGGCCCATCTAGTCAAAGCTATGGTTTTTCCAGTAGTCATGTATGGATGTGAGAGTTGGACCATAAAGAAAGCTGAGCACTGAAGAATTGATGCCTTTGAACTGTGGTGTTGGAGAAGACTCTTGAGAGTCCCTTGGACTGCAAGGAGATCAAACCAGTCCATTCTAAAAGAAATCAGTCCTGAATATTCAACTGAAGGACTGATGCTGAAGCTGAAGCCAAAATACTTTGGCTACCTGATGCAAAGAGCTGGCTCATTAGAAAAGACTCTAATGTTTGAAAGATTGAACGCAGGAGGAGAAGGGGATGGAAGAGGATGAGATTGTTGGATAGCAACACCAACTCAATGGACATGAGTTTGAGGAAGCTCCAGGAGATGGTGAAGGACAGGGAACCTGGCATGCTGCAGTCCATGGGGTCGCAAAGATTCAGACACAACCGAGCAACTGAACTGAAACAAACTTTCTTATTTTTACATGTGTTAATTACATGGAATCCACATGCCACCAGGTTCCTGGTGAAGTTGGTCAGAGAGAACTTCCTGTTCTTATCATGGGAGTAGCCTAGAAAGAATTTTACTGAAAGAAATCTCTTTAATGTGTTTTGAAATTTTTAATTTTTTGGCAGTCACAATAAAAGTCTTAGTGACTTAAAAACTCATCTTTTTTTTTTTTTTTTCTAATTGAATTTTTTTTTTTTTTTTTTTT
>NW_011494708.1:11408933-11417854 GCF_000754665.1 Bison bison bison | reverse complement strand
TGGTACTGGCACAAAGACAGAAATATTGATCAATGGAATAAAATAGAAAGCCCAGAGATAAATCCACGCACATATGGACACCTTATCTTTGACAAAGGAGGCAAGAATATACAATGGATTAAAGACAATCTCTTTAACAAGTGGTGCTGGGAAATCTGGTCAACCACTTGTAAAAGAATGAAACTGGACCACTTTCTAACACCATACACAAAAATAAACTCAAAATGGATTAAAGATCTAAACGTAAGACCAGAAACTATAAAATTCCTAGAGGAGAACATAGGAAAAACACATCTTTTATTAAGATTGTTTTGTTGATGACACAACACTAATCAAGCTGTGATACAGGAATTGTTTTTTAGGTAATTCCTATAGTCCAGTCAAATTTCTTCTAGCCCTTTTTATAATCCATTGGTCTATTTTTTTTATGAAGCACATTTTTGAAAAATGGAAATAACTATCTTATTGTAATAAAAGTAACTAGCTCAGCTGGTAAAGAATCCGCTTGCAATGCAGGAGATACCAGTTCAATTCTTGGGTTGGAAAGAAGGGGTAAGCTACTCACTCTAGTATTCTTGGACTTCCCTGATGGCTCAGCTGGTAAAGAATTTGCCTATAATGTGGGAGACCTGAGTTTTCTTGCCAGTATTCTTGGCAAGAATATTTCGCTCCAGTATTCTTGCCTGGAGAACACCCATGGCAGAGGAGCCTCCTGTGCTACATACGGCCCATGGAATGTCAAAGAGTCCGACATGACT
The DNA here is from genome assembly GCF_000754665.1 of Bison bison bison. Classification (NCBI taxonomy): domain Eukaryota; kingdom Metazoa; phylum Chordata; class Mammalia; order Artiodactyla; family Bovidae; genus Bison; species Bison bison. The sequence continues at coordinate 11,417,096 of NW_011494708.1, read as the reverse complement.
AAGCATGGCATGCTTTAACAACAGCTTTTACAGTTTCTGTGCAAAGTAAACACTGTTAAATATGTAAGTCAGAGCATCAGATAAAGGTTAAAGTTTAGAATATCCAAATGTTAAAATTCCCCAAATTTGGAATCCTCTAAACTGGGAGAAAGTTTAGTTCAATTCAGTCACTTTTTCACTCTCCTCTGGGAGAAAGTTCCTATTGAACTGGGAGAAAGGTGGTAGTCAATTTTAGGTTTCAAAAGCCTCTTCAAATTCTTGGGACCAAAGCAGAAATCTGGAAAATTATCATGTAAAGCAGTGATTTTTCCTACTCTACAAAAGCTGCAATCACTATATAATAATGTACGTGTCCCAGAATTGTCTAGTTTTTTCACTGTTAGTAGTTTATTGTATCTGCAAAGTGAGCTGACTTCTAGATTGTGTCATTCTATGGCCTGTAGCTGACAACAGATGCCCTTGGATAAGCAATACTACAATTTGCCTAATGGGTCTTTGTGCTTCTGCGAAGCAGAGAAATGTCACAAAGCTAAAGTGTCAATTTTGCATTTTTCTCTAATTTCTGAGACTACCAGAAAGTTATCTAAATTTGAATAATTATAGATCCCTTTGGGGGACAACCTTCACTAGGTCTTTGTTTGTGTGTTTATTTGTAAATGACTAGAGAAAATAAGATAACCCTGTATCATAAATATTGGACTTCTTCATAAGGAAAAGAAAACAAGAATTTATAGTCATATTCTAGAGGATCAGAAAAAGAGAAAAGGAAGGAAGGAAAGAAAAATAAAAAAGAGGGAGGAAGGAAGAAAGACATAGATTAATTACAGAGAAAACTTTGCAGATAATAGTACTGAAGCCAAAAGAGTTGCAGGATTAGACACTATAGAGATTAATGATACTACATATTATTCACTTCTCAAATCTATATAAGGGTCATCTTTATCAAATTTCTCTTTCTTCTTTATTGGGAGTCTGGGGGTATTACAGAATGAGTGCCCTTATAAAATGTAGCCCAAATTTTTCTAAATTTTTATGTGATTTTATTATTTTTAATTAAGCCACTAACAAAGAATACTGTTTTACATATGACCATGACTTATCATCCCAAAGCTCTTTCAATTGGTTCTATATCGCAAATGAAACTAGTATCATTATTCCATAGGGCCTAAGTGATACATCAATATATTTCACATTGGGATGCTCTTTCAGCTTTTGATGACTGCCAGTCTTTCCATCTGGAGAAGGAAATGGCAACCCACTCCAGTACTCTTGCCTGTAGAATTCAATGGACAGAGGAGGCTGGCGGGCTATAGTCCATGGGGTCACAAAGAGTCCGACACGACTGAGAGAATAACACACACTCTCTCCATACCCTTTTTCTTTCAGAAGGTGTATGGTAGCTAAGTAAAATGCTTTTTCTTATGATGCTACACTGTCTGCTTTTTCAAAGTACAGAATATGATAAGCTTTCTGACAGTAGGTCTGTACCCAGTAGATTTACAGGAGAATCACAAGAAAGTAAGAAGGCATGTTCCTCAGTCCTGGGACCAACCTATATGGGAACTAATGAGGAAACAGAACAAGAATGAAAAGGAGCATAGCAAATGTGAAATTCACATTAATACTTTCTTTACCAAATGGAAAGTGAGAAATTCTTGAGAAAACCGCATATTAAGAAGAACAAATATCACCAGTTTCCACCTGAGATCTTTAAATCTATCTACTTTAAGTGGTTTGCCACTTATCCCCTAGCCTTCTGGGCTTCTCTGATTCCCTTGTTCTTGTATCCTTCAGTGTCTCTTTCTACAGTCCGTCTTTCCATATTCTGGTTTCTTGTAAAAACAGCATACATTTTTCATTCTTCCTTTATTCTCTTTGTCGGTAGGCCAGAGCAAGGATTGTTTATTCCCTTCAGTGAAGAGTTCTGAGCAGCCAACCCAACAATCTTTGATTTCTTCCTTGTCTTTGCTGCTGCTGCTGCTAAATTGCTTCAGTCATATCCAACGCTGTGTGATCCCATAGACTGCAGCCCACCAGGCTCCGCCGTCCCTGGGATAGTATCCCAAGATGGAGCAGCTGCTGCTAAAATCTGAGGACAAGTCTGCCTTTGCCATCCTATCCTCTTTACCTTAACTTGAGTTTTTAGAGTCTCCATAAAAGCCAAGATAAAGGTGGCTAGGGTTAGAGGGCTATTTTAATCTGCCTTTGGATCCATGCCAATAAATTTTGTGACCACCTCAACAAGCCACTGATGGAAATCAGCTGAAAATAGCCCCACTTTCTGCATACAGCACTACAGCTTCTCCCAACTCATAGCAATAAGGCTTTAAGTACATGTTTTAGCCACCACTTTCACTGGGTCTTTAACACCTTCAGATCTTCCACACTTGTGTGGGTGACAGATAATTGTCTTTCCCTGGTCACCATAACGCCTTGATGTGGTGATCAGTGGAACTCCAACATTCTTTCTCCAACAAAGGAGCAAAACTGGCTGGTTGCAGAGATCCATGAGGTAGCTGATATGTATCTCCATGTGCAGGGCAGTAAATTGAAAACAGGCATTGGAGCACTGTAAGCTTGTAGGGCATGGGGGAGAGAAGCCTTTAAATGAGCAACATCAGCTGATGAGGAAGGTATGGGAATGACTCAGGAGTCCTCGGGAAGCTTCTCAATGGCATTATCTTCACAAGTGATCCAAATAGAAAGGGCTTTTCTTTTTAAAATGTATTCATTAAAAAAAACATTGTTTATTTAGTTTATTTTTGGCTGTGGTGGGTCTTCATAGCTTTGTGCACGCTTCCTCTAGTTGCAGTGAGCGGGGCTTCCTTTTTGTTGCCAGTCACAGGCTTCGCATTGTGGTGGCTTCTCTTCTGTGGAACATAGGCTCTAATCATGCAGGTTTCAGTAGTTTCAGCATATGGACTTCATAGTTGGGACTTCCAGGCTCTAGAGTGCGTGGAGTCAATAGTTGTAGTGCACAGACTCAGCTGCTTCATAGCATGTGGAATCCTCCTTGATAGGGGATGGAATCTGCATTCCCTGCACTGCAGGCAGACTCCCATTCACTGAGCCACCGTGGAAGTCCAGGAAGGGCTTTTTGAGACCAGAAAGGTGTAAATTATGTGACATTTGGGTTTTTATCCTGTGTTGACATTCATCTGATTGACATCTCATTTCTTTTTTTTTTTTTCCCAAACAACTATTGCTGCTATTTTTCCACTTATTGCCTTCATAGGGAACAGTCCTTCATCCAAGTTCAAAATTCTTCCCTGATCACGTCTCCTTATCACATCTGCTCTCCTAGCTTTTCAGTATAGGGATAATAAGGAAGTGGAATCTGAGCTAAGCTAGTGGGTATTCACACCTGCGTCCTCAAAAAAGAGCAGATTACAAGCTAAAGAAGTTCTGGCCTCATCACTCTTCTCAGGAAAAATGAAACTCTCATATCCTTACAACAAGAGGTGGTTTTACAGGTTAGAGTGAGGCACCCCACCAAGTAACTTCTACCCTCCCGCAGAAACTAAGATTAGGGGGGCTATATGCCTATGATCACTTTCCAGAGAGATGGTACTGAATTCTTTAAGAAAGACATCATTCTTCATCATTATCATCGTATTTTCTGAGCATTAGATAGTTTTTGTGCCTTTGGCTCTTGACTCATAAACTTTGTGGCTTTGCATCTACGGGAATGATAATAAATATACTATTACTCTCACTATAAAGATGAAACAGAAATATGCTTTATTTATTTAACCCAGTATCACAAACCAGTTCTTGATAGGGTAGTTGATAATTTTTCTAGGTCTAAGATGTCCTTACATCTTCTGTGCTAAGCTTCACAGTATTTCAGTTTTTGTCAATGTTTAAGAATATTGATCCCCTATTGATATCCTAGGCTGTAATATTTTAGATGCACAATATTTAAGTGCTTTTTCTTCATTAAGTTCTACATATAAAGTTGGAATGAATATTTATTTCAAACATACACCTGTGGGAATGTGGTTATTACAGAAGTAAAATCTAAAGAGATTCCTAGGTAGTTCATTAGACTACCCAAATGAGAAAGTAGCTGGCTATTAGTCTGTATAAGACTGTGCATCCTATTTGTTTCATGAGAAGTAGAACATAATGTGAAAAAGCTATATGGATATCAATTCAAATATCAAAGACAGAAGCACACAAAGGTATCATTCACAGGCATAACACAGAAAATGTCTTGAACATTTAAACAAATGAGACTAGAAATGTAGGAGATAGGAAGAATCAAAGAAAAGCAGGCCCCAGCAAGGGCCACAAAAGAAATTTATAATTATTGATAAACTGGATGCTATAAGACATGAGACTCTTGGAACAAGTACAGAGGGAACAGTTCATTGTCTTGAAAACAAGATATGATCCTGTGGTCAGAAAACTGACCCCAGACTATTTCTCAGCTGGCATCTCAGAGTCACACATTTTACGTATCTGGTGGAAAATCTATAGATAAGAATATTAGTCTTAGTTTCTGATTTGTTATTGATTCAGTTCAGTTCAGTTCAGTTCAGTCGCTCAGTCGTGTCCGACTCTTCGAGACCCCATGAATCGCAGCATGCCAGGCCTCCCTGTCCATCACCAACTCCCGGAGTTCACTCAGACTCACATCCATCGAGTCAGTGATGCCATCCAGCCATCTCATCCTCTGTTGTCCCCTTCTCCTCCTGCCCCCAATCTGTCCCAGCATCAGAGTCTTTTCCAATGAGTCAACTCTTCGCATGAGGTGCCCAAAGTACTGGAGTTTCAGCTTTAGCATCATTCCTTCCAAAGAAATCCCAAGGCTGATCTCCTTCAGAATGGACTGGTTGGATCTCCTTGCAGTCCAAGGGACTCTCAAGAGTCTTCTCCAACACCACAGTTCAAAAGCATCAATTCCTTGGCGCTCAGCCTTCTTCACAGTCCAACTTGATTATTGTTTCTTAATTACTCAATGGTTAACGATCATTTTGTTCTTTGGTCTTGAAGGCCACATGAGTTAGTTTAACTCCCCACAAATTCTTTCCTTCACGGCTGAGAGTATAATAAAGCTGGCTTGGATTCAGTCTCAGCACCTTCATCTTGGAGCAGTGTTGGTCCCTGATCCTCGCTTTTCACTGAATTCTTGCGTCTTGTTTCTCATTCTCTTGCCATATGATGCTTTCGGAAACCCTGCTTGTCGAGCTGGTCTCGACAAGAAGCATATTTTGTGGTTTCTACCAACATGTTTGTATTTTATATTAACAATCATCCTGTATTCTGACAGATTTGTACTGCTAATTTGATAATAATTGTAAGAAGAGAGAGTTCCTTGCATGTGTTATCAATTCCAAGGAAGTAGGACACTATGCACCAAGTTACCAATCTTAGGGAAGGATTCAACTGACATGGGAGAATAGCAAAGATCATCACAATGCTAGCCACCAAGAAAAATAAGTCCAAGCCCTTCTGCCATTGCATCTTGGTATCATTCACTAAGAAGAACAAAACACAGTCAAGCATTAGATGCAATAACGCTTTACTTACATAGAGAAGTATGGTCATCTCCAATAGTGAGCTTCAGTCCTCTAAGGACAGCCAGTCTCTCAGTGGCAGAAGCAGGACAATTTCTCGACTTACACACTTCTCTGGCCTCAGTAGGAAGGACTCTGTCCCTCCCCTGAAGAAGGTAGATGTAATAGTAGGGTTGGTGAGGTGCTATGCAAGCTTTAAGACTCGAGCCACATTAATTGAACTTGAAACAAGGGAAGATATCAATAACTCCATCCAAGGGGATTGCATTCCAGATGGTGATAGTGGTAAAAGAATCTACCCGCAGTGAAGGAGACATGAGTTTGATCCTTGGGTCATGAAGATTCTCTTGAATACATTTAGGCTTCCCAGGTAGCACTAGTAGTAAAGAATCTGCCTGCCAATACAGGAGACACAAGAGATGTGGGGTCTATTCCTGTGTTGGGAAGATCCCCTGGAGTATGAAATGGCAACCCACTCCAGTTTTCTTGCCTGGAAAATTCCATTGACAGAGAAGCCTGGTGGGCTACAGCCCACAGGTTCACAAAGAGTCAGACATGACTGAGCGTGTTCACATATGCACACACATATCCACACGCATGGTGATAAGGTGGCTCAGGCTATACAGGCTCTTAATCTCTTGTTAAGAAAGTGCTCCAAGCCCAAGGCCCATTCTCAAGCAGCCAGTTGGAGTAGAAAGACTGCATGTACAAGACTGCCTTTTCCTGTAATAATAATCAGATTTATTGTGTCTCTGTGTGTGTGTTAGCTGCTTGGTCATGTCTGATTATTTGTCTGACCCTGTGGACTATAGCCTGAGACAGTCTTCTGTTCATAGATTTTTCCAGGCAAGAATACTGGAGCAGGTAGCCATTCCCTTCTCCAGGGGTTCTTCCTGACCCAGGGATTGAACCTAGGTCTCCTGAGTTGTAGGCAGAAATTTTACCATCTGGGCCACCAGGTAAGTCTTATCTTTAAGAAGTCCAAATTTATATAATTGATTCATAAATTCCCAACAATTCAAATTTGGTCTACCATTTGTTCCTATAAAAATGAGGAGCCTTTGCTCCTGTCATTATATTGCTACTCATCAAAAAAAAACTAAATGTAGTTTTGTACTCCACAGAATATAAGTAAATGTGGACAGCTAAAATTGAGAAATAGCTTGTCATTTGTTATTATTCAGTAGGATTCATGTTTATTTTCAATTTATGTTTGTTTTGTTTCTACATAGTATTATATCGTAAAATACAAATAATTACCAACAAAAACACAGCACATAGAATATTTGTTTGCTGTAAATCTGAGACAAATGTTAAATAAGCTAGATTCAAAAACAAGTAATTCAAAAATGAAAAAAAAAAAAGTAATGAAAAGCATTTGGCTAATCATTAGGAATTGGATAAATAACCAGGTTGCTATAATGACAAATTAGAAAAATAATTATAAACAAACCCACAGATATATTGTGTGCATGAAAATACAAAAACAGAGTAGTCAACAAGATACATACAGACACACACACCCCCAACACACACCAGGTAGCAGTCTGGTTTAGGGTTGTATGCCAAGTTGTAGCTTTAAGAAACTCAAGAACTTTCCATTTGTTTGTTCTATCATCTCCAGGATTTGCCTTTGTCCAATAATTAAAGGTCTCTCATCATTACTTTAGCATTCCCACATGCAGGTTGGGGAAAAATCTGCTTCTTTTTTTTTAGAAGCCTGACTTACAAGTTTCAAACATCATTTGTGCTTATAATGTGCTTATAATCCTTCAACCAGAATCTTGTCAAATGGCCACACTTAGTTCAGGAGAGCCTGGGAAATGAATAGTTTAGCTGCTCTGCCATATTCCACTTTAGTCTTAATTTCTGCAGAAGAAAGCAAAAAAGGACCTTGGGAGGGCAACTAGCTGCCTGTGGATCTCTCTGTAAAATGGTCCTTCTTTCTTGTTGTTACTTGGAGTGCTACATGGACACTATTTTTCTAAAGTATGAAACAGTAAATCAGGAACCATGGAGAAGTTACACACTTTAGATGTTCTGATTCTCTCAATCAATCAAAAGGAAAACTATGAAAAAAGAAAATGTTAAATGAGATTCATAACATTTTTAACATAGGATTGAAAGCAGTCAAACATCCAACAATAGGGAATGTTCATATGTCATCTGATACATAATAGAGACACAATGTACTGTAGTGGAAGGGTTAGCACTTCAGATTATATATAAATCTTATACAATTCTAGCTCATTCATTCAGTTTTGTGACTCAGTCAATTCAGTATTCACTGACTCTAAGCTTCTTTATTTGAAAAAGAGGATGACAGCTTTAGTGTGAATATTAATAATGTTGATGTTGTCAAGAATCTGATGAAATATGTGTGTGGAATACACTTTCAAGGAGATCCAATCAGTCCATTCTAAAGGAGATCAGCCCTGGGATTTCTTTGAAAGGAATGATGCTAAAGCTGAAACTCCAGTACTTTGGCCACCTCATGCAAAGAGTTGACTCATTGGAAAAGACTCTGATGCTGGGATGGATTGGGGGCGGGAGGAGAAGGGGCCGACAAAGGATGAGATGGTTGGATGGCATCACTGACTCGATGGACGTGAGTCTGAGTGAACTCCGGGAGTTGGTGATG
>NW_011494708.1:11389467-11408445 GCF_000754665.1 Bison bison bison | reverse complement strand
ACCCACGCTGGTATTCTTGCCTAGAGAATCCCAGGGATGGGGGAGCCTAGTGGGTTGCCGTCTATGGGGTCCGCACAGAGTTGGACACAACTGAAGAGACTTAGCAGCAGCAGCAGCAGCAGCAGCAGATATTATATTGTTTCTAGAAAATAAAATAGTGAACATGGTATTAGTTTTAGATTACTGGTTCTACATAGTGAGATTATAGAAAATTTAACTCAAATGAGTTTTTATTTAAAATACATTTCTCTCAACATTCAGTTCAGTTCAGTTCAGTCGGTTAGTCGTGTCCGGCTCTTTGCGACCCCATGAACAGAAATTATTTCCTTTTAGTAACTATGCTTTTCTAATTTAGATTTATTTTAATTTCTTTGGACTAATCTGATATTTGTTGTCATTTTACTATTTAGAAATTAAGAATTTAAAAATAACTCCTCAGAAAATAAAATGTTTAGATTACATTGTTATTTTTTAATATAGAGACACAACAATTTACATACCTTTTAAATGTAGTTGCAAAGATAGAAACGACTAGGTGAAGATGCACCAGATTTTTTAAAACAAGTGATCATATCTGGTTGGTGAAGTTTTTCTATGTGCTACTGTTCTATATAATGTGCATGTTTCTACTAAGCATGTATCACTTAATTTAAAAATAATCACAATAAACTTTTTAAATCAAGAAATTTATAAGGAAGATGTTTAAAAATGATTAGGACCATCAGTGAGGTAGTGTTTCTCCATTTCTGGGAGTTTAGATTAACAATTTCATTATAATTTATGTTTGAATTGGTGGCTATTCAACATGAGTAAAAGTTTTACATTTCAAGTCATAATATTTTAAAGTATGGGTAGTCAAATTCATATTATAAAAAAATAAATTTCTTATACTGGTAGTATTTCTATAAAGCAATGTGTATAGGGAGTTTCATTCATTCTGCTTTTGCTTGAGCTGAAAAGAGTGTTTACAGGGAGAGTAGAACAAAGATTTTGCTATACTTTGGCTTTCATACACACTATTATTTTACCATCACAAATCTCCTGACTTGGGCAGAAGTTCTAAATATATACTATATCCATTTAGTAGACATTTAAATGAGGCATTTTTCTTTTCTGATCAAGCTTTGGTTTTAAAAAAATAAAGATATATATGCTCTGCTGCTGCTGCTGCTGCTAAGTTGCTTTAGTCGTGTCTGACTCTGTGCAACCCCATGGACTGCAGCCTACCAGACTTCTCCGTCCATGGGGTTCTCCAGGCAAGAACACTGGAGTGGGTTGCCATTTCCTTCTCCAGTGCATGAAAGTGGAAAGTGAAAGTGAAGGCGCTCAGTCGTGTCTGACTCTTAGCGACCCCATGGACTGCAGCCTACCAGGCTCCTCCATCCATGGGATTTTCCGGGCAACAGTACTGGAGTGGGGTGCCATTGCCTTCTCCCATATATGCTCTAATTAGGTACAAATACATGACTCAGAAAAATGCACTTTAAAAAGGGGAATGATTTTCCAAACCCTGGAGCCTTTATTCAAGAATCATCCTTTCACTCAATTATTGTAATCCTAAAGCTCTTTTGAGTCTTATTTGACTGAATTCTTAATATGTGAAACCTGAAATTTCTAAGCATCTGAAGCATGGTTGCTTCTGAATCTTTCATTAGTGCCAATATAAAGTGTTTCCCATCAGAGCCCATGAGACTTTATCAGTACTAATCTACTATTTCTTTCCTGATGCTTCCAGACAACTGAAAGCTCCTAATTTGCAGTAATTAACCTCCAGAGAATAGCATTTCTCATTTATCCTAGGTAGCAGTCACATCTCTCTGTGTTCAGCATTGCAACTTCACAGACAGGTTATTTTTGGTCTGTATTTCAGGAGTCAGGTAAATTACACAGTAATAAACACTGAGGGGTTTTGTAGTAAAAGCCAAAATTATATGGACAGCACATGTCATGTGAAGAGGCAGTTTGCTGTGGAGGTCAAGAATAGATGGCTTAGTGTTTACCTGATCCTATTTTACGTGATGTTATAGAAAGTTATATATGTGATGTTAAGAAAGTTATATAATCTTTCTTGCCTCAGTTTCTCTCTATATAACAATCTCATAAGATTGTTGTGAGAACTAAAGCAGTTAACATCTATAGGGTCCTTAGAATAGCATCCGGAGCACATACAAGTAAGTTCTAAATAATAATGACTATCATTGCAACAACAAGATTTCATTATAAAGTGGGGATATGGATAAATTAGTATTCAGAAGGAAAGAACTAAATAATAACATAATAACTCAATTAATTGTTTCTCTCTATATTTATATGGAGGATGTTTTGAAAGAGGAAAACACAAAGTTGATACAGAGGGTCAGGAACAAGAAGAGAAAGAAATGTTTCTTACTCATTTCTTTAAAGAGAGGATAGAATACCTAGCATGCTTTAGTATGAACATGAATATACTTCATATTTTCATTAAAATCCTCCTTCCCTCCAGTTAGAACAAATTTTTGAATCAGTACAATTGGCATAAAATATCGCACGGTACATATGTGTTATGATAAATGATGCATAACATTTATTATTTTTCAGTAAAAATATATATTATAGTCAATGGTATGATCACTATTTCCTTGAAGTGTAGATTTCACTAAGTTTAAAACAAAGGTATATATCAACTAATATGATAAATTGATAACTTTTTCCAGCTTTATTGAGATACAATTGATATGTGTAAGCTTAAAATATACAACATGATGACTTGTTACACTTATCTACTGCAAAATGATTACCACTATAGTGTTAGTTAACAAATCCATTAGCTTGCAAAATTACTATTTGTTTTTTGTCATGAGAACATTTAAGATTTGCTCTATAGCAACTTTCAAGTATATAATACAGTATTATTAACTATAATCACCACTCTGTGCACTATATCCCCACAACTTATCTTAAAACTGGAAGTTTCTACACTTCTGCTTTTTTTACTATGCCAAAGCCTTCAACTGTGTGGATCACAACAAACTGTGGAAAGCTCTTAAAGAGATGGGAATACCAGACTACATGACCTGCCTCCTGAGAAATCTGTATGCAGGTCAAGAAGCAGCAGTTAGAACTGGACATGGAACAACAGACTGATTACAGATGGGGAAAGGAGTATTTCAAGGCTGTATATTTGTCATCCTGCTTATTTAATTTATATGCAGAGTACATCATGAGAAATGCTGGGCTGGATGAAGCACAAGCTAGAATCAAGATTGCTGGGAGATATATCAATAACCTCAGATATGCAGAGGATACCACACATATGGCAGACAGCAAAGAAGAACTATCCAGGCAAGAGTACTGGAGTGGGATGCATAGTAAATACACAATTTTTATTGTATGTTTTTAATTTTGCAGTGTGACAAAACAGTTTTCTTTGTCAAAAATCATCTCACAATTATAGTGAATGATGTTGGTGTTTTATAATTTTACCATACGCTTTCTTTTATTGGGTATTAGGTTGATTTTTTTTGTTTCTGTAATGGTTTCAAGTAATATTTCAATAAACTTATCTGTATTTTGATTTAGGAAAAAAAAACAGCCTCAATTAAAGTGAAAGAGGAGAGTGAAAAAGTTGGCTTAAAGCTCAACATTCAGAAAACGAAGATCATGGCATCTGGTCCCATTAGTTCATGGCAAATAGATGGGGAAACAATGGAAACAGTGACAGACTTTATTTTGGAGGGCTCCAAAATCATTGCAGATGGTGACTGCAGCCATGAAATTGAAAGATGCTTGCTTCTTGGAAGAAAAGTTATGACCAACTTAGCACATTAAAAAGCAGAGACATTAGTTTGCCAACAAAGGTCTGTCTAGTCAAGGCTATGTTTTTTCCAGTAGTCATGTATGGATGTGAGAGTTGGACTATAAAGAAAGCTGAGAACCAAAGAATTGATGCTTTTGAACTATGCTAGTAGAGTAGACTCTTGAGAATCCCTTGGACAGCAAGGAGCTCAAACCATTCCGTCCTAAAGGAAATCAGTCCTGTATATTCATTGGAAGGACTGATGCTGAAACTCCAATATTTTGGCCACCTGATGCAAAGAACTGACTCATTGGAAAAGACCTTGATGCTGGGAAAGATTGAAGGTGAGAGGAGAAGGGGACGACAGAAGATGAAATGGTTAGATGGTATCACTGACTCAGTGGGCATGAGTTTGAGTAAACTCTGGGAGTTGATGATGGACAGGGAGGCCTGGTGTGCTGCAGTCTATGGGGTGGCAAAGCATCGGACACAACTGAGCAACTGAACTGAACTGAACTATACCCTTTGACTGACACTTTCCTTTAACTCACCTCCCAGCTCCTGGCAACCACAATTCTACTGTTCCTATGAATTTAACTTTTTATTTTCTGCATAAAACTACTCAGAACAGTCTTTAAAGAAGACCTCAATGACTGAGTAGAACATAGAAGCATATAAAATAGACTAAGATGAAGAGAAATCTACAACTAAGGCATTGGAAAGATGGTTGTAGATTCATTCTTTCATCGTACATATTTTAAACACCTATTATGCTCCATTTATAGGCTCAGGATTCAACAGTGAACAGGATAAGATTGTGCTAGAGGAACATATAATCTAGAAAAGGGAATCCAAATTTTCCAGGGAAATGGAAATGGGACGAGGTGTCCGATAAAATATAGGTAATTATAGGGTCTTCCCTGGTGGTCCAGTGGCTAAGGCTCTGTAAATCCAAGATAGAGGGCCTGAGTTTGATTCATAGTCAGGAGACTAGATCCTGCCACAAGTAAGAGTTTGCATGCTGCAACTAAGACCCAGCACAGCCAAATAAATAAATAAGTAATTATTCATGTAGTCTTCAATTTTGATTAATACATAAATAAGCTAAATCAATAATTCAAGAAAAATTGTTATTTATCAGGTGCTGCTTTAGGTACTAATAGGAAATACTCCAATGAATAAAACAAAGTTGCTTCCTTAATGGAGTGTTCATTAGCTGAGGAACACTGACATTAAAACAGATAAATGTGTAAGTACATAATGTGTACTTGATAGTTTTAAGGACCTTTACAGTAATGAAGCAGGATGAGAATAAAAGGCAGGAGTAAAGATGGAAGACAGTAGATTTTCTGTCATACAGCAAAATTGGGGAAGATCTTTCTAAAATGATAATAGTAAATGTGCAGAGACACACAGGAACTGAAAGATGAAAGTTAAATGGAAAAAGAACATTTCAGCAAAAGAAAAGTCCTAATCATGGCCTGGAATGACCCAACATAATTTTTGTCAATGTTCCATTGTATCACACTGTACAGTATATATCCAGAAATATTGGAGCTTATATTTTTGTCCATGTTCCTGTCTTTTGTATCTTTTTTTTCAGGTTCTTCTTCCTATCTGAAATGGTCTTTCTCTTAGTCCCCGAACCATTTGCTACAGGGATCCTTAGAATTAAAATAAGATAATAATATTTAACATACCATTTAGACATTTCTTTTACTAAATAAATTTCTTAAGATATACAATTGTTTATTTATCTGTGCATCCATGGTATACCCTTGGTGCACTATAGCATCTTGGGTACATGTGGTACCTGATACAGAGTAGATCCTTAATTTGGCACTGTCCAAAACAATATGCCAACACCATGCTATCAAAAACTAAAATTTTTAATTATAAAATTAAAACCTATTAATGTTTAATGCAATTCTTTAAATAATAACATCAAACAACTGCTGAATGCTTGCTATATTCTAATTCAGTGTTTTATGTTCTTTACATGCATTAGCTTTTTCAAAATAAAAATTTCAAGAAAAAGAAATGGAAAAGCAAGAAGACACTTGTTCTATAATGTGGTAAGAAAGATATGAAAGAAGAAAAAGCTTTACTAAAGCTCAAACTTTAATCAACAAAGACTTCTGTCTTTAACTGCACAAAAAATTTCAATCAGGAGCTTATCTTAGTACTTCATAAACAGACTAAATTAGGAATGAGATGAATGTATATCTGAAAACAAAATAATGCATCATTTTGCTGTGAGAGCTTACACAGCTTCAAAGAGCAGATGTTTTGGTTCTACCAAACTGTGGTTGACAAATTTGCTAGCAGAGGGAGTGGAAAATTAGTTTTCATTTTTAGAAATTATTTGATAGCATTTACAAACCTTTACTATTTATCACATTGATTAAAAGTTGTCATTTGTGGCACTTTTACTCTTCAAGTACGTGTCAAAACGGTTTCCAGCCGATTCAAATGCACTTCTGAAAGGCATATTAAACCAAACCAGGGTATATATTTTTCTTTTCTTAGGCAATACATCAAATGTATTTATGTAGCAGTAAGCTACATTCTAATATAGGATTGAGAATTTTGCTGATTAAATTTGAGAACATTCTTATCTATCACTTACAAACTTGGAAAGATCTTTAGAACTAAAGATGAATGTGAATAGGTAAGAAATGCTGCGTTGAAGTGTCATGATAAAATGGCTGCAATTTCCATAAAAGCAACAATATCTCAAGCCTATTTATTCCACGAGAACAAATTTTCATTTCAGAAAAAACCAAGATTATTTATTGAAGCTTGTGAATTGGTAGCTAAATTTCCATACGTATTTCTCATGATCATCAGGAGTTTCTTAAATGGATGCTGGAAAAAATAAAGAAAACAGAAAACAGGAAGGAAAGGCTCCACTCCTCTCAATCATTTAATTTTCAGATTTGCAATGCACTGAGTCATGCATGTGTGAATGCGTGCTAAGTGGCTTCAGCCGTGTCTGACTCTCCGTGACGCTATGGACTGTATCCCACCAGGTTCCTTTGTGTCCATGGGATTCTTCTGGTAAGGATACTGGAGTGGGTTACTATGCCCTCCTCCAGGGATCTTCCTGTCCCAGGGATCAAACCCACCTCTCTCCTGAATTTGCAGCAGGTTCTTTACCAGTAGTGCCACCTAGGAAGCCCTCTCATTATAGAACATGTAACTTTCAAAATACATGAAAGGAAGTGAATGTATATTTGTGTAAAATGGTATTAAAATTAAAATTTACTTACATATATGTAAAAATTTAAAATGTTTTAAATGTACAATATAGTCAATGTTATTATAACTAAATCTTAATTTCATTTCAGGGGATGTTATTAAAGACAATACTTTTATTGTGAAATGATAGATTAATATAGATTATTCCTGATACATATAAATGTATACATAAATATCATATATGTGTATGTGTGTGTCTATGTGTGTGTGTAATTTTAGTAAAAGATTTGGGGAAGGGTTCAAAGTAGTAATTTTGCTTTGGATTGAAGACACAGAAAGTGGGGAATAGTATATGATTGGATATCTGTTTGGAATATAATGTAATGAACAATGTATTATTATTTGTCATTTTCTTTCAGAAAGATAATTATATTCAAGTATTTTTTTATATTAACCTATTTCAGAATCTGCCTCATGATGTTCAAAACAACATTCACTAAAAGACAATGTTAGGTACTTGGTACAGGTTGATTGAAACTTATTTGTTTAGTCAATTAGTCTAAGAGATGGATTAAGGAAATAAATAAATTCAAAGAGCCAAATGTAGCATATCAATTAAGTATTGACTCTTAGGAAATTAACATCCCTCAGTAATGCTGAGCTCAGTGACAAAGTCATGTCCATAGATATCTTTAAGATAGACACGTGCATGCAAACAGCATAAATGTTCTCATGTAAGCTCTTGGCTTTTTCTCTATAATTTTCCTACTTACTTGTTCTCCCTAGGAGTCAGTGAAAGCAATGCTCTCTTTTTTCCTATGCTGGTTTTCTAATGTCCTTATAAATGAACTTTTTTATTAATAGCATCTTTACACCATTGGCCTGCAGAGAAGCAAGATGACAAGTATATACATGCTGCCATCAGGGGTACTTGTTCCTTTAACTCTCTATATTAGTGTCTTTCCTTTAGTCAGAGTCCACATTTTGACCATTATAAAGAAATACACAGAAAAACCAGACCCTTTCAGCATGTAATAGAAGAATTTATTATGTAAAAGCAAGAAAGAATCTGTTTATATGGGTGATAATAAACCAAATCAGAAAGCCATCTCTATGATTATGATTGATATAGCTAGCCAGAGTATAAACCACTGCACAGACTTATAAGATAGGCAAAATCAGATTCAGCCATCAAAACTGAAAAATTTTCTTGAATACACTCCTACCCTACAGACCATCACCACTACTATAATGAAACCCAAATTATTTTACCTATATTTTTCAAATGGAAGATTAACAGATGCTAGATAGATAAATACAGTGCTCCCCATACTTTTTACCAAGGACAAGTTTCATGGAAGACCATTTTCCCACAGATGGTGAGTGGGGAAGGAGGATGATTCAGGTGGTAACAAGAGCAATGAGTAGTGATAGGGCGTGCAGATGAAGCTTTGATTGCTTAACTCTTGCTGTGTGGCCTGGTTCCTAACAGGCTGGGGACTGTTATAGTCTGGGGAATGGCAATTGGGGGCCCCTGGATAAATAGATATATATATACTTGCATTTTATGTTATGTGAGATTTAATGATTAATTCATTTAACAAATAGTTAATTTACTTATTTTATGTAAGGCACTGTTCTAGGTACTGGGTATTCAACAGTAGACAAGATAAAGCTCTTACTTGCATGAAGAAAATAGTCTAGCACAACGAATATCTACCTGATTGTTGATATAACATGTTAAGGAGGGGAAAACATTTTAGCTAGGATGTCCAAAGACTATCTCTCAGGGCAGGTAACATTTGCACATATTCCTCTAAGAAGTGAGGGGATAATCCTTGTGATTTAATAAGTGAGGAGTATGATAGCTACTCCCCTATATATGGCCTCCAATAAACCAAGCTATCTAGTGTGCATACCCTTGAATTGATTCTATGCTGGCCTATATCTCCATTAAACAATGGAGCACAGTAACAATCCTGGCCCTAGCTTTTAAGAAACCTTGTTGCTTTCTCTTCCTCTCCTTTTGAATGCTTGTCATTGTAAACCCTGAGCTGCCATGTGAGGAGTTCTTTGATCATGCTGGAGAGACCACATGGAAAGAACATACGTAGAAGTCACATAGAGAAAAGAAGCTCTGGACTACATGAAGGGGGAGTGAATGATACTTAACTATCCTAGCATCCCATTACCTGTAAGTCCAAAGATGTCTCTGGCCTTTGCCAACATCCAGAGCTGGTTATATGTGCATTTGAGCTGTACAGTTCTACCACTAGTCCCACTAGGCCTGGTACTTAGAAGGGCCCGCATTTACATGGGTGTGCTACATTTGTTTAACTGCTCTGATGCTGCTGTTATTAAATTCTTAATTTTAACACTCATTTTCATAGTTGGCTTCTATTACCTGAGACACCAAGTGAAACCAGCAGAAGAACTACAAGCTAAATCCTGTCAACCCACAGACCTAAGATACTTCTTCTTTTAAACCACTACATTTAACACATCAGGGAAATGCAGCCAAAGTATAAATTTGGAAAAACTAAACTTTTGACAATATTTCATTATTCTCAGCGCTGTGTTGGCCATGATGCAAGCCTGCAGGTTAGACATGATGTTACTGAACCAAACTTAGGCCCACTTGCCTGCACATAGGAAAGCCAATCTACTGACACCAGCTGTGTAGTCAAGGAAAGTACAGTGTTTACTGCATGGTACCAGGTAAGGAGAACAGGCAGTTCAAGCTCAAAAGACCCAAACTTCCCAATGGTTTTCTGGGAAGGGGTTTTAAAGGCAGTGTGAGCCAGGAGACTGCAGGGTGTATGATCAGCTCATGCACAATTCTCAGATAGGTTGGCGTTAAGGTGAAGTTTCAAGCATCATCAACATTCTGGTTTCAACAAGTCTAGGGTCTATGTTCTTGTGATCAATATTTTTCATCTCAGGGAGAGGGGGTCTATTTCCTATAAAAGCAACTTAGGAATGTGGTCTTTATCTACATCTTTCAGGGAACTGTGAGTTCACTGACTCTGCTCTGTGGCAGACTGACAGCCCATATTGTTGCCAATTACCCAGCCCAACAGCAATGCTTCGTTTCTATGTCTTCACATTTCCTTATCAATAATTCTTGAGTCAGCCTTTTGAGACCCAAGCCTTGGGAGACTAAAGCAAAGCTTTCTACTTCAAAGAACAGGGACACAGGGCTTGCATATGGTTCCAGTCCCCTCTTTCCTTTGATACTCTTCAATCTTGAGGGGAACACATTCAGAAAAGAAAAGAGAATAAAGTTTCGAATGCAGAGGTTAATCATAAACTCAGCAGAAGAACTCAATTTTAAGGGTACTTGATTTCAGTGATAAGGAGTGAAGTGTTCTTACCCAGACTGACCATTTTAGAATTAAAATATACAATACCTTTCAAAGTATAGGAATGGAGCTGTAAGGGTAATAAGGCCTTAGTTTTATAGTGTAATAGTTAAGGCATCATAATCTAGGATATCAATAAAAAAATTTACTGTCCAATATTTATGCTAAGTTATAAATTTACAAAAACATCTGTAATTTTTTTCTAATGCAAAAGTTGGCATAGAGCCAGAATTCACTAGTGTTGGGTGAAGAGATTGTATCATGTTAATCTGGATTGTTTCAGATTTCTTCATTAAGCAGGGACAGTTGATCATATTATTTATCAAAATTCAATCTAGCCCTAAATACCATAAATTTTCGTAAGAGGTAGAATGCTCCATGGTCATCTTCCCTTCTTAATTAAGATAATTTATTATTTGCTAGACATTGCTCTACCTCTCCTTTATCATCACTTGAAGTTGGATTATTGAAAATATGCTTAGATTTGTTAAGTTTTTCAAAATAATTTATGTTTCCTTTTACTCCACTGTCAAATCATTTGATCTCTGGCACCATTCTTGGAGGACACCTAGTTTATATTTCTGCCAAATAATCCTAGCCATCTACAGATATCATGAGAGAATCTCCTTTTTAAATTTCAATTTATTTATTTTAATTGAAAGCTAATTACTTTTCAATATTGTAGTGGTTTTTGTGGTACACTGACATGAATCAGCCATGGGTTTACATGTGTTCCCCATCCTGAACCTCCGTCCCACCTCCCTCCCCATCCCATCCCTCTGAGTCATCCCAGTGCACCAGCCCTGAGCATGCTGTCTCAGGCATCGAATCTGGACTGGCGATCTGTTTCACATATGATAATATACATGTTTCAGTGCTATTCTCTCAGATCATTCCACCCTCGCCTTCTCCCACAAAGTCTAAAAGACTGTTCTATACACCTGTGTCTCTTTTGCTGTCTTGCATATAGGGTTGTCATTACTATCTTTCTAAATTCCATATATATGCACTAGTATACTGTATTGGTGTTTTTCTTCCTGTCTTACTTCACTCTGTATAATAGTTCCCAGTTTCATCCACCTCATTAGAACTGATTCAAATGTATTCTTTTTAATGGCTGAATAATATTCCATTGTGTATATGTACTATGCTTTCTTATACATTCATCTGCTGATGGACATCTAGGTTGCTTCCATGTCCTGGCTATAATAAACAGTGATGCGATGAACATTGGGGTACACATGTCTCTTTCAGTTCTGGTTTCCTCAGTGTGTATGCCAGCAGTGGGATTGCTGGGTCATATGGCAGTTCTATTTCCAGTTTTTTAAGGAATCTCCGCACTGTTCTCCATAGCGGCTGTACTAGTTTGCATTCCCACCAACAGTGTAAGAGGGTTCCCTTTTCTCCACACCCTCTCCAACATTTATTGTTTGTAGACTTTTGGATGGCAGCCATTCTGACCAGTGTGAGATGGTACCTCATTGTGGTTTTAATTTACGTTTCGCTGAAAATGAGTGATGTTGAGCATCTTTTCATGTGTTTGTTAGCCATCTGTATGTCTTCTTTGGAGAAATGTCTGTTTAGTTCTTTGGCCCATTTTTTGATTGGGTCCTTTATTTTTCTGGAATTGAGCTGCAGGAGTTGTTTATATATTTTTGAGATTAATTCTTTGTCAGTTGCTTCATTTGCTATTATTTTCTCCCATTCTGAAGGCTGTCTTTTCACCTTGCTTATAATTTCCTTCATGTGCAAAAGCCTTTAATTTTAATTAGGTCCCATTTGTTTATTTTTGCTTTTATTTCCATTACTCTTGGAGGTGGGTCATAGAGGATCCTGCTGTGATTTATGTTGGAGAGTGTTTTGCCTATGCTCTAGGAGTTTTATAGTTTCTGGTCTTACATTTAGATCTTTAATCCATTTTGAGTTTATTTTTGTGTATGGTATTAGAAAGTGTTCTAGTTTCATTCTTTTACAAGTGGTTGACCAGATTTCCCAGCACCACTTGTTAATCCATTGTATATTCTTGCCTCCTTTGCCAAAGATAAGGTGTCCATAGGTGCATGGATTTATCTCTGGGCTCTCTATTTTGTTCCATTGATCTATATTTCTGTCTTTGTGCCAGTACCATACAGTCTTGATGACTGTGGCTTTGTAGTAGAGCCTGAAGTCAGGCAGGTTGATTCCTCCAGTTCCATTCTTCTTTCTCAAGATTGCTTTCGCTATTCGAGGTTTTTTTTTGTATTTCCATACAAATTGTGAAATTATTTGTTCTAGCTCTGTAAAAAATACTGTTGGTAGCTTGATAGGGATTGCATTGAATCTATAGATTGCTTTGGGCAGTATACTCATTTTCACTATATTGATTCTTCCAATCCATGAACATGGTATATTTCTCCATCTATTTGTGTCCTCTTTGATTTCTTTCATCAGTGTTTTATAGTTTTCTATATATAGGTCTTTTGTTTCTTTAGGTAGATATATTCCTAAAGTATTTTATTATTTTCTTTGCAATGGTGAATGGAATTGTTTCCTTAATTTCTCTTTCTGTTTTCTCATTGTTAGTGTATAGGAATGCAAGGGATTTCTGTGTGTTAATTTTATATCCTGCAACTTTACTATATTCATTAATTAGCTCTAGTAATTTTCTGGTAGAGCCTTTAGGGTTTTCTATGTAGAGGATCATGTCATCTGCAAACAGAGAGACTCTTTTATGTCTTGTCAACAGCATTTTAGTACACAGTGAACTCTATGTTTGGTGCATTTTGATTAAACACATGCTCAACTCATGAGTTGTAGCACTTCAATTCTTAGATGCTTCATCTTGCATATTATTGTAAAGCTTTACCTCTCCTCCATCTACTATAATAATAGCATTTCTTAAAGATGATTAAATATTTTTTAACTATTTCTTTTAAAATTTATTCCTTGGTATTTTCTACACTATCGTATTGACTATTCATTTAAAATAGACAGTGAAAACTCTCTAATAAAAGATTATGTTAACATATTTGAAACTCAGTTTCCTCAAATATAAAATGAAGGTAAATATATATGTTTTATATCTGAATAAGGATATACTCCCATAGAGTTAACTTATACAAATTTAAATTTGCCTTGTTGTTTTTCAGTCACTCAATTGTGTCCGACTCAATTGTGTCCGACTCTTTGTGACCCCATGAACTGCAACATGCCAGGCTTCCCTGTACTTCACTATCTCCTGGAGTTTATTCAAACTCATATCTTACTTTCAAAGTTCAAACAACTTTGTACAGGAGGGAAACTTTTCCATTCTTTCCTTCTGTGTTCTTTGGAGGGTCTAATAATTTAACTAACATAAGGCAGTTTAACAGGAGAAAAACAAATTTCATTTCATACAAAGGGAAGTCCTATTAAAACTATGAGACAAGTGACCAAAGCAGGTAGCTTTTGTATCTTTTAGAGAAAGAAACAATGATTGTGAAGAATTGACATGACAAAGAATTTTGGACCTGAGGTAGTGAATTAGTGAGGAAGTAACAAGGTGTGTTCATACAGCCTTTTTGGCCCTAAATTCCCTGTTTCTGGTGATAAGGATGTCTCTTCCTCCCACTATAAAGAAGGACCTTTCACATGGGAGATTTATTTACTGCTTTAAAGGGGACAAAGAAGGGTCTTTGCACTGGCTGTTTCTGGAGTAACTTTAATTAAAAATAATCAGTATGCCAAAGAGGCATGATTAGAGGTGACATATTTGCTCCCCTAGCAAGCTCTAAATCAAACTGCACTCCTCCTCCAGGGCTCTAGGGCACCATTGGTGTGACCTCACTATCCCTCTTGTCCCTGCTCCTCCCACTGCCTTTCTCATTTGCCACACCATAGGCAGACTGGTTTGCAGAGGTTGAAAAATACTCCCATTCTTGTACTCACCCCAGATGCCTCACATACGTTCTTCTGTCTATCTGGAAAACACTTCCTGACACCTTTGCATTGCCTTATTTTGATTCTTTACTTTGGTCTTTCTTCATATTTCACCCCCTCAGATATCATGTTCCACTCATCTGTATACCCTAACCCAGGTTTACTGCTCATATCACTCCTTAAAATTTGAATTTGTATGTATTTTACTTACTTACTCTCTCTCTCTTTCACTAGGAAGTAAGAACTGGGATTTTATTTTAAGCACTGCTGGACTCATAGCATCTAGAACTGAGGATGAATGCATACTTGTCAGATGAAGGAATAAAATAGAGGGGTGTATAGTTACTCACTTACATGGTTCTTCCAAGTGGATTGCATGCATGCCTTCAATTCTTTTCCTCTCCAGGCATTCATTTCCTTTTCCATGTAACTTGGCAGCACTGCATGGCCCTTTTCTGCCACATCCCTAGACTCTGGGCTCAGCTTTGTGATTTTAGTGAGCAGCAGAATGTTAACAAATGTGAATAAGTGAGGCAAGAGGAAGCACTTGCTTATTTCTGATTGCAGTCTTATTTGTAAGACTTTACAATGAGAATAGACTCACTTGGACTAACATGGGATATAGAATATGTAGCAGAGACGAGCCTTTTCTGTCATTTTGGTTGAAATCACTCTAAATGAGTACTGCACGCATGCTAAGTTGCTTCAGTTATATCTGACTCTCTGAAACCCTGTGGACTACATCCCACTAGGCTCCTTTGTCCATGGGATTCTCCAAGCAAGAATACTGGAGTGGGTTGCCATATCTTCCTCCAGGGGATCTCCCTGACCCAGGGATCGAACCTGAGTCTCTTATGTCTCCTGGATTGGCAGGTGGGTTATCACTAGGACCACCTGGGAAGCCCCTAAATGAGTAGACCTGGGTCTGATGCCAAATGTATGCCTAAGCCCAATCATGACAAGAACTGGCTGCACTAGCTCATGAAGACTCATGAGCTCAATAAAAGTTTATTGTGATATTTTACTGAGGTTTTGTGATCGTTTTCAGAATTGTTGTGGCAATAGAAAACTAATAGAATAGAAAACAAGTCCAAAAAGTTTATTTTAATTATTTTATAATTTCATTACCAAAGCAGTGCATTCCCCTGTAACAAATGAAACAATTAAAAAAGAACATCACAATCCATTAGGAATTCTTTTATTGATTTATTTATTTAATTTTAGGAATTTTTTAAAATCACCCCTTCGTGAGAAATCTCATAGAAGAAATAGAATTTATAAGAAAAGCCAAGTGGAAATTATAGAACTAGAAAACAACAGCATTCCAGGGACTTGTGTGACAGTAACAAAAGTGCTAACATTCATATCATTGGAGTTTCAAGAGGGGAAAACAAAAAGAGAATGGGGTCAAAAAAGTATTCAAAGAAAGAATTCTTGATGAAAATTTCCCAAATTGGTAAAAAGTCATAAACCTACAAAAGAAATCCATACCAAGACACCTCATAATTAAGCTGCTGAAATCTAAACAGAAAGAAAAGTCTGGAAGCACCCAGAGGGAAACAGTGTATTATTTATATAGGAACACCAATTCAAATGAGAGCAGATTTCTCATCTGAAACCATGAAGGCCAGGAAGAAATGGCTTAGTAGTTTTCAAATAAAAGAAAAGAATTGTCAACAAGAGATCCTATATCCAGGGAAAATATTCTTCAGGAATGAAGGGAAAATAGAGCCGTTGTCAGATGAAGTAAAATTAAGAGAAGCTATTTTAGCAAAACGAACCTGAAAAATGGTTAGAAGTTCTCTCAAAAGAAAGGAAATAATAATAGGAGAATGTATGAAATTTCAGAAAGGAAAAAAAAATGAGTAAAAGTAAAGGTACATATAATAGACAATTCTCATTTTTGAGTTTTATAAGCCATATTTGAAGGTGGAAACAATTATAAAAGCGTCTGATGTACTCAATGAATATAGACACGTACTTAATACAATTAAAATTTGAAAAGGGGGAGGGTAAAGAGACTAATGGAAGTAAAATTTCTATGTTTCACTAGAACTGGCGATATTTCAATGCCAGTTGATAGTGATAAGTTTCACATATTATTTTTAATACTTTGAGTAACTACTAAGAGATTTGTAAAGAGTGAGATATTAAGAAACATAACCAAATCAGGATGAAATCCTAAAAAATGTTCAAATATCTACAGTAAATTAAGCAAAGAGAAATAAAAGAATGAGCAAAAGAGAAAAATCAGAAGAGAAATATTAAAATAAAGGCTTCCCTTATATTCTAGGACCATTTGGTTTGAAGCTATTATACTTTTTGCATTTTTACAATTGAGAAATTTTCATGTTATTTTTAAATTCTCTATTTCACTCAAAGTTACTAAGTTTCTAGAAAACAGAAGCTGTTTTTTTCATCTCCTTATTATAAATGTGTGCCACATAATGTCATTTGATTTATGTGTCCAGCAAGTGGCACTGCCAAAGGGTGGCTCTGGGGGAAAAGATTTAGTCCCCTCACAACACTGTCATCCATCCACTCCCAAGTCAATTCAATTAATCTAAGTAAAAATGTTGTGCATAATATTCAAATGCAGCTTCAAAAAAATCCTCCTAGCTTCTCTCTTACAACAAAGTTTTAGCTTCTCAGCTCTTCATACATAGAAATTGACATGTAGGAGCTTTCAACAAGTCAATAAGAATATGTTTGCTTTGAGTTTAACAGACTGTATCCTTTGGGGTGCTTTGTCCTATTATTAGATGAAACTATATATGGATATATTTTATCAGTTAAAGATTTTTATGATATTTACATTCAAATGATACATTTTATGTTATCTGCTGAAAATCAGAGACATACATATAATATACAAATATGTTTAAGACTATTGCCTAGCTGTTTTTTTCTATTGTTAATATACAGTACATTTAAAAATTTGTTACCATGGATTTAATTAAGTAGATTTGATTTATGTAGTGTTTTTCTTGAGTTTTTAATATAGGTGACCAGGTGAAATAAAAATGGATGTTTTGAAGGGGAAAAACTTTACAAACAAAGCAAATGTTTCCACTGATTTAAGATAACTGCTGTTCATTTTTCATGCATATATATGTGCAGGTGTGTGTGTCTGTGTGTATGTGGGTGTGTGTGTTAGTGTGGTGGTTCTTTCCAAGTGAATGAAATATGAATTTTTATATCCTCTATCAGATATTATTTAATATTAATAGTATGATGTGTTGTTCTTTGTCATTGTTTAAGATGTCTCTTTGTTTTTTCCATAGCATGAGTATTTGTTTGATTTCTCTTTTCTTGGCCCAAATTTCTACATTTTGTTATGTCTGTAGAATACTGATGCATGGTTTGAATATGCATTAGATTCTTCTTAAGCTAACTTTGCTATCACAATTCAGGGTTTAAATATTTCATATTAAAATCTTTCTATTCTTCAAACATCTGAAAATGACCTGTTTTCAAAGTCCATAAAGCTATTTGAAGTATAAGTCTATTTCATTAACATGTTTAACAGTTCCTTCTGTACTTGTTCATATGTTCAAAATTTTAAAATTCAGTTAAAAAGTCAAGAGCATTTTAATTTACTATATACCATCAGAATTGACAGTAGCAATAATAAAGTTTGAGGGGAAAATAATTTTTCAAAATAGTTAAAAGAAGAAATATTAAATATTTTATGACATCAAAAAAAAAAAAAAAAACGTAAGTCATGTTTTATACAGTGTGGTTCCTTGTGGTATATAATTGTTAACAAAAAATATCCAAAACTTGAATATAAGGCCATTTCAATGTTATACTGACATGTTATTTAGTAGTATAAGTAATAAAAGAATGTATTTGTATTTGCTTTTGCTACTTACTGTTTTCTGAGAGCCCAGGCATTGTGACAGAAGAAACAGCAAATCTGTCACAAGACTATTCCCACTGCTTCTTCTCTTTTCCATTCCTTAAACATACTGGGCATGCTCTCGAGCACGCCCTTGTGCTAACTGTTCTCTGTTGCCTGAGATATCCAAATTGTTCCTTCCTTTGCTTTTGTCAATTCTCTGGGCAAATGTCCCTCTTCATAAGTGCCTTCAATGATTAGCTTATTAAAAACATAAATGAATTAATCATCATTATCTCTCTACCTGCTTTATTTAATTTCATACCACATATGAAGTTTATTTCTATATGGCATTTTCCTCAGTGAAATATAAGATCCCTGATGTCAGAGACTCTGTTTGATTCTGCCTAGCACATAACATTCATGCCTGATGGGTTTTTGATAAATAAATTGACCTATTGGCACTATGCTTTTTTTTCTTTCAGTTTTACTGAGATGGAATTGCCATACAGCACAATATAAGCTTAAGGTGTACAGCATAACGATTTGACTTATATACATATAGAAATGATTATCACAATAAGTTTAGTGAACATCCATTCTCTCATATAGATATAACAGAGAAAATTTGTGTATGTGTGATGAGAATGCTCAAACTACCGCACAATTGCACTCATCTCACACACTAGTAAAGTAATGCTCAAAATTCTCCAAGCCAGGCTTCAGCAATATGTGAACCGTGAACTTCGAGATGTTCAAGCTGGTTTTAGAAAAGGCAGAGGAACCAGAGATCAAATTGCCAACATCTGCTGGATCATGGAAAAAGCAAGAGACTTCCAGAAAAGCATCTATTTCTGCTTTATTGACTATGCCAAAGCCTTTGACTGTGTGGATCACCTAAA
>NW_011494708.1:11388170-11389367 GCF_000754665.1 Bison bison bison | reverse complement strand
CTATGTTAACAGCCTGATGCACGTACTTCAGTATTTTCCCAATATTAAGTGTTTCTGAAAATCAAAAAGAATGAGAAATGTGCAGTATAGTCTGCTATATTGGGGATCTATAGAAAATATTTTGTAACAAAGGAAGGTAATCCAACTTATTTAGAAAGGTTACTCTAAGGGCAGGAACATGGTGATGGGACCCTATATACAGAAGTAGATAAGAAGTGATTCTAATAGACCATGAAAAGGTAATGGGAGTTGATATTATGGTAGAAATAGAAGTAACAAGTGTGGACGATGAATAAAACTAGGACTTCATTTTTCAGAATTTAAACATGAGTGAGTAAGATAAAGCACAGAAAGACATGACTTGCCAATATGTGCATAAAACTGTAAAATTGAAGAGTACTTTATACCTTCATCTCTTTATTACTAGACCCTTCATTTGATATCTAGTCTGTATTTGTGATGCCAGTTAATTCATCCAGCCAAAACATTAAAAGCATCCTTAACCCTTTCAACTCTCACATCTCCCCAGATCCACTCTCCTAGTCCTCCACAACTTATTTTTTTAAACATTTCTGACTCTCTATACCCATCTGACAGCAACAAGAATGAAGGTTCAGTGCAAATCAGAGCCAGTTATCACTCTAGTTCTCCTTGTCCCTTGGTGTCAGCAAGGCCCAATGAAGAGTAGGGTCCCCTTCCACCATGTAGTGATGAGGTAAAACAAGCTGGTGGAAGGTGAAGTAGTTGATGAGTGTCAACTACTTTTTTCTACTGGTGTCAGAGGGGAATAATGGGGAGCTGAGCTTATACCCCTAATCAGAAGCAAAAAGGCAGTGATCATCAATGACCTGCTTTTACTGAGGAAATGTCAGCAAGGACTAGGGGAGCTGTAGTTCTGTCCACTCATCTGAAATGAAGAGGTGTGCATAAATGTTCCATTTTTGCCAAGAGGTATTCATGAGCATAATGAAAAGCTAGGCATTTCACCTAGTAGGCTCTAGTGATCCACCTCAACAGAGGGACTATCTACTAGGAAAGATTAAATAGGATCCAGAGACTCATAATATAAACTATAATATGTCCAGTGTATCATCTGTCATGCAAAGAACGAAGAAAACCCTAATGGGAAAGGATAATCACCAGACACCAAATCAGCTTTTTCAGGAAAATCCAAAAAGTATTTTTCACTAGCAATCT
>NW_011494708.1:11387734-11388070 GCF_000754665.1 Bison bison bison | reverse complement strand
CTTGATGAAAGTGAAAGTGGAGAGTGAAAAAGTTGACTTAAAGCTCAACATTCAGAAAATGAAGATCATAGCATCTGGTCCTATCACTTCATCGGAAATAGATGGGGAAACAGTGGAAACAGTGTCACACTATTTTGGGGGGCTCCAAAATCACTGCAGGTGGTGACTGCAGTCATGAAACTAAAATACGCTTACTCCTTCAAGGAAAGTTATGACCAACCTAGATAGCATATTCAAAAGCAGAGACATGCCTTTGCCAACAAAGGTCCATCTAGTCAAGGCTATGGTTTTTCCTGTGGTCATGTATGGATGTGAGAGTTGGACTGTGAAGAAGGC
>NW_011494708.1:11384840-11387634 GCF_000754665.1 Bison bison bison | reverse complement strand
GAAAAGACTCTGATGCTGGGAGGGATTGAGGGCAGGAGGAGAAGGGGACGACAGAGAATGAGATGGCTGGATGGCATCACTGACTTGATGGATGTGAGTCTGGGTGAACTCTGTGAGTTGGTGATGGACAGGGAGGCCTGGCGTGCTGCGATTCATGGGGTTGCAAAGAGTCAGACACGACTGAGCGACTGAACTAAATTAAACTGATGAGAATGTTTAGAATTTACTCCCGTACCTTCCTTTCATATGTTGCACATTATACCCCTAGTACTTACTCATAACTGGAAGTTTGTACTTTTTCACTGGTTTTTATCAAATCTCTGCTACCTGTATCACCCACTCTGGTAACCACAAATCTGATCTCTTTTTCTATGATTTTGTTTGTGTTTTGTTTTTGCAGTATAATTGACCCATAACTCTATGTTAGTTCCTGTTACACGGCATAGTGATTTGGTATTTCTATGCATTTTTAAATGATAACCACAGAAGTTTAATTATGAGTCAGCATGACACAAAATATATGTATTGCTACTCACCATTTTACCCACACTGTATATTTCATACCTGTGATTCATTTCTTTTGCAACTGAAAGTTTGTACCTATTTTTTCCTCCATCCACCTCTCTCCCCTCTGGCAACCACCCATTTATTCTCTACATCTTTATTTCTCTGTTTTATCACATTTTTTGTTTTGATCTGTAGGTTTCACATATAAGTGAAATCATCCAGTATTTGTCTTTCTCTGTCTGACTAATTTCACTTAGCATAATGCCTTCTAGGTCCATCAGTATTCTCACAAATAGCAGATTTCATTCATTTAATGGTTGAGTAGTATTCCATTGTATATATACCACATCTTCTTTATTTATTCATCTATTGATGGTCACTTGAGTTGCTTCCATATATTGGCTATTATAAATAGTACTACAATGAGCATAGGGATGCATATATTTAATTACTAATTATCTAATGCATATTTCTAATTACTGTGTTTGTTTTCTTTGGGTAAATACCCAGGAATGGAATTGCTGGATCATATGGTAGCTCTATATGCAGTTTTCTGAAGACTTTCCATACTGGCTTTCACAGTAGTTGCACTGGTTTTAGTTAGTTAGTGTTAGTCACTCAGTCATGCCAGACTCTTGTGACCCCATGGACTGTATGTAGTCTACCAGGCTCCTCTGTCCTTAGAATTCTCCAGGCAGGAATATTGGAGTGGTAGCCATTCCTTTGTTCAGGGAATCCTTCCAACCCAGACACTGAACCGAGGCCTCCCACGTTGAAGGAAGATTCTTTACCATCTAAGCCACTAGGGAAACTCATAAACAAGTGCATGAATGTTAAGTTGCTCCAGTCGTGTCTGACTCTGTGATGCCATGGGCTATAGCCCATTAGGCTCCTCTGTCCATGGGATTCTTCAGGCAAGAATAGAGTGGTGTCGGTTGCCATTTCCTTCTCCAGGGAATCTTCCTGACTCAGGGATTGAACTCAAGTCTATGCACCAATTTACGTTCCTACTAACAGTGCCAGAGGGTTACCTATTTGCCACATCCTCACAAATGCTTGTCTTTTTGATAATAGTCATTCTGGTGGGTGTGAGGTAATAGCTCACTGTGGTTTAGTTTTGCACTTCACTATTACTAGTAATGTTGAGCATCTTTTCGTTTACTTGTTGACCATCTTTATATTTCCTTTGGAAAAAAGTCTGTTCAGATCCTGGGCCCATCTTTTTATTGGGTTTTTTGTTTGTTTGTTTTTGATGTGTTCTTCAGTGATCAATGCAAAGAAATAGAGGAAAACAACAGAATGGGAGGGCCTAGGGATCTCTTCAAGAAAATCAGAAATACCAAAGGAACATTTCTTGCAAAGATGAGCTCGATAAAGGACAAAAATGATATGGACCTAATGGAAGCAGAAGATATTAAAAAGAGATGGCAAGAATACACAGAAGAACTGTACAAAAAAGATCTTCACGACCCAGATAATCACAGTGGTGTGATCACTGACCTAGAGCCAGACATCCTAGAATGTGAAGTCAAGTGGGCCTTAGAAAGCATCACTATGAAAAAAGATAGTGGAGGTGATGGAATTCCAGTTGAGCTCTTCCAAATTCTGAAAGATGATGCTATGAAAGTGCTGCACTCAATATGCCAGCAAATTTGGAAAACTCAGCAGTGGCCACAGGACTGGAAAAGGTCAGTTTTTACTCCAATCCCAAAGAGAGGCAATGCCAAAGAATGCTCCAACTACCGCACAATTGCACTCATCTCACACGCTAGTAAAGTAATGCTCAAAATTCTCCAAGCCAGACTTCAGCAATATAGGCAGAGGAACCAGAGATCAAATTGCCAACATCCACTGGATCATAGAAAAAGCAAAAGAGTTCCAGAAAAACATCTATTTCTGCTTTATTGACTATGCCAAAGCCTTTGACTATGTGAATCACAATAACTGTGGAAAATTCTGAAAGAGATGGGAATACCAGACCACCTGACCTGCCTCTTGAGAAATTTGTATGCAGGTCAGGGAGCAACAGTTAGAACTGGACATGGAACAACAGATTGGTTCCAAATAGGAAAAGGAGTTCGTCAAGGTTGTAAATTGTCACCCTGTTTATTTAACTTATATGCAGAGTACATCATGAGAAACGCTGGACTGGAAGAAACACAAACTAGAATCAAGATTGCCGGGAGAAATATCAGTAACCTCAGATATGCAGATGACACCACCCTTATGGCTGAAAGTGAAGAGGAACTCAAAAACCTCTTGATGAAAGTGAAGGTGGAGAGTGAAA
>NW_011494708.1:11361452-11384740 GCF_000754665.1 Bison bison bison | reverse complement strand
TGAAAGTAGAAAGTAGGAGAAGTGAAAAAGTTAGGCTTAAAGACTCAACATTCAGAAAACAAAGATCATGGCATCCGGTCCCATCACTTCATGGGAAATAGATGGGGAAACAGTGGAAACAGTGTCAGACTTTATTTTTCTGGGCTCCAAAATCACTGCAGATGGTGACTGCAGCCATGAAATTAAAAGACCCTTACTCCTTGGAAGGAAAGTTATGACCAACCTAGATAGCATATTCAAAAGCAGAGACATTATTTTGCCAACAAATGTTCGTCTAGTCAAGGCTATGGTTTTTCCTGTGGTCATGTATGGATGTGAGAGTTGGACTGTGAAGAAGGCTGAGTGCTGAAGAATTGATGCTTTTGAACTGTGGTGTTGGAGAAGACTCTTGAGAGTCCCTTGGACTGCAAGGAGATCCAACCCGTCCATCTGAAGGAGATCAGCCCTGGGATTTCTTTGGAAGGAATGATGCTAAAGCTGAAACTCCAGTACTTTGGCCACCTCATGCAAAGAGTTGACTCATTGGAAAAGACTCTGATGCTGGGAGGGATTGGGGGCAGGAGGAGAAGGGGATGACAGAGGATGAGATGGCTGGATGGCATCGCTGACTCGATGGACGTGAGTCTGAGTGAACTCCGGGAGTTGGTGATGGACAGGGAGGCCTGGCCTGCTGTGATTCATGGGGTCGCAAAGAGTCAGACACAACTGAGCGAGTGATCTGATCTGATGAGTTGTTTCTATATTTTTTATATTAAGCCCTTATCAGACATACTATTTGCAAATATCTTCTCTCATTCATTAAGGTTCTTTTTTTCTTTTGATGGTTTCCTTCACTGTGCAAAAGTTATTTAGTTTGTTGTAGTTTCCTTTTATTACCTTTGCTTTTGTTTCCCTCTCCTGAAGAGACATATTCCTACTCTCACCCAGCAAACTATTAAGTCTAGTCTCAAAGAATGTACTGCCCATGTTTTCTTCTAGGTTTATGGTTCCAAGCAGTGAATTTAAGCCTTTAGTCCATTTTGAGCTTATTTTCGTGCTTAGTGTAAGAAAGTAGCCCAATTTGATTTTTTTGCTTGAAGCTGTCCAGTTTTTCCACACTATTTACTGATGAGGTTGTCTTTTCCTCTTTGTATATTCTTGCCTCCTTTGTGATAGATTAATTGCACATAAAAGTGTGAGTTCATTTCTGGCATTGCTCTATGTGTCTGTTTTTGTGAAATACTATGCTATTTTGATTACTATAACTTTGTAGTCTTATCTGATGTTGGGGGACATGATTCCTTCAGTGCTGCTCTTCATGCTTACCACTGCACCAGCTATTCAGGCCCTCCCGTGTTTTCATACAAATTTTAAAATTTTTGTTCTAGTTCTATGAAAAATGTCATTGGTGTCTTGATAGGAGTTGCATTGAATATGTATATTATGTTGGGTGGTATGGATATTTTAACAATATTAATTCTTCTAATCCATGAATGATATATATTTTTCCATCTGTTGGTGCAATTTTTTATTTCTTTCATCAGTGTCATAGTTTTCTGAGTACAGGCATTTTACTTCCTCAGTTAGACTTTTTTCTTTGGTATTTTATTACTTTCTATATGATTTTAAATGAGATTGCTTTTTAAATTTCTCTTTCTGATAGCATATTGTTGATATAAAACAGATTTCTGTATATTAATTCTGTAACCTGTAACTTTACTAAATTTATTGATTATCTCTAATAGTTTTTGGTGGTGTTTGAGGATTTTCTATATATATTGTCATGTCATCTACAGGTAGTGATAGTTTTCCTTCTTCCTTTCCAGTTTGAATTTTTCTTTTCCTGTCTGATTGCTGTGGCTAGGACTTACATTACTATGTTGAATAAAAGTGATGAAGGTGGACATCCTTGTCCTGCTCTTAGTCTTGAAAGAAATGCTTTCAGCTTTTCACCATTGAGTATGATGTTAGCTGTGGGCTAACATACATATGTCAACTAACATACGTGGTCTTCTATGTTTAGGTATGCTCCCTCCAAACCCTCCTTTTTGTATCATAAATGAATATTGAATTTTGTCAAAAGTTTTTGTGCTTCAGTTTGTTAATGTGGTGTATCAGACTGATTAATTTGCTGATATTGAAACATCCTTGTATCCCTGAGATTAATCCCACTTGATCATGGTATGTGATCCTTTTAATATATTGTTGAATTTGGCTTGCCTATATTTTGTTGAATATTTTTACATCTATGTTCATCAGTAATATTGGCCTATAATTTAATTTTTGTGGTATCTTTGGCTGGTTTTGATACTAAGATGATGCTGGCCTTGTGGAATGAGTTCAGAAGCATTCTTTTCTTTGTAAGCTTTTACAATAGTTTGAGGATAGGTGTTGACTCTGCACAATGCCTTTTGTAGTTGCAATAAGGCAAATCATTTCTCAGTTCTCTCTGTTTTATATGCTTGTTTTATCTTGCTTTTTCTTTCCGCAGGATTTGGTTAATCACTGTAAATAATGAGCTTTTCTAAATATTTCTTCTTGCTAAATTTGCTGGCACTTCTGCTTTTGTAAATTTCTCCTTTGATGTAATACTTTACAATAAATAATCTAAATGTATCTTTTCTCACAAAAAATATTGCAGATCATAAATGTGTCTGTTTAATGTTGAATAAATTTTTTGATAATATATTTATTACTTTATGCAGACATCTATTCCTTAACTATACATGGAACACACCACATACTATGTGACAGAATTTATACAGATGTGATGGTTAAAACCTTTTTTCCCTGTCATCTGTCTGGGTTGATGACTATGAATAAAGACACAGTTCATGTTCTAGCAACGTCTAAATAGAGGCTTTTAGTATAGCCTTTCTGGATGTACTCTGCATAACTGGAAGCGGGTATTTTTCATCTACCTACACTGTGAACAAACATACACAGTGGCTGTGCTGATGAAACTTCCTAGCTTTCTCCAAAATTATTTTGATACCTCCTTTTAACCCCATAGCTCTTAAAATAGGCTTCATCATAAAACTTACCCCAACAGTGTAGATCTATTGAATATTTGTCCACTTTCACCAAAATATATTACATGGGTATGAATTTGATGTTTCATATCTTATGTTACTGTCTACCACAGTGCATAGTAGGTAGTTTAAAAATACTTTTGAGATTAATGAGTGATGTGTACAAGCAAATTATACATAACAAATTATTTTGAATTTATTTTAAAAGAAAAGAAATTCCTAGAAACAGAATATAATTCTAGGGCCTTCTCTGGTGGCTCAGACAGTAAAGAATCCACCTGCAATGTGGGAGATCCAAGTTTGATACCTGGGTCAGAAAGATCCACAGGAGAAGGAAATGGCCACCCACTCCAATATTCTTTCCTGGAGAATTCCATGAACACAGGAGCCTGGTGAGCTCTAGTCTATGGGGTCACAAAGAGTCAGACAGGATTGGGCAACTAATACTTTCACTTTCATGTATAAAGTGGTTTGAATGTAAACATAAGAAGAAAATCTCATTTTTGTACCTGAAACATCTTTTTAACTGAAAAAAATATTTATTTATTTGGCCATGTTGGGTCTTAGTTGCAGCATGCAGGCTCTTTGTTGCAGTGCACATGCTTCTCTTTAGTTGTGATGCTCCACACTCTAGTTGTGGCGCTTGGGTTTAGTTGTCTGTGGCATGTGGGATCTCAGTTCTCTGACTAGTAATCAAACTGAGGTCTCCTGAACTGGAAGGTGTGTTTTGAATCACTGGATCCCCAGGGAAGTCCCCTGACCTGAAGCTTCCTAACAATTTAAATCCTATTTCATTCTAAGTCTCCTAGCTTCTAAAAGTTACTATTCAGATAGCCACTGAGGCAGTGATTACTATTTCCCTTCTCTTTTGTGGATACTCCAGGGAAGTAGTATATTTCTCAGTAATCTTGCATACACATGTACTCAAGACACTAGTTCTAGCTATTGCAATGTGAATGAAAGTGATAAGTGCAGCTTCCAGGCCAGGGCATTTAAAAAAAAAAAACCAGAGGTGTGCCTTCCATACTTTCTCTTACTTCTCTTGTAGTTTGGCTCCAGACAGACATGTTTGAATACAGGAGGTTTATTTTGGAGAATACTCAAGAATAATGCCTGCAGAGAGGTGCAGGAAGCAGGATTGAAAAGAGAGAGGGTAGCTGAACAGTTCTCTCTGCAATAGAAGAATGAATCTGCAGTATAGGACTCTGCCAATGCCACAATGAGTTCAAGGCTGGTACGGCCTTTCAGAGATAGCAACCCTTGAGTCAATGACACTGATCTTTGTAACTTCATATTGACCAGTTATTTGTTGTGGATAGCCTCTGAGGAAAAGAGTAACCTTGAGAAAGATAGCTTGTTTAGCCAAGGATAACTGAAGAGGCAAGGAGCTTTGCATGATCAAGAGTGGAGCAATAAGTACTTAGGTCCGAGAAGGGATGCACACCATAGCACTAACTATATTTCCTCTAAAAAAATGCAGATTGCATTGGGAAGCAAATGAATAATGTAGTCATGACATAGAATCAGCTACAGTATGTGAATTACTTTGTGAAGGGAAGCTACCCAGGAGCATTCACTTATGAGAAGGAAATAAAGTCAAAATAAAGTCTAATGTGTTTTAGCTACTGAAATGCCCAGAATCTTAATCTAATGTCTAATTGTCTAATGTCTAATTGTTATGTGTGTGTATATATATATATATATACATGAAACATAATTTTTAAAAGATATTTATACAAAAGGATAAGTTTTGTCAATTGTTTTCAGAGTAATCCATTTCTAATATTGCCCTTCCTCCCAACACTGCCTTTTAAGTTAAAGGAATGAAAGTACATAGAGCAATTATACAGATGGCATAATGTTTACCAGTGTTGCCAGGAAACTCCTGTGAGAGGCTATATTTCAGAAGCACAATATCTAAAGCCATTGATTTAAAATTATTCATCCCTGAGGGATTTTAAACTACACAGCACTCTCCACAACTGTTTTCATGTGAGGTATTAAAATCCAGTGATTTCACATATGTATTCATTATTCGAGTAGCATCCACTTGCAGAAATAACTGTTTATTACTATACACAACTTTTGAAGTTTAAAAGGTATAATTTAGTCTGAAATTGCTCTAGGCCTCAAAGGGAGACAATATAGACAGGTATATAAATGATTCTTCTTAAGAAATATAATTCTCAATTCTTATTTCTTTTAGTTGGAGCTCTAAAATAAAAATCTTTGACTAAAGGAACAAGCAGTATTCACTATGTAAGTGCAATTCAAGTATCTGAGATAAATAATCATCCTGATCATGTTGCCAGATACAATTCTGAATATGGAATATTTCAGCATTCCAGGGCAAGTTGATCAAATGATTCAGGGCTGAATTATTATCCTTTGCATTGAAATGTTGAGGGGGGATGGTTAGTAATATTTATGCCAAAATAAATTTTCTTTCTGACATAAAAACTGTATGGTTGAGAGACCTAAAATATACCTGTACACTAGGAGATTCAGAAATATTTAGAGATATAACTTAATCTTCCAAACCTAATTGAATCTCCAACTACAATATAGTCATACGCTGTGCTGTGGTTAGTTGCTCAGTCATGTCTGACTCTTTGTGACCCCACTGACTATAGCCCACCAGGCTCCTTTGTCCATGGGGATTTTCCAGGTAAGAATACTGGAGTGGGTTGCCATGCCCTCCTCCAGGGGACCTTCCCAACCCAGGCATCGAACCCAGGTTTCCCGCACTGCAGGTGAATTCTTTACTGTCTGGGTCACCAGGGAAGCCCACAATATAGTCATAGGAAACATAAAATATTAGTTAGCATTGGACTTAAATATGTGACTTTTGAAATAAAAGTGGTGCTGAATTGGAATCCTTAATACAATCCTTATAAATTGTGTGACTGTGGATTAGTCACCGAGACTTAATTTTCTTATTAGTGAAATGGAGTAAATTATGTCTATGCTTTGTTGGATTTATCGAATAAATGATACACGTGCAATGCTCTTATTACAGTGGATCATGACGTGCAAGTGTTCATAATGTGATTGGCATTTTACTGTTATTATAATAATTTAAACATATAAAAGCAAAGCTTCATTTGAGATAGCTATTCAAAAATAGCATGTTTCTATGACGTTACTGGTTTCCACAGTTACATTATAGTGTAGGACATATTATCAAACATGAAGTAGGTAAATGATTCAATCATCTGATACAAAGGAACAGACAATTATTGAAACTGAAAAAAAATTATGTGATTAGAAATTGTTGCCTCATTTGCATAATTCAAAAGTAGCATTTCATTTGAAATGCATCTTAGTAATACAGTAAAAGCCAAGTGATTAAAGGTATCTGGTATTCATGAAAGGACAGACTAAAAGCTCAGTTTCTTTCTTCTCAGAAGACACAAATATTCTGAGACTTAGATCTAAATATAGACATAGTTATATATAATTAAGGTGAAGCGTGTACAGATTATTTAGTCATCCATTCTGAAAAAAAATTTTTACTATTTGGAAGAATAATGATTTTAAATGTCAACTTTACTTCTTAAATAATTGGAATTCCTTCAGTCTCTTGAAAGCTAAATATTCCTTTTTGATGTTAGGTCTCTGAATAAATATTTTTCCCAGTTTGAATGTTTCTCTAAATCCCTATCCTGATTTAATCCCATACACCCTTCAGATTTTAGCTTCTTTGTGAGTGCCATAGACATAACTTTCCCAACTCCTCTTAAAAGCCCAATCTATCTTTTATAACCTGGCCTAGAGATTGATTCCTTTCCATTGCAGCATATGGCTGTTGGAATTTACATGTATTTTAGTGATTTGTTGTTCTGTCACTCAGTTGTGCCTGACTCCTTACAACCCCATGGACTGCAGCATGCCAGGCTTCCTTGTCCTTCACTGTCTCCTGGAGCTTGCTCAAACTTATGTCCATTAGTTATTTTAATAATTTATGTGATTATTATTTCTGCTAATTATAGCAAGAATTCACAAGGAATGACACCATTTCTATTTTTACACATATTTTCCCTGGTCCCTAGATCAAGGATTAAAAACACATCACCAAGAAGTTAGAAGAAAATAGTTATCAAAAAGGTAAGTGTGAAATCATATTGAGAAATTATATCTGTAGTATATTTGTTCTTTGAATGGAGGATTTTGTACTGTAAAAACAAAGTAAGAGTCTATTACAGATGCATTTAATTGATTTTCCAGACAATAAATAAAAGCATCTTTAAAACAAAAGATGA
Organism: Bison bison bison; assembly: GCF_000754665.1. NCBI lineage: Eukaryota > Metazoa > Chordata > Mammalia > Artiodactyla > Bovidae > Bison > Bison bison. The sequence continues at coordinate 11,377,467 of NW_011494708.1, read as the reverse complement.
CTAAAAAGTCTAAATATAGATAAAAACTTGGATAAATATTTACAACATACTATAAAAAGCTAATATATTTCATATATATTGCTCAGTTTTTCAGGTAAGTAGAAACAAGTGACATGAATATTCAATTCACTAAAAAAGAAATACAGAGGACCAGTGCTGTGCTGTGCTTAGTCATTCAGTCATGTCTGACTCTTTGTGACCCCATGGACTGTAGCCTGCCAAGTTCCTCTGTCTATGGGGATTCCTCAGGCAAGAACACTGGAGTGGGTTGCCAGGGAAAGTTCCAGGAGATCTTTTCAACCCAGGAACTAAACCCAGGTCTCCTGCATTGCAGGCAGATTCTTTACCGACTCAGCCACCAGGGAAGCTCAAGAATATTGGAGTAGATAGCCAATCCCTTCTCTAGGGGATCTTCTGACCCAGGAATAGAACTGAGGAGGTCTCCTGCACTGCAGGCAGACTTTTTACAAGCTGGGCTACCAGGGAAGCCCCTATAAAAGACCAAAACAAAGGTGAAAACATAATTTCATTGAATTTGTTCCTGTAAACTATAATAGATGATGTTGATGGGTGTTTAAGAATGACATTCTGTTACACTGGTAGCTTTATGTTCATGCTTATTTTCTCACAAGCAAGTTATCTATGTAAAAAATTAATAATGTAATGGTGTAATAATGATGAAAAATAATAGTCCACTCTATTTAGCTTGTTAAACTAATTAAGCAAGGAGGCCTTTAGACTGAGTGAGCTCTAAAACCAAAGTGGCCCACATAAGCAAACCAAAAGGGAGGTCAGTACGTGCCTCAAGATTACTAAATTAAAACCTAAGTACTACCAATCACAAACAGCCAATTAGGCTATAAGCCATAGTCAATCAATAATTTCCTTGCTTTTCTTCTGCCTTTTCTCCAGACAAGATTTTCTTAGGTTCTGTCAGTGGAGCATTTCTAACCTCTTGTGGTATGGCACCACCTGATTGGAATGGATAGATGCCCAAGTAAAGTCCTAATATTTTTAATATGTTTCAGTTTATCTTCTTACAAGCTCTAACTATGAGGTATTTGTTTAAAAGAAACATACTACGTCTTATATAAGCTTTAAATGTAAAAAGTGCATATCTGAGATTTACTCACTTGAGATACAAGGAATTACCCTTAATAAATTATTAAAGATATCTAAGAAGATTTACAGAAAAGGATCTTCATCCAAAATGTATTGCAAACCACTAAAATTTAATTTTTTTGGTCTTTCTGTCTTACCAATCATCAAGGTCGTTAGCAAAGCCCATCGGCTCTATTTTAAGTCATGTCCCAACTCCACTATTCGGCTCCTACAGTATTATCCTGTCTCATATCTGGGGGCCATTGTGATAACCTCATCACTGGTTCCCACAATCACTGTAGTCTCTTTCCCATGTTTTTTGCACATATCAAGCAGAGTGGTCTATTTACAACATCATTGTATTATTTCATCACTTCCAGTAGCTTCTCATCCTACTTAAAGTCCAATCTCCTAATCTAAGATTTCACATGCTTATCTGACCAAGGCCCTGGTTACCATCTTTTACTCCAGTCACTCTGATCTACTTATCTTTCCTTGATAACACCAAGCATAGTTTGGTCTCAAGGCTTTTGGATTTGATGATTTTTTCCCCCCCTTTGGCATCTGAGAGTAAATTGCTCCCTCTTGAGGGAGATACTTCCCTGCAGGCCTCTCTCCTAAACGATTCTTTGCCTGCTCATCCTGGGAAAGCAACCATTCACTCTTGACAATAATTTTATGTCCACACTATCCTTCTTCATTTTATTCATAGCACTTACCATTTCTTGACACACACGTACACACACTTGCCTTCTGCATTAAAATATAGGTTCAAAATATAAGGGTAGGAAATTAATTTTGTTTGCTCCCTAATCCATCTCCAGTGGATTTCTTGTAGATAGTAAGGTCAATGATAGTTGCAACACCCTCCCCCTGCCCTTTCCCAGCTGTGATAAATAGAAATATCTCCAAACATTGCCAAATGTCCCTCAAGGGCAAAATCGCTCCCAGTTGTGAATGACTGCTCTAAGGAAGAGGGCAAACACAGTGAATCTGGTTGAATTTATATTTCAGAAGAACTGAAATAAGTCCTTGCTTATAAATATCTTATGTGTAATTTGTAGTCGTCTGAAAAATATTAGCATAGAAGCACTTTACTGACCTTCCAATGTTTATGATTTATTCATTTATAATTCATATGTACATAGAAATACTCATTCCACTTAAAATAGCCTTCAAATCATTGAACAGTGTGTTTGGCTTTTCTTCAGTTAAAAACGATGTCTGGATCTTACTAGTTTCTCTTTGGGTCATTATATCTTATCACGTAGACACTTTCTTCCTTTTCTTCCAAAATAAAGTTCCAGTAAAATTATAAGTTTAATTATGAGCACCCTGATATCTGTGCAATTTATCATTTTGTTTGCTTGCATTTTATTTAATTTAGTTCTATGGCAGCAGTTCTATGCAACCTGTACTACTTCGAGAAACAAGTTCCAGTTTCTCAGAGGCACTATTTCCCCCTTATTGTAAGCCTGTCACATTCATTTGTATAGCAAATGCTTATTTAGGATAGAGGATTTTGCCTCCTACATTTTGGGCTGAGCTGATAAGGAATGAATATATTTTTTGCCTGCTAGCTTGCTTTCAAGGAAGATTAAGAGCACAGAATATACGTTTAATGTATTTTAGCTGAACTCAGGGATCGAGTTAGCTCGAGGTATCTCCAATATATCCTGTGTCTAAAGATCGCCTGGCTCCATAACAAGTACTGATTCAGTCAGAGCAAGACCTCCCTCTGACCAGTTTTGAAACACTTTTGGAGAATGGAAGAAAGCACCTAAGATGAGAAAAATAATTGAAGAATTTTACTGCTGGAAGAAAATCTGAATGATTTTATAGAATTCCACTTGAATTTTCCAGTTTTAGTGTAAGGCTCAAAGAGATTACAGGCATGCACTGAAAGTGAATGTCGCTTTCAGTTCAGTTCAGTTCAGTTGCTCAGTTGTGTCCAACTCTTTGAGACCCTATGAATTGCAGCACGCCAGGCCTCCCTGTCCATCACCAACTCCCGGAGTTCACCCAAACTCATGTGCATAGAGTCGGTGATGCCATCCAGCCATCTCATCCTCTGTTGTCCCCTTTTCCTCCTGCCCCCAATCCCTCCCAGCATCAGGGTCTTTTCCAATGAGTGAACTCTTTGCATGAGGTGGCCAAAGTATTGGAGTTTCAGCCTCAGCATCAGTCCTTCCAATGAACACCCAGGACTGGTCTCCTTTAGGATGGACTGGTCTCCTTTAGGATGGACTGGTTAGTCGTGTCCAACTCTTTGTGACCACAAGGACTATACACAGTCCATGAAATTCTCCAGGCCAGAATACTGGAGTGGGTAGCTTTTTCCTTCTCCAGGGAATCTTCCCAACCCAGGGATCAAACCCAGGTCTCCTGCGTTGCTGGTAGATTCTTTACCATCTGAGCCACAAGAGAAGCCCAAGAATACTGGAGTGGGTACCCTATCCCTTCTCTAGCATATCTTTCCAACCCAGGAGTTGAACCGGGGTCTCCTGCATTGCAGGTGGATTCTTCATCAACTGAGCATTTTATTGCTCTTCACAAGTGTCACATTTTTTTTCTTTCTTTTTATTTTAAATAAATTAAAAGTTTGTGGCAACTTGTATCTAGCAAGTCTATTGGTGCCACTCTTCCAACGGCATTTGCTCACTTTGTGGTCTCTGTCACATTTTGTTAACTGTCAAAATATTTCAGAATTTTCCACTATTATTATGTTTGTTTTGGTTATCTGTGAAGAGTGAACTTTGAGATTACTGTTGGAAGTGTTTTTTTGTTTTGTTTTGTAGTTTTTAATTAAGGTATGCACATTTTTTGCATAATGTTATTGCACACTTAATAGACTGCAGTATAGTGTAAACATAACTTTTATATGCACTGGGAAACCAAAACTTTCCTCTAACTTGCTTTATTGCAATATTCCCTTTATTGCAGTGGTCTGGAACTGAACCTAAATATCTCTAAGGTATGTCTATAAATGGCAAAAGTAATGACCCACACAACTAATTAACTTAAAGTTAGAATTCAAACCAAAATTACAGGCTAGCGCCAATTCCCACTGACCCCAAAGGGATGTTGGAGTAAAATTTCATGTAATATAGTTTTAATTTCAATGCTTAGATGCTTAGGCAAATACTTGGAAAAAATTCCCAGATCAATTTGCGCAACTTTAAAAGATCAAGCTATTTAGTAGCTTCCTACATGACTTAGTACAATTAGAGTTATACCACAAATATTCTATTGTCTGACACTATCACAGGCATAATAAATCAAGCATAATGAATATATATGTTTATGCTTGGGTATATAACTACATAAAGAGATGTACATATACACAAATGTAATATATGTCTATCAGATCAGATCAGATCAGATCAGTGGCTCAGTTGTGTCTGACTCTTTGCGACCCCATGAATCGCAGCACGCCTATAGCTATATCTAAGTCTAATCTATATCTACATCTGTGTCTATATTGATCTCTTTATTCTCTTATGAATATGGCAAGCATAAGCTTGCTCAACATAGCAGGAATTAGCTAGCAGGAAAACGTGGATACATCCTATACTTAATAAATCAAGGGCAAAACTTCAATTTGAAATTTAAAGAAAACACAAATCTTATCAAAGTAGTATTTCAGTTTTGTTGTTATATTTTGTATGTTTCAAAATAATACATGAAAGTGTTAGTCACTCAGTCGTGTCCAGCTCTTTGTGACTCCATGGACTGTATCCCACCAGGCTCCTCTGTCCATGGGATTCCCCAGGCAAGAATACTGGAGTGGGTTGACATTCCCTTCTCCAGGGGATCTTCCTGATCCAGGGATCAAATCTAGGTTTCCTGCATTGTAGGTGGATTCTTTACCATTTTAGCCACCAAGGAAGCCCTTATATGATACATAATATAATATTGTATATTGTATATCATAGCATATTATAATGAATGAAATAAACAATTGATGTTGAAGGTTGGAGACTAGACATCCTTCTGTGTCCTTCAAGTTATATCATGTATATCTATACCTACTTTTGTATCAATTTTGTTTGCAAAATTTTCCACAGAACTTCAGATTCAATACCCAACCTTAAACTTTATCACCTTTTAAGAAGTCATGCACTGGTCGGCAATTCTGTGTAATAAAATCTGGCTGAAGGGTCATTGAAAACTAGGAGGCTTAAACCACATATACCCTTCCTCTTGTATGCAGGCTTAGTGTCCATTGCTAACCCTCTGTAAGACAATATACTTCAGCTTTATAGCCATTATCACAATTTAATTTATTTTGGGATTTTTATTCATGTCTTGTTTCTTTCACTGTAGGCTATAGGCTCTAAGCACGGAGTTTAGGTCTGCATGGAATCTACAGTACTTTAATTTAGTAGGCTTATACTAATATAGAATAAATGAATAAATAATCCATTTTATAAAGGATACCTAACTAAGCCTTGAATTATTAGAAAATACACTTGAAAAACTGGTGAAGTTATTATTTCATTTATTTCCATTGACAAATTGAAGCTAAAACAAAAATGTGTTAGAAATCTTTGTCTTACAAGTACAAATAAAAGAGTATCACTACATGCAGTCTATCCTGAAAAAGTCTACTTTTTCACAAGTAGATTTACTTAGAATTTTGTTTTTTTATTTCACTGTATTTTTCTTGGTTGTTTTTATTTGTTTTGCTTTGTGATCAGCAGTTAGAGTGATTTTAAACAGCAGAGATTTCAAGGACTCATATAATTTCTGATTTTTCAAATGAAGACCCAAGAGACCATTTTTTGATCCTTCCTATGTCAAGGCTGTATATTGTCACCCTGCTTATTTAATTTATATGCAGAGTACATCATGAGAAACACTGGGCTGGAGGAAGCACAAGCTGGAATCAAGATTGCCAGGAGAAATATCAATAACCTCAGATATGCAGATGACACCACCCTTATGGCAGAAAGTGAAGAAGAACTGAAGAGACTCTTGATGAAAGTGAAAAAGGAGAGTGAAAAAGTTGGCCTAAAGCTCAAAATTCAGAAAACTAAGATCATGTCAGCTGGTCCCATCTCTTCATGGCAAATAGATGGGGAAACAGTGAAAACAGTGGCTGACTTTATTTTTTTGGGCTCCAAAATCACTGCAGATGGTGATTGTGGCCATGAAAGTAAAAGACTCTTACTCCTTGGCAGGAAAGTTATGACCAACTTAGACAGCATATTAAAAAACAGAGACATGACTTTGTCAACAAAGGTCTGTCTAGTCAAGGCTATGGTTTAAGTAGTCATGTATGGATGCGAGTGTTGGACTATAAAGAAAGCTGAGTGCTGAAGAATTGATGCTTTTGAACTGTGGTGTTGGAGAAGACTCTTGAGCATCCCTTGGACTTCAAGGAGATCCAACCAGTCCATCCTAAAAATCAGTCCTGGGCATTCATTGGAAGGACTGATGTTGAAGCTGCAACTCCCAATACTTTGGCCACTGATGTGAAGAGCTGACTCATTTGAAAAGACCCTGATACTGGGTAAGATTGAGGGCGGGAGGAGAAGGGGACGACAGAGGATGAGATGATTGGATGGCATCACCGACTCAGTAGATATGGGTTTGGGTGGACTCCGGGAGTTGGTGATGGACAAGGAGGCCTGGCATGTTGTGGTCCATGGGGTTGCAAAGAGTCGGACATGACTGAGCAACTGAACTGAACTGAACTGAACCCTGGAAAATGTCTGAAAACCCTAGAGACCACTTCTTGATGCTTTCAATTCTGGAAAATGTCACTTCCCTTAATTCTTTAGAGTCTGTGTGTTGCATGCATGTTAAGTTGCTTCAGTAATGTCTGCATCTTTGTGACCCTATGAACTATAGCCCACCAGTCTCCTCTGTCCATGGGATTCTCCAGGCAAGAATATTGGAGTGGGTTTCCAGGCCCTCCTCCAGGGGATCTTCCTGACCCAGAAATTGAACCTGCATTGGCCGGCGGGGTCTTTACTACTGGCACCACCTTTTCAGACTGTATTCGGTTTTTTACATTCCCATTTACACTTTATATCTTGCTTACTATTATTCTTTTGTGTAGATACATCTGTCTCACTATATGGTGCTAGAGGAGAGTCCTGAAAGTCCCTTGGACAGCAATAAGATCAAACCAGGCAATCTTAAGAGAAATCAACCCTGAATATTTACTGGAAGGATGATGGTGAAGCTCCAGTATTTTGATCATCTAATGCAAACAACTGATTCATTGGAAATGTCCCTGATGCTGGGAAAGATTGAGGACAGAAGGAGAAGAGGGTGTCAGAGGACGAGATGGCTGGATGACATCACTGATGCAATGGACATGAACTTGGGTAAACTTTAGGAGATGGTGAGGGATGGGAAGACCTGGTGTGCTGCCATCCATGGGGTCACAAAGAGTCAGACACGACTGGGCAACAGAACTACAACAAAAATCTGTCTCCTAAAATCCAAATATATATCAGCAACAACTTTAACTGTATGGCTCCCTAAATCTCTCCACATTAAGTGCCTTGATGCATAATTCATTCCTTCCAAAGACTACATCTCCTTTCCTCTCACAGTGCTTACCTGAATACTTATTGCAAATACAACTGAATCATAATAATCAATGAGATATAAGAGGGGAAAAGTTAAACTGTGCTCTAGTGTAAATTCATAAATGGAAAACATATGTATTCTTTAATTATTATAAAATCTCTTCTCCATTATATTGAAGATTTAAACATGCCTTTAAACTTTAATTAAATTTTGACATATAAGTTGACACAGTTTAATTTAGATAAAGTTCTTATATGCTGCTAAGTTGCTTCAGTCGTGTCCGACTCTGTGCGACCCTATAGACAGTAGCCCACCAGGCTCCCCTGGGATTCTCCAGGCAAGAACACTGGAGTGGGTTGCCATTTCCTTCTCCAATGCATGAAAGTGAAAAGTGAAAGTGAAGTCGCTCAGTTGTGTCCGACCCTTAGCGACCCCATGGACTGCGGCCTATCAGGCTCCTTTGTCCATGGGATTTTCCAGGCAAGAGTACTGGAGTGGGTTGCCATTGCCTTCTCTGAAAGTTCTTATACAGAATTTTTAACAAATACAAAGGAAAACATACATTTAACTCCTTCAGACTTCAGTTTCTTCATTTATAGATGAATTAAGTTACATGGTTTCTTCCGGTTGTATACTAGAATGAAAATCTGTATCTAAAGGTGATTAATTTCTACACTAAAACTCTGTAGTCATTGCTGTCCAGATTTTATTCTAATGAATTTAACCTAATTGGGAAATACTTTGTTTTCTTGTTTTATAGTAACAAGAAACTTTGAAACTTTGAGAACATCCGGATATGTCTGTTTCCTCTTAGCCTCTAATTGCTGTAACTTTATTACTTTACTATAAGAAGATTAGATTCCCATTGGCTTTGGAGTACAACTTAAAATTCTCATCTTCACTTTTTGATTAACTTGTTGGTCACTTTTCAAAGCCCATGCATCATCATTTCTATCTAATTTAGTATCCTTTAATTTGAAATGGCTTCCTTTCTATTCTTCCATTTCAAGTAAATCCTTTTCTATTTCTAATGTGCCTTCGCCCCTTTATCTCATTATCATCCTTCAGGTCTTAATGTAAATGTCACCTACTCAGGGAGCAGTTCCTATATCAACAGAAAATAATTAGTGAGAAAATGAGAAGTTTATTTTGGTTTGTAAACTGCAAATTTCATGATTACTCCTTGAATGATTGTTTCTTGAACTGAATGTTAATGACTTTGATGATTTTTGTCTAAATAATTCTCAACATTTTTGGAAAATAACTTATAATGTGTGAGGGAATTCTATGTGATGCCAAAACTGATCCAATTGAGATCTTGCATTTGCTGGAATGGAAGCTGCAGCTTCTATAAATTATTATTACATAGATGGAATTTGTTTTTACATAATTCAGATAAAATCATTATTCTTTAACGAAACACTATCATATTTCAGTAGATACTAAAAATTATTTCTGAGATAAATGCTATGTGAATGTATGACAGTTATACAAAAATATTATTTTCCTTGATATCAGAAATTAAAAGTTCTGTACTTTTTGTATGAATGTAAACTTTCCTATACACATAGATGACTTTTTGACTCAGTTTCCATTTTTAATTTTCTATTAAAGTAACACATTTATGATCACTTAATGCATTTTAATTTTTAATTAAATGATAATATCCAAAATGTTACCAGGTATATTAAAAGCTTAATCATTGAAAAGAAATACTGTTTCACCTTTAAAAATAATTATAATGCCAACCACAAATTCGCACTTGCCAAGAGTATTTACCATCTGACTCTGTGGATATTGAATTCTGTGCTGTTGCAGATGTTGACCTTTGACATGCCCTGAAAGGAGTTCAGGGTGGAGAGTGAAGCACTCTGTGCTCCAGGGAAACTGGTGGAAAGGGTCTTCAGATAGTTAGATATTTTCAGGACTGACTTCATGATCCCAATCCTTATATCTCCTCATATCTGAAAAAGCACTAAATCCTTTCATGGTAACATCAGCTCCTTGTGACTAGCAGAAAATATTTGTGAAATAAGTGCTTGCTTGCATGTAACTCCCCCTTCATCAAAATCCTGTATATTGACCTTCCCCCACTATCTCTTTGGAGCAGTTTCTCAGAGCTATCTGAGGTGCTGTCTCCAGGCTGCAGTCCTCATTTGCCCCCCAAAAGGCTTAACTTGCAACTCTCACATTGTGCATCTTTTTTGACAATATATACATAGTTGACAATAATACTATATAATATGAATTTTAGCTCCTGTTTTAGGTAAACATTCCTGATAATTGATTTATTAATTTATATCTCTTGATTTAATACATTAGTATATAAATTGCTAAGTATATCAGAGGTGCACTTAACAGCTACCTACTTATAGGATTTGAATGCTATAACAGTTTGCCCCTGTTGAGATCCAGAGTAAGTCACCCCAAAAGGTTCCTCAATGTCATATTGACTATGGTATTTTAAACTAAAGTTATTTAAGAAACAGCTAATGCAAGACACTCCAGCCCTCCTTTCTGTTTCCCTGAAAGCAAAAATAAATGTCTAATGTAAAAACTGCACTTCGTGCATCTGGAGGTCAATAGGTACCAGAGATACAGAATTTGAGCCAAGAAGGCTATACAAGCAAACCTTGTTATTTCTTTAATTCTATCCCAAGTCCAAATTCTGTTTAAATTCTTTACTAAGTGAGCATCCCAGAGCTAAATTTCATTGTCCTATCTATTCCTTACAATTTATTGTTTTTTAGTCTGAAAGGTAAAAAAGTTGCCTGCTTTGGCCCCTTTTAGGTCCCATTCCTATGGGACCTCCATGAGCCTGAATTAAAATTTGTTTCTTCTTCTCTCATTGTTGGGCTGTATCCTATAGACTGAGAAGGCTTGTGCTTGCCCATCTTTAAGATCGAAGAGGCCAGATCACCAACAGAGACATGGATGGTTTAATGGATGGAGGAGTTTACATATTAGAAGCAAGGTCCTTTAGCACCCACTTTGTGGGGTGAACTGCAGGCAGGACAGTCTGTACTTCCCAGGGGGAAGGGGAGATTGCCAGTTAGAGGGGAATTATGTCAGGTTGGCTCATCAGTTACCAGGGAAACCAGCAGAGTGGCACACCTCTCATCACTTCCTTGATCCAAACAATCATTAGTTGGTGCCTGGGGCAAGTACACAGGAAGTTCAGCCAAGTGAGTAGGGTGAGGTACAGCAGGTACTGTCAAGAAGGGGATGGACAAGGAGCAAGAGAAGCTGCCATCTTGAGTGGCCTGACCATGTACTTGTTAATCTGTCCTGTGTCAGTTTTTATTATTAGTCCAGACACAAGAATTCAAGGAAGGACAAATAGTCTCCTCCTATTAACCATGTTAAACATAACAATGTTAATAAGTTAATTTTAAAGTATTTCTCCTCATTTGAACCAAATGATTTGCTCATCTTTCCTTTAATGTTATATAAATAATCTTTTTAAACTGAACTGAAAAAACTTTGTATGTTCTTTTAATTAAACTTTAGTAATTAGATTTTTATAGGTAGTATACCCACCAGACATAGCCAGAAAACCAATCTTGAGAAGCTTGACTCAACAACTTCCGCCTCTTTTCAATCAATACAAAATCACTATGAAATGGAAAATTTGCATTTTCCTAAAGCAAATGTACAATAACACCTTTATAACGGTCGCAAAACGAGATTAATTTTGCAATCTCCAATAAGCTCTTGCCCTTTTATACACTCTACTTTGTCTTAGGTTCTTGTCACCTAAAAGGATTTTGGTCACCAATACCAAAATGCAGGAAACATCTGACATATATGATTAAAACTTAAAGTAACATCTCCCAAGAAGCACTAAGCTGAAGTCAGGGAAAATGATAAAGTAAAAGAAATAACTATATGGAGAAATGAACACAGAACACTTTTTCAGACTAGCAATGAAACTGGTAAAATACAAAATAGTACATGGATCTATTGGGGCATTGAAGTGGTTAATTTTATCCAATTCTTTATCCCAAGAAGTCCTAGATTTACCCTCAGATTCTTTTGGAACTAGTAATGACGTTAGCACACCATTCTTTGTTCCCTGCATGACCCCATTTATATTATCCCATTTGTTTACCTTATTCAAAAGTGAAATTTGGCTTTCACTCCTCACTGAACTTCACCGTCTGACAGATCAGATGGCATTCCCTTGCCTGAATGAACTCTCTCCTTAAAAGGGATGGGAGTTCACACAGTCATTTTTCTGATACTGCTCTCCTTCACTTTCTGTCATCTATACCATAACCTTGAAATAAATTACACGTAATATGCTTGAACTTGCAAGCAGATAGATTTGGGGTCCCTGGAGAAAGAGAACCAGGAATGGCTTTCTTGACATAAGAGAAGCCATTTTGCCTAAGCCATTTTTGTGATCTAAGTCTGGCTGTAATGCTTGTCCTTGAACATGTCTCAGTAGTTTTCTTTTCACAGTAATTAATGACTTTAAAAGAATAAAGGAATACAAGAACCTAGAAAAGGCAGTCAAACAACAGTATAGTGATAAAGCAGAGTCCTATTATTTACACACACGCACACACACATACATATATATATATATATATATATATAAAATAATAATATACCTTTGAGCTCTGCAGGAACTAAGATTCCCACCCAGGTGGAGAATGGAATGATGATGTTGACTCTCCAGATATCAATCAGTCAGCTAAAGTTTGGAGTTTGTCCTAATTCAGGACTGAATTCTCCTCTGTTCAGCCCCTTCATGAATATGCATGTACCCTTTGCTTAAAACTTCCCCAAATTTGCTATCCAGGAGATGTTACTTTGGGAAACATGCCTGGTGTTCTACTTACTTGCTCCAACTAATAATAAAACTAATAATAAATCTTTCCTTCTCCTATCTTTAGCTTGATTGCATCTATTGGCTTGGCATCCACCAAAAGGTAAACCCAGTTTAGGGGAACAAACTTTCTCTCAATTGTGCTACACTTAATACTACTTGTGATTGAATTTGAAATGTTTCACCAAAGTTTGATATTTTACCTGTAAAGTAATAAATTTATAGCACCAGAAAATATAAGTTGTTTTCCCCAAAGTATACTATCTTCAAAACTTAGCATTTATTTGCAATGTCTAGATTTTAAATTTAATTTCTGAGTAGTAAGTAAGGCAAGGGGTTTCCATGGTGGCTCAGACGGTGAAGAATCTGCCTGCAATCCACAAGACCTGGGTTTGATCCCTGGGTTGGGAAAATCCCCTGGAGAAAGGAATGGCAACCCACTCCAGTATCCTTGCCTGGAGAGAACCATGGACAGAGAAGCCTGGCAATTATGGGGTCACAAAGAGTCAGAAACAACTGAATGACTAACATACACACACAAGTAAGATAAGATGTTTTTAGTCAGAGATATTGAAAAAAACGATGGATGATATAATTTAACATTTTTTCTAATTAACATAGTATACCGGATACAACATTGCAATCATATTAACTAAAATATCATCAAAAGTAAATGCCCAATTGACCATGAGCCTTTCTCTTGTGCATTTTTTTTTCTTTTCTACATCTTCTGATAAGTGATGCCACCTAAAAATTGACACTTACCATCTGCCTCTATAAGGACTAAGTCACAAATCACTGTAGCTGCTAACCTTCAATGCACCCTGAAAGGAGTTCAGGGTAGAGTTCAGGAATGAGGCACTCTGTACTTCGGAAAAAAGCTGTTAGAAGATGCCTTTAGATAGATATTTCATGAGAAAATTCTATGAACTCAATTCTTGCATCTTCTCATATTCAGAAAAGCATTACAATCATTAATGGTGACATCTGCCCCACGACTAGCAGCAGGCCTCTGTCAAAATGTGTGCTTGAGTGCACTTATCTCCCCCTTCACTAAAATCATATATAACACTGACCTTCCCCTCTGCCTCCTCAAAGCAGTTTCTCAGTGCTCTCTGAAATGCTGTCTCCCAGGCCATAGTCCTCATTTTGCCCCAAACAAAATTTAACTCACAACTCTCACATTATGCATTATTTTTCAGTCAACAGTAGGATCATCTGATTTTTTCTATTGAGCCCAGTAAATTGTTTTTACAACAAATAGAAATCAACTATTTGCTTTTACAAAAAATTGAAATTGATTCATGTCATGACCAGTAAATACTTGCCTAGTGTATGCTCCTACCATAGATTATCATCTTTGCACAAGATATCTTTCTAAAATGCCCATCCCTTTCCTTCTGACTTTTTGAAAGCAGTAATTCTATAATAACCCTTATTTCTTGCTTTAAGCATTTTTATTCTTGAATACTTAAAAAAAATCTTTTGCAATCAAAACATGTAATACTCTGCTTGAAGAACTATATTAAGATCAAAACAAATTAACAGTTAGATAATTGTTTGGGTTCTAATGAGTATTTCCTTTTAAGAAAGAAAACATGAAGTCAAAAATATGAGATTAACCTTTATATAAAGAATGGTATTCAAAATGCTATTAAGTCATTAACTTCAGTAAATAGGCATTTAACCTTTGTCAAAATGCAACAGTGTTTAACCTTTGTGTTTAAAATAGTACTTCTATTAGGTATGCTTCAATTGCTGCAGATCAAATAGGAAGTAAGCTGCCTCTTGACCTGAAATTTAAGCTAATCCTGATGCGACCTTTAAAATAAGTTAAACCAAAGTTTGTTGAACTTTATTTTAAAACAGCAGTATCTTTTTTTTTTTTTTGCAGACCTTTGCATATATCCCACTTCCTGCCGGGTGGGGATGGCTCCAAAATGCTGCAATGAAAAGCTGTTGCTGTTGTATTTGCAGTTTTTTTGGAGGCTGGAAGCAAAGAACATTCTCTTGAGAAAGTATGTTTTAACAGTATTTCCAGCCAAATTTTGCAAACTCAAGAGATTCAGATTAACATTTATACTTCTGCTTATGGAAAAGTACAGTTCTAATGTCTTGCCATTTACTCACTGTTAATTTTCAGTCATGGGGGAGTAAAGTCATGATTTGATTTACTTATTATGGGGATACCAATTGTGTAGAAAGCATAATTTCAAATCAGAGAGAGTTATTTTCCTCCAAATATTTGCATCAGTCACTCTTAGTGATCCAATGATACATTTCAATTTTCCTCTCTAATTAGAGCACACATTCTGTTTTCTGTGTGTTCTACAACAGATGTGATATTTGCAAACATCTCAAGGGAAGGTATGTTTTTCTGAAAGATGCTTACCTGCACAACAAAAAGGGTTTTCAGGAGCCTCTGAAAATCTAAACTAAAAAGCACAACTTTTCTATAAATAGACATAAGAGGAAGGTGAGTGCACTGGGTCCTGCTGGCCTTAATTGTCTTTTTTCTTCTGGTGAGCAGATCCTCAATTAGATATTAGGAACTACAGGTAAAGTGGCCTTCTGATGTAAAATCATGAAGGATAAATCAGAGATGTTTACTTTTAAAAGGGGTATGTGTCTCCCTTTCTGAATGTGTCTCTGGAATATAGCCTTTGGCATTGTGCTGAGACTCATTGTTTTACAAAAACGTATTCTATACATTTTATATGTGGGAGTTTTCCAACCCTTCAATTTCCAGAGAGAGGGGAAACAAAGCATTAGAAGGGAAGATACTAAGACATATGCACTAAGGGGCACCAGCTCTGAAAATTTTCAAATAAGTGAAGTTAGTTTTGAACATTTAATGATTTATATATCCTAGATGTCTGTTTTTCTCATTTTCAGGTTCTTATAGATGTTTTAACTATTCAGCTGAAGCTTCTCTAGGACTGTTAGCTACTCAAACAGTATAAACTCCAAAAGATTGGCATTTGGGACTACTTTGTTCAGACCTTGTCCCTAACTCCTAGAGTACTGCCTGGGTGAGAATAAGGGTTTAGTAAAAGTTTACTGAAGAAATAAAGAAATGACATTCTCAATTAACGAATCCTTGACTCCTAACATTAACTTTTTAAAACTCATTTGCATTCTAATAGGTCAAGGAACCTCTAAAGCTAAAGAAATGCAGCATTTGTGAGAGAAAATTTGAGGAGTTAAACAGGATGTTTAAAGATACATTTGATTTCAAGAGGAAATAAGCAGAGAAAGTCACAAAGAAAGAGCATTTCAAATACTTGAAATTTCAAAAAACAAAGTGGCCTACTTTGTCTTGGAGTAAAACCTAGTTTGCAGACATCTATTACCTCTTAAATAACTGAGTATGGAAGGAATAAGTTGTCCTTCAGATCAGTTCAGTCGCTCAGTCATGTCCAACTCTTTGCGACCCCATGAATCGCAGCACGCCAGGCCTCCCTGTCCATCACCAACTCCCGGAGTTCACTCAGACTCACGTCCATTGAGTCAGTGATGCCATCCAGCCATCTC
>NW_011494708.1:11360494-11361352 GCF_000754665.1 Bison bison bison | reverse complement strand
GGTGCTCAGCCTTCTTCACAGTCCAACTCTCACATCCATACATGACCACAGGAAAATCCATAGCCTTAACTAGATGAAACTTTGTTGGCAAAGTGATGTCTCTGCTTTTGAATATGCTATCTAGGTTGGTCATAACTTTCCTTCCAAGGAGTAAGCGTCTTTTAATTTCATGGCTGCAATCACCATCTGTAGTGATTTTGGAGCCCAAAAAAGTAAAGTGTGACACTGTTTCCACATCTATTTCCCATGAAGAGGTGGGACCGGATGCCATGATCTTCATTTTCTGAATGTTGAGCTTTAAGCCAACTTTTTAACTCTCCTCTTTCACTTTCATCAAGAGGCTTTTGAGTTCCTCTTCACTTTCTGCCCTAAGGGTGGTGTCATCTGCATATCTGAGGTTATTGATATTTCTCCCGGCAATCTTCATTCCATCTTGTCTTTCTTCCAGTCCAGCGTTTCTCATGATGTACTCTGCATAGAAGTTAAATAAACAGGGTGACAATATACAGACTTGACAAACTCCTTTTCATATTTGGAACCAGTCTGTTGTTCCATGTCCAGTTCTAACTGTTTCTTCCTGACCTGCATACAGGTTTCTCAAGAGGCAGACCAGGTGCTCTGGTATTCCCATCTCTTTCAGAATTTTCCACAGTTTATTGCAATCCACACAGTCAAAGGCTTTGGTATAGTCAATAAAGCAGAAATAGATGTTTTTCTGGAACTCTCTTGCTTTTTCGATGATCCAGCGGGTGTCGGCAATTTGATCTCTGGTTCCTCTGCCTTTTCTAAAACCAGCTTGAACATCTCGAAGTTCACGGTTCACATATTGCTGAAGCCTGGCTTGGAGAATTTTGAGCA
>NW_011494708.1:11359963-11360394 GCF_000754665.1 Bison bison bison | reverse complement strand
CAACCTGTCCATCACCAACTCCCGGAGTTCACTCAGACTCACGTCCATCGAGTCAGTGATGCCATCCAGCCATCTCATCCTCTGTTGTCCCGTTCTGCTCCTCCCCCCAGTCCCTCCCAGCATCAGGGTCTTTTCCAATGAGTCAACTCTTCGCATGAGGTGCCCAAAGTACCGGAGTTTCAGCTTTAGCATCATTCCTTCCAAAGAAATCCCAGGGCTGATCTCCTTCAGAATGGACTGGTTGGATCTCCTTGCAGTCCAAGGGACTTCGGCGCTCAGCCTTCTTCACAGTCCAACTCTCACATCCATACATGACCACAGGAAAATCCATAGCCTTAACTAGATGAAACTTTGTTGGCAAAGTGATATCTCTGCTTTTGAATATGCTATCTAGGTTGGTCATAACTTTCCTTCCAAGGAGTAAGCGTGTT
>NW_011494708.1:11354405-11359863 GCF_000754665.1 Bison bison bison | reverse complement strand
TCTAACTGTTTCTTCCTGACCTGCATACAGGTTTCTCAAGAGGCAGGCCAGGTGCTCTGGTATTCCCATCTCTTTCAGAATTTTCCACAGTTTATTGTAATCCACACAGTCAAAGGCTTTGGTATAGTCAATAAAGCAGAAATAGATGTTTTTCTGGAACTCTCTTGCTTTTTCGATGATCCAGGGGGTGTCGGCAATTTGATCTCTGGTTCCTCTGCCTTTTCTAAAACCAGCTTGAACATCTCGAAATTCACAGTTCACATATTGCTGAAGCCTGGCTTGGAGAATTTTGAGCATTACTTTACTAGTGTGTGAGATGAGTGCACTTGTGCGGTAGTTTGAGCATTCTTTGGCGTTGCCTTTCTTAGGGATTGGAATGAAAACTGACCTTTTCCAGTCCTGTGGCCACTGCTGAGTTTTCCAAATTTGTTGGCATATTGAGTGCAGCACTTTCATAGCATCATCTTTCAGGATTTGAAATAGCTCAACTGGAATTCCATCACCTCCACTTGCTTTGTTCGTAGTGATGCTTTCTAAGGCCCACTTGACTTCACATTCCAGGATGTCTGGCTCTAGGTCAGTGATCACACCATTGTGATTATCTGGGTCGTGAAGATCTTTTTTGTACAGTTCTTCTGTGTATTCTTGCCATCTCTTCTTAATATCTTCTGCTTCTGTTAGGTCCCTGTCTTGAGCCCATCTTTGCATGAAATATTCCCTTGGTATCTCTGATTTCTTGAAGAGATCCCTAGTCTTTCCCATTCTGTTGTTTTCCTCTACTTCTTTGCATTGATCGCTGAAGAAGGCTTTCTTATCTCTTCTTGCTATTCTTCGGAACTCTGCATTCAGATGTTTATATATTTCCTTTTCTCCTTTGCTTTTTGCTTCTCTTCTTTTCACAGCTATTTGTAAGGCCTCCCCAGACAGCCATTTTGCTTTTTTGCATTTTTTTCTGTGGGAATGGTCTTGATCCCTGTCTCCTGTACAATGTCATGAACCTCTGTCCATAGTTCATCAGGCACTCTGTCTATCAGATCTAGTCCCTTAAATCTGTTTCTCACTTCCACTCTATAATCATAAGGGATTTGATTTAGGTCATACCTGAATGGTCTAGTGGTTTTCCCTACTTTCTTCAATTTAAGTCTTAATTTGGTAATAAGGAGGTCATGGTCTGAGCCACAGTCAGCTCCTGGTCTTGTTTTTGCTGACTGTATAGAGCTTCTCCATCTTTGGCTGCAAAGTTGTCCTTAACCCTCTTGAACTCCTTGACTGGGTCAGAAAATTAAACTGACAGGCTAATAGGTGGAAATTGTACAAATTTACGTTGCATGTAACGTGGTAGACTTCATAAGGAAATGATCTAAAAAAAAACAAAGTTAAGCTTGAGTATTTTTAAGCTAAATTGGATGAAATGTGGATAGTCATGTAGACATTATGAGAAATTCAAAGAGCATGAGTTTATGAGTAAACTAAGAGAAACTCAGCAAGTTTGATTGGGTTCTTCTCAGCATCCTTTAGTTTTTGGAGACAAGGATGCCCCTTCTGAGTTTGGTTTTATGACCTATTTCAGAGAAGGAGAGTGGAGAGGGCTGGGGTGTTGATGATGGGAGATGTCTGATTGATCTTCCTGCTTATGCCATTTTCTCAAACTCCTTCAGATTAAAATATGCAATGTGCAATGTTGCCAGATTTAGGGGTAATGTGCCATGGATTCCATCACTGGCAAGTGAATTTTACAAAAAGGAGACTAATACTTTTTTTAAGCACACTCATTTTGAAGATCATTTAGGGTTTATATTTCCAAAGACATTTATTTTTCAGAAGTTTCTTTAAAAAGAAGGTCTTTACATTTTTCTAGGTTTGATGTCTGGGATGGACACTGTCTTAGTCATGTGGGCTGCCACACACACACACACAAATAGGCATAAATAAACGTAACACAGATTTTAAACAGAAATTTTTTTCCCCTAAATTCTGGGGCCTGGAAGTCCAAGATCAAGATGCCAGCACAGTTGGGTCCTGGTGAGGGTTCTCTTCCTGGATTGCAGATAGCCACCTTCTAGCTGAGTCCTTACATGACAAAGTGAGAATATTAATGTGACTTCCCCTTCCTACAAGGTGCTAATCCCATTTTGAGGGCTTTACCCTCATAACCTTATCAAAATCAAATTATGTCACAAAGACTGTTCCTCAAATGCCATTATACTAAGGGTTAGAGCTTCCACAGGTTAATTTTGAAGGGATAAACTTTGGTTCATAACAGTCTCCAAATGCAAGATTTTATATAGATCCACTCTACATCCAAGCAAAAAATTTTTTCTTATATAATTATCATCTGTAGACTTTTTTCACAAAATATAGATATCAACGGAAAAAGTTTTTAAAAATATAACCTATATGGCCCATATCTTTTAGCTTAGTTTTCTGCTTTATCTGTACTCCCTCAACTTATACCAAGATTTTATCTTTGTTTGCAAGAATATCCCTGTCCATATTTGTCTAAGTTCTAGAATGTTAACTATTTCTTATGGAGCTTGCAGATAAGGTCAAAGAAATTATGTAAATACAATGTACTCAGCAGCTCTGTCAAGATAGTCCAAAGTCATCAGACACAAGCTGGAGGCTGCAGGCATTATGTTCTTTGTTAAATGCCCTTCAAAGAGATTTTGAGACTTTTAACAATTTTTAATACAAGGACTACACTTTTCACCACAGACAATATTATAATAATAATACACATATTAATTGAGTTCATACTATGAACATACTCTGTTTATTTAGACACATTTTACAAATTATCTCATTGCATTTACTAAAAGTTTTACAAGGTAAATATGCCCATCACTTTTGAAATAAGGAAATTGACACTCAGAAATTTTCCCAACCTGCAAAGATGCTAAGTAAGTTCTTCAGCACAGATGACGCCACATTTATGGCAGAAAGCAAAGAACTAAAAAGCTTTTTGATGAAAGTGAAAGAGAGTGAAAAAGTTAGCTTAAAACTCAACATTCAGAAAACTAAGATCATGGCATTTGGTCCCATCATGTCATGGCAAATAGATGGGGAAACAATGGAAACAGTGACAGACTTTATTTTGGGGGGCTCCAAAATCACTGTAGATGGTGATTGCAGCCATGAAATGAAAAGACACTTAATCCTTAGAAGAAAAGTTATGACCAACCTAGATGGCATATTAAAAAGCAGAGACATTAGTTTGCCAACGAAGGTCCCTCTAGTCAAAGCTATGGTTTTCCCAGGAGTCATGTATGGATGTGAGAGTTGGACTATAAAGAAAAATGAGCACTGAAGAATTGATGCTTTTGAACTGTGGTGTTGGAGAAGACTCTTCAGAATCCTTTGGACCACAAAGAGGTCCAACCAGTCCATCCTAAAGGAAATCAGTCCTGATTATTCATTGGAAGGACTGATGCTGAAGCTGAAACTCCAATACTCTGGCCACCTCATGCGAAGAGCTGACTCATTTGAAAAGACCTTGATGCTGGGAAAGATTGAAGGTGGGAGGAGAAGGGGACGACAGATGATGAGATGGTGGGATGGCATCACCAACTCAGTGGACATGAATTTGAGTAAACTCTGGGAGTTGGTGATGGACAGAGAAGCCTGGAGTGCTGCAGTCCATGGGGTCACAAAGAGTTAGACACAACAGAGCAACTGAACTGAACTGAAAGTTCTTCAGTAGTGATTTGAAAACAGGTCTAATTTTCACTCATGTCCTCATCACCTATGCTATTTCTACCATAACTGAGGAATTCACACAATACAGGTATAAAAATAATGCAAGCTCAAAATTGAAAACAATAGGTGAGAGGACATTTTCAAATTAAAAAAAAAAAAAACACAAAAAACTATTACTATGTTTTCAATAGAAGCCCATACTTCCATTTCATAGATTTGCCATAATTCACTTACCCATTCTCTTCTATAATATACCACAGAGATCATATTGGCATTTGTATGTTTATTTTGTATGTTTATTTGTATGTTTAAATGACAACCCTCTCCAGTATTCTTGCCTGGAAAATCCCATGGAGAGAGGAGCCTGGTAGGCTACAGTCCATGGGGTCACTAAGAGTCGGACACAACTGAGTGACTTCACTTTCATGTTTATTTTATTATAAACATTGCTATATTAAAGTTATTTATATGCGCATTTTTGGACTGTTCTGATTGTTTCCTTTGGTTATGGTTCTAAAAGATAAATTAGTAGATAAAAGATGCAAATATTTTGAATTACTGATATATTTTGCCAAATTGACCTAAGGAAATTATTGTCCATCACCAGTAGAGAAAAGTGGCTTTTCCATTAGACTGTTTCCAGACTTGGAATTTAAAAAAATTATTCTATATTTAATGAGTATCAAATGTATTTCAGATACCATGCAAGGTTCTAGGTTTGTATACAAAGGTGATTAAGGTCAAGATAGAAGTAGTGTGCCATAAAATAATAGGTCCAGGGACCAGGTCCAACCAAGAATAAAAATAAGATCTACAGCACTGAGCAAAGTACTAAAATAAAATGAATAGCACTGCTTAGGATAATGGAAAATCTCTCTGTACATGTCTTTGCTAAGCAACTCCAGAAGACAGTCAAATTCTTCTGTGTGAGGTAATGTTTAGTGGACTTCTATAGCTGTTTCCCTTTAGGAGACAATATTATTTTCACAGGGAAATTGACGTAAAACAATCAAATCTAAAGTGAATAAACAAGAAATCTCAAAGGAAATTTCACTTTCCTTGCTCTCACAGAAGGGAAGAACTATCATTTACTTCAGTGGGCAGGAATTGTCCTTTAAGGGACCATAAATATTAAAGGCCTTATCTAAGAGGGTTTCTTCTCATGTCAAAAAGAGCCAGCCTATATAAAATTGATTTTCATCCTATATAATATCTGGAATTAATACTTTCAACTATGATCAACTAGCCATTTAGTAAAATAATATACTAATTTAGAATAAGTAAAAGTGAAAAATTATGTTAAAAATTATTAAAGGGAACTCAGTTGACTGGTATGTGCCTTCCAAAATAAGTTCCTACATAATACCTTGGTATAGATTCTCAGTCCCTGCTGTGCATTTACTAATTTTATGCATCTCAGCCATAAGACATGGGTACAAACAGCCCTAAAATTAATAAGGAATATTGGAAAATCCTTCAAACTGAAATGTCTCCATTGCTTCCCTTAATAGTCTAATAGAAATCAAAAATTTTAAAAAGAAAGATTATTAGTGAATATGCTGAAAAACAGGTAAGGATTATTTTAGGGGTTAATATTTGAATATGATTCAAGATGTGAATCAAAGTTTATTTTCTTCTTACTGTTTTGTTCTGGTTTTGATTTGTATATGGATTTCCAATAGTTCCAATACCACTCATTTAATCTAGCCATTTTCAATCAAATTGTCTTTGAATCTTTCTTGAAAATCAATTGTCTATATAT
>NW_011494708.1:11333112-11354305 GCF_000754665.1 Bison bison bison | reverse complement strand
ATATATATATATATATATATATATACACACTCTGCTCCTTTTATGTGTTTGGTTATCTTTAAGCCAATGCTATACTGTAGTATTTACTGAATGTTGACTGATTACTAAATTCAGATAGTGTAAGAACTTCAAATTAATCTTCAAAATCGGCTGTTTTAAGTTATCTGCCTATTTATATAAATCTTAGGATCAGTTTTTCAATTTCTACAATATTTTTCAACACTAAAAATATTAGCTTTCAAGTCATGAAAAGACAAGGAGGAAACTTGAACACATGTTACTAAGTGAAATAAACAAATCTGAGAATCCTACATATTGTAGTATTCCAAATAGGTGGTATTCTGGAAAATGCAAAAGCTATAGAGACAATAATATGATTAGTGGTAGTTGGGGTTAAGCAGGATGGGAAGATGAATAGGAGAAACCCAGAAAATGCTTAGGGTACTGAAACTATTCCTCATGATGCTATAATGGTAGATATATATCATTATAAATTTGTCCAAACTCAGAGTATACGACACTGAGAATGAACCCTCATGTGGTTATAGACTGGGCTGATAACATTATGTCAATGAAAGTTCATGAATTATAATAAATGTACCATTTTGGTGTGGGGGTGTTGATGATGGAAGAGACTGTGAGTGTATGCTTATCTCACTCAAATCTTCATTTAATTTTCACAAATATTTCATGTGGTAGGTGCTATTCTTTTACCAACGTATTTTTTAAAAGATACTAAAGATTATACTTAGCTCATTAATTAAAGAGGGAACCAGAGGATATTAAAACAAATTAAAAATAGAATACAAAGAACTGCCACATATGGTAGGCAATCAGGGATGTTGAAATAAATGTGTTTATATATATATGTATACACACACACACACATACACATATATATAAATTATATATGTTATATATAATATAAATGAGTTTATATATATAATATATATAAATATATATGCACACATATGTATAAATATATATATATACACACATGTGTATATATATATAAAGCTCTTTTATGTGAGGGAGAAACCATATCTACACTGGACAAATTTAATTTCCATTTCTATGAACAAGAATCATTTCTACTATCACTTTCTATATCTTGTTAAGTGTAAAAATATTCAAAATAAATGAAAGGTACAGGTAACCCAGGAGGGTGTACTAGATACCAAGTAATCTTTTTTGCCTATTTCAGAGTACTTCACAATTTTTCTTGACAATACTTTAAGGTGTCTTCCATCAGTCAGTACAATCATGAGGTGGAAGTCACAGTAATTTGAAAAGAATTTAATACATAAAAAGAAAAGTTTAATATAAGCAATATTTAACTGCAATCAGGACTGGAGTAACAAAAGATTGACTGCTGCTGCTGCTAATTCGCTTCAGTCGTGTCCAACTCTATGCGATCCCATAGACGGCAGCCCACCAGGCTCCCCCGTCCCTGGAATTCTCCAGGCAAGAACACTGGAGTGGGTTGCCATTTCCTTCTCCAATGCATGAAAGTGAAAAGTCAAAGTGAAGTCACTCAGTCGTGTCCGATTCTTCGCAACCCCATGGACTGCAGCCTACCAGGCTCCTCCATCCATGGGATTTTCCAGGCAAGAGTACTGGAGTGGGGTGCCATCGCCTTCTCCAAGAGATTGACTAGTAGAAGGTAATTCAAGGGACTCTAACGCATATAGGAAGATCAGCTACAACTCGGGGACTGACATAGTGCACCCAAGAAAGAGGCACCCATCCCAGGGCAGAGATCCTAACTGTGTTGGTGAGAGCACAAGTTTGACTCACTAGGTGCCACAAAATCCAGCATGGTGCTGGTTGGCCACATTTGCTGGAAATGCATCCTCTACGTGGCCAGGGAAAGCTATTCATGGGCTGAAACTCACTGAACGTCATCCAAGAGGATGCTAAGGAGGCTGCTGGCTGCTGTGTACTCTTGACTGCCACAGGCCACAGGAGCAAGACTCTAGACAAGGCACAGACTCTGAAAGAGCAATGACCTAATGGATCCTTCTCCAGTGTCCACTTTAGAACATGAATCATTTCCTAGTTCTTCTCAGTCAACTGATAAAAGGTCAAATCATACAAGAACATTGAGGCCAAGGATGTCCCCTGACACAGGCCAAAAAAGGTCTGGCAGAATCCAGGGTGAGTGAGCTATACTTCAAAAGGGCCTAAATTTCTCTAATGATCTGCAAACTTGCTGACCATCTTCACATACTCCAATCAGTTCTCTGCCTCAAGCTTTCTCATCTCTTTCCCTACCAACACATGTTTTGAGAACATGATCAGTTCAGTTCAGTTCAGTTCAGTTGCTCAGTTGTGTCCGACTCTTTGAGACCCCATGAATCACAGCACGCCAGGCTTCCCTGTCCATCACCAACTCCCGGAGTTCAGTCAGACTCACGTCTATCAAGTCAGTGATGCCATCCAGCCATCTCATTCTCAGTTGTCCCCTTCTCCTCCTGCCCCCAATCCCTCCCAGCATCAGGGTCTTTTCCAATGAGTCAACTCTTAGCATGAGGTGGTCAAAACACTGGAATTTCAGCTTTAGCATCATTCCTTCCAAAGAACACCCAGGACTGATATCCTTTAGAATGACCTGGTTGGATCTCCTTGCAGTCCAAGGGACTCTCAAGAGTCTTCACCAACACCACAGTTCAAAAGCATCAATTCTTTGGCACTCAGCTTTCTTCACAGTCCAACTCTCACATCCATACATGACTACTGGAAAAACCACAGCCTTGACTAGATGGACCTTTGTTGGCAAAGTAATGTCTCTGCTTTTGAATATGCTATATAGGTTGGTCAAAACTTTCCTTCCAAGGAGTAAGCGTCTTTTAATTTCATGGCTGCAGTCACCATCTGCAGTGATTTTGGAGCCCCAAAAATGAAGTCTGACACTGCTTCCACTGTTTCCCCATCTATTTCCCATGAAGTGATGGGACCGGATGCCATGATCTTAGTTTTCTAATGTTGAGCTTTAAGCCAACTTTTTCGCTCTCCTCTTTGACCTTCATCAAGAGGCGTTTTAGTTCCTCTTCACTTTCTGCCATAAGGGTGGTGTCATCTGCATATCTGAGGTTATTGATATTTCTCCCAGCAATCTTAATTCCAGCTTCTGCTTCTTCCAGCCCAGCATTCCCTATGATGTAGTCTGCATACAAGTTAAATAAGCAGGGTAACAATATATAGCCTTGAGGTACTCCTTTTCCTATTTGGAACCAGTCTGTTGTTCCATGTCCAGTCTAACTGTTGCTTCCTGACCTGCATACAGGTTTCTCATAAGGCAGGTCAGGTGGTCTGGTATTCCCATCTCTTTCAGAATTGTCCACAGTTTATTGTGATCCACGTAGTCAAAGGCTTTGGCATAGTCAGTAAAGCAGAAATAGATGTTTTTCTGGAACTCTCCTGCTTTTTCGATGATCCAGTGGATGTTGGGAATTTGATATCTGGTTCCTCTGCCTTTTCTAAAACCAGCTTGAACATCTGGAAGTTCACGGTTTACATATTGCTGAAGCTTGGCTTGGAGAATTTTGAGCATTACTTTACTTGTGTGTGAGATGAGTGCAATTGTGTCATAGTTTGAGCATTCTTTGGCATTGCCTTTCTTAGGGATTGGAATGAAAACTGACCTTTTCCAGTCCTGTGGCCACTGCTGAGTTTTCCAAATTTGTTGGCATATTGAGTGCAGCACTTTCACAGCATCATCTTTTAGGATTTGATACTCACTCAGTAATTAAATGTTAAATCAGATCAGAAATATAACTCTGTGTGTGTGTGTGTTTGTGTGTGTGTGTGGTGTATTTTGTTATTTGTATATCTCTGATTCCCAGGTGGCTCAGATGGTAAAGTGTCTTACTGCAATGAAAGAGACCTGGTTTGACCCCTGGGTAGGGAGATCACTTTGAAGAAGGAAATGGAAACCCATTCCAGTACTCTTGCCTGGAAAATTTCATGGATAGAGGAGCCTGGTAGGCTCCAGTCCATGGGATCGTAAAGAGTCGGACACAACTGAGCAACTTCACTTTTAGGAAATAGATGAACAATTGAAATTTTCTTGCAGGTCTACATAGCTTGTATTCAATATGTAACTGATCTGGAAAGCAAGTTTCTGTACATAAAGATGCTGCTGCTAAGTCGCTGGTATTCCCATCACTTTCAGAATTTTCCACAGTTTTCCTTATCCAAAAGAGGGCATCTGCTGCTGCTGCTAAGTGGCTTCAGTCATGTCTGACTCTGTGTGACCCCATAGACGGCAGCCCACCAGGCTCCCTCGTCCCTGGGATTCTCCAGGCAAGAACACTGGAGTGGGTTGCCATTTTCTTCTCCAATGCATGAAAGTGAGGAGGTTCTTAATCAAGAACTCTGGGGATAGTAGAAACAGAGGAGCAAAAACAGAAGAGCAAGCCAAACTGAGACTAAATCAGGAAACTAGATTTAAAGGAGCCACAATGTTTATGTATATTAAATTATCATATTGTACACTTTCAGTTCAGTTCAGTCTCTCAGTTGTGTCCGACTCTTTGCAACCCCGTGAATTGCAGCACGCCAGGCCTCCCTGTCCATCACCAACTCCAGAAGTTCACTCAGACTCACGTCCATTGAGTGGGTGATGCCATCCAGTCATCTCATCCTCTGTCTTCCCCTTCTCCTCCTGTCCCCAATCCCTCCCAGCATCAGGGTCTTTTCCAATGAGTCAACTCCTCGCACTTTAAATATATACAATTATATTTGTCAGCTATTACTCGATAAATCTGGAAAAGTAACTTTTGGTTTAAGAAAATATAACTACTTTCCCCCAAATAATGTTACATATGCTAGTTCAGTTCAGTTGCTCAGTCCTGTCCGACTCTTTACGACCCCATGAATCGCAGCATGCCAGGCCTCCCTGTCTATCACCAACTCCCTGAGTTCACTCAGATTCACGTCCATTGAGTCAGTGATGCCATCCAGCCATCTCATCCTCTGTCGTCCCTTTCTCTTCCTGCCCCCAATCCCTCCCAGCATCAGAGTCTTATGCTAAGATATAATCAATTTATGATTGTCATTTTTCAAAGAATCAATAATTATTTCAAACTGTAAAATAAACAAAAACCCAAAAGCCACATGGTTCAGAGAATTAGAGCATGAAATCAAGATTTACTGAAATAAGATAAGAAAGGCAAAATTATAAGGTAGAAAGTAGACAGGAAGATAATCAAAGGTATTTTGTTCATAGCTTGAATGATAGTAATACCAGTGAACATTTATGCAGCTTACTAGGTTCCAGGCATTTTTTTCTAAGCTCATTTAATTCTCTTAACAATTTTTTGTAGGAAGTACCATGATTATTTCTGTGAAAGAGAATAGGACGACAAACACAGAGGAAGAATGGATGACTGATGATTAATAATTACAGTAAAATTTCCCACAGAGTGAAGTATTATCTATAAACAAAGGTATTTGAGTTACTGATATAATTTAATAACTTCAGTGTTATCCAATGTCTGTGAAAGAAAACCGATAATTCTATAATTAAGTAAAATCAATTACAGTCCTTTATAACATGAAATTTTATTCAAAAAATTAATACAAAACTGTAATGGCAAAATAACAACTCCCATGGCAAAATAATAACTAATGCAGAAAAATTACATACTTATCCATATATACTAGTTTGCATCTTTCCAGGAGATTTACTTTTGTGCAAAGATTTTACCACTTTATGACTATGAATTTTCAATTAAACATTTGGGGAAATGATTAGATTCTCTATTTGTTGCTTTTACAAGAAGAAAGTCACTGACTGTCATAGAAAAAGAACAAAACGTATTTTAAAGCTAGCTGCCATGGCTCTAGAAAATTTTTACTACTACACTGAATCACAGTTTAATTTCTTTGGTGGAAGAGAGGATTGGGGGGATAATCACAAAGGTTTTCGAAAGCAAACTGTATATATTGATTTCTTTTCTGGATTACATAGAAACTATTAACAAAGCAAGGTTCAAGAAAGTTTTTTGAGGTTTAAGTTGTCTATATTTAGAAAGTTTCCAAAGTGCTCTACAAACATATCCTCCTAAGCCTGATGGATCTTTACTAGACACGGAAACAATATAGTGTCTTTCACATCCTTCTATGCTAGAGTTTTTGGCACAAGGATCATTTAAACGTTAAATCCTCATATGCAGTTACTTATTCTAAATAATTATTAGACTTCATTTCTTCTACTGGTTGTTTATCACTTAATAAAACTAGTTGGAGATACAATATTTCTTTATTTCTCCTTAGTTTTCCATGTTATTTTAGTCTACATGCAATTGAAAGAAAAAAAATATAAATAGCATTTATCACAATACTTCATTAAGTCAAACATATGCTAGCAGAGCACCCAACAATTTGTGTGTGCATGTGTGTGTGTATGTAAAAACGATGCTGTCCCATTCATTAAAAAATATCTAGTAATTGAAATTATAGCCCAGCAAATGGATTCGTTTCAGCTTTATATTGAAAGGAAATAAGCTTGCACATTCTCAATTCACAACTCTCTTTGGCTAAAAACCTTAGACTTCACAATCAATTCATTATTTTGGTTTATTTATTGCTCTTTCTTCAGTTATTGAAGGTCTGATCATCACAGCACATAAAGAAGATATGTTAATTTAAAGCTAAGCAACTGATATATTAACTTAGCATTTTATAAGGGAAAAAAATACTGTATGTCAGGCTTTGGAAAGTAGTGGCCATCTGGAGAATCAGCATGAAATTTGGTCTCTATATTTGTATCAATGCAAAGGTTAGCCATATTTTCTGTTCTTAAACTTCCTCTCCCAGGGAATTAGACATACACATTTTCTGTAATCTTTTCACCTCTCATGGTATACATATATTGTAATAACATATGGGGGAAACATGATAGTCAAAGCAATTATTTTTGCTGTCTTCATGGGCATTCCAAAAGGAATTGAGAAACATTAAAGATATATCCACAGCATACATTGCTTTAGCTTTCTGGTTATTTCCATGTGGTCATCTTGCTTGTATGCTGCCATCAGCCAAATACTTGGAATTTTGATGAGTTAGAGCAATGCTTCTATTTGTGCTATACGGCCATTAAAAAATTTTAAGCTTCTCAAAACTAATATATTATGAATTAGAATAAGAATAAATTACTCTTTAAGTGAAAAATATCTACAATACAGGCTCTATTTCGTTATGTCAGCATTAGATTCAACAGATATGAAATTACTTTGTACAAGTGCTCTAAATATATCTAGATACTTACTCTCAATTTAGATATTTACTTCAATCTTCTTGATGTGTACTAGTATCTCACCATAATTTTAATATGTATTTTCCTGATGACATATTGTTAAGCATCCTTTAATGTGCTTATTGGTCATTTGCAAATATTTTATTGTTAAGTATCTATTCAAGTAGATGGCAGTTTTAAAAAAATTTGATTTATTATTAAACTATAAGCTTTTGTTATATACTCTGGATACAAATACTGTGTCAAATATTTAGGTTGCAAATAATTGTTCCCTGTTTGTGTCTTGTCTTTTTATTTCTCAACAATATTTTCACAGAACAGAAGTTTTCAAATTGAATTGATGTCCAGTATATCAAGATTTTATCTTAGGATTCTATTTTCTGTGTCCTAAGAAATGCTTGGCCATGAGTGTCCAGGAGCCTCTTTGGAGCCATGGGTCAGCAGTGGCCTGCTGCAGGGTTGGGAGCACTGAGTGCAGCAGTACCTGCATGGGTCCCTTTGGAGGAGGATACCATTATCTTTATTATCTCCACCATAGTTTGGCCTCAGGTCAAATAACAGGGAGGGAACACAGCCCCTCCCATCAACAGAAAATTGGATTAAAGATTTACTGAACATGGCCCTGCCCATCAGAACAAGACCTAGTTTCCCCCTCAGTCAGTCTCTCACATTAGGAAGATTCCATAAACCTCTTATCCTTCTCCATCAGAGGGCGGACAGAATGAAAACCACAACTACAGAAAACTAATCTGATCACATGGCCTTGTCTAACTCAGTGAAACTATGAGCCATGCTGTGTAGGGGCAGTGGAGAATTCTGACAAAACGTGGTCCACTGGAGAAGGGAATGTCAAACCACTTCAATATTCTTGTCTTGAGAACCCCATGAACAGTATGAAAAGACAAAAAGATAGGACACTGAAAGATGATCTCCCCAGGTTGGTAGATGCCCAGTATGCTACTGGAGATACATGGAGAAATACCTCCAGAAAGAATGAAGAGATAAAGCCAAAGCAAAAACAACACCCAGCTGTGGATGTGACTAGTGATGGAAGTAAAGTTCAATGCTGTAAAGAACAATATTGCATAGGAACCTGGAATGTTAGGTTCATGAATCAAGGCAAATTGGAAGTGCTCAAACAGGAGATGGCAAGAGTAAATATGGACATTTTAGGAATCAGCAAACTAAAATGGACTGGAATGGGTGAATTTAATTCAGAGGACCATTATATCTACTACTGTGGACAAGAATCCCTTAGAAGAAATGGAGTAGCCATCATAGTCAACAATAGTCCAAAATGCAGTTCTTGGATGCAATCTCAAAAACAACAGAATGATCTCTGTTCATTTCCAAGGCAAATCATTTAATATCAGAGTAATCCAAATCTATGCACCAAACAGTAATGCTAAAGAAGCTGAAGCTGAATGGGTCTATGAAGACCTACAAGACCACTAGAACTAAAATCCAAAAAAGATGTCCTTTTCATCATAGTGGACTGGAATGCAAAAGTAGGAAGTCAAGAGGCACCTGCAGTAACAGGCAAATTTGGCCTTAGGGTACAGAATGAAGCAGGGCAAAGTCTAATGAATTTTGCCAAGAGAATGCATTGGTCATAGCAAACACCCTCTTCCAACAACACAAGAGAAGACCCTATATATGGACATCACCAGATGGTCAAATCTGAAATCAGATTGACTATATTCTTTGCAGCCAAAGATACAGAAGTTCTATACAGTCAGCAAAAACAAGGCCAGGAGATGACTGTGGCTCAGATCATGAAGTCCTTATTGCCAAATTCAGACAAATTGAAGAAATTAGGGAAAACCTCTAGACCATTCAGGTATGACCTAAATCAAATTCCTTACGATTATACAGTGGAAGTGACAAATAGATTCAAGGGACTAGATCTGATAGACAGAGTGCCTGAAGAACTATGGATGGAGGTTCGTGACATTGTACAGGAGGCAGGGATCAAGACTATCCCCAAGAAAAAGAAATGCAAAAAGGCAAAATGGTTGTCGGAGGAGGCCTTACAAATAGCTGTGAAAAGAAGAGAAACAAAAGGCAAAGGAGAAAAGGAAAGATCTACCCATTTGAATGCAGAGTTCTAAATAATAGCAAGGAGAGATAAGAAAGACTTCCTCAGTGATCAATGCAAAGAAATAAAGGAAAACAATAGAATGGGAATGACTAGAGATCTCTTCAAAAAAATTAGAGATATCAAGGGAACTTCTCATGCAAAGATGACCACAATAAAGGACAGAAATGGTATGGACCTAACAGAAGCAGAAGATATTAAGAAGAGGTGGCAAGAATACACAGTGAATACACAAAAAATGTTATCATGACCCAGATAATCATGATGGTGTGATCACTTACCTAGAGTCAGACACCCTGGAATATGAAGTCAATTGGGCCTTAGGTAGCATCACTACAAGCAAAGCTAGT
This sequence comes from Bison bison bison, assembly GCF_000754665.1. Taxonomy (NCBI): domain Eukaryota; kingdom Metazoa; phylum Chordata; class Mammalia; order Artiodactyla; family Bovidae; genus Bison; species Bison bison. The sequence continues at coordinate 11,344,596 of NW_011494708.1, read as the reverse complement.
GGAGGTGATGGAATTCCATTCGAGCTATTTCAAATCTTAATGATGATGCTGTGAAAGTGCTGCACTCAATATACTAGCAAATTTGGAAAACTCAGCAGTGGCCACAGGATGGGAAAAGGTCAGTTTTCATTCCAATCCCAAAGAATGGCAATGACAGAGAATGTTCAAACTTCTGCACAATTGCACTCATCTCACACACTATCAAAGAAATGCTCAAAATTCTCCAAGCCAGGCTGCAACAGTACATGAACCTTCCAGATATTCAAGGTGGATTTAGAAAAGGCAGAGGAATCAGAGATCAAATTGCCAACATCTGTTGGATCATCAAATAAGCAAGAGAATTCCAGATAAACATCTACTTCTGCTTTATTGACTACGACAAAGCCTTTGACTGTGTGGATCACAACAAACAGTGGAAAATTCTTCAAGAAATGGGAGTCCCATACCACCTGACCTGCCTCCTGAGAAATCTGTATGCAGATCAAGAAGCAACAGTTAGAACTAGATATGGAACAACAGACTGGTTCCAAATCAGGAAAGGAGTACATCAAGGCTATATATGTCACCCTCCTTACTTAACTTGTATGCAGAGTACATCTCATGAGAAATGCTTGATTGGATAAAGCACAAGGTGGAATGAAGATTGCTGGGAAAAATATCAATAACCTCAGATATGCAGATGACACCATGCTTATGGCAGAAAGCAAAGAAGAACTAAAGAGCCTCTTGATGAAAGTGAAAGAGGAGAGTGAAAAAGTTGGCTTAAAATTCAACATTCACAAAACTAAGATCATGGCATCTGGTCCCATCACTTCATGGCAAATAGATGGGGAAACAATGAAAACAGTGACAGACTTTTATTTTCTTCTGGGCTCAAAAATCACTGCAGATGGTGACTGAAGCCATGAAATTAAAAGATGCTTGCTCCCTGGAAGAAAAGTTATGACCAACTTAGACAGTATATTAAAAAGCAGAGACATTACTTTGTCAACAAAGGTCCATCTAGTCAAAACTATGGTTTTTCCAGTAATCATGTATGGATGTGAGAGTTGGACTATACAGAAAGCAGAGCACCAAAAAACTGTTGCTTTTGAACTGTGCTGTTAGAGAAGACTCTTGAGAGTCCCTTGGACTGCAAGGAGATCCAACCAGTCAATGCTAAAGGAAATCAGTCCTCAGTATTCATTTGAAGGACTGATGCTGAAGCTGAAACTCCAAAACTTTGACCACCTGATGTGAAGACTGACTCATTTGAAAGGACACTGATGCTGGGAAAGATTGAAGGAGGGAGCTGAAGGGGAAGATAGAGGATAAGAAGGTTGAATGTATCAGCAACTCAACGGACATGAGTTTGAGTATGCTCTGGGAGTTGGTGATGGACAGGGAGGCCTGGCGTGCTGCATTCCATGAGGTCATAAAGGGTCAGACACGACTGAGTGACTGAACTGAAATGAACTGGAAATGCTTGCCAAGCTCAAGATCAAAAATTTTTTTCTTATATTTTCATCTAGAAATTTGATAATTTTAGGGCTTGTCTTTAGTATTAAAATTCATAGCATTTTAAATTTTGTGAGATAAACATTTAAATTCATTTCTCTCATACCTATATCCAGAACCACTTGCAGAAGCAACTATTAATATTATTCCTCCATTTTATTATGTTGGCATGCTTGTCAAAACCCAGCTACCATATAGACATCTATTTTGAGCTTTTTATTGTATCCTACTTATCTGTACATCTCTTCTTATGCCAAAATTAGATTGTCTTTTTTCTGTGTGAGTGCTTAGTTGCTTCAGTCATGTCTGACTCTATGTGACCCTATGAATTGTGGCACACCAGGCTCCTCTGTCCATGATATTCTCAGGCAAGAATACTGGAGTGGGTTTCCATGCTCTCCTCCAGGGATGGAACCCACATATCTGGCATTGCAGATGGATTTTTTATCCACTGAGCCACTGGGGAAACCCTGTAACTTTAAGCTAAGTCTTTAAATCAGGCAGTAATCTCTCAAATTTGCTTTTCTTCCTTAGAATTATTTCAATTATTTTATAATATTTACATTGCAATATAGACTCACAATCATTTTGTCAAATTCTATGAAATAAAATCTTCTGGGATTATTATCAGGTACTGAATTTATAGATCATTTAGGGGATAGCTGACACCCCTTCACTGAATCCCAGTATGTACACATGACATGTTTCTCTATTTAGTGAAAGTGAAAGTCGCTCTTTAGCATTCAACTCTTTGTGACCCCATGGACTATACAGGACCCTGTGGAATTCTCCAGGCCAGAATACTGGAGTTGGTAGCCATTCCCTTCGCCAGAGGATATTCCCAACCCAGGAATCAAACCAGGGTTTCCTGCATTGCAGGTGGATTCCTTACCAACTGAGCTATCAGGGAAGTAATAGTTCTTTAATTTGTCCCAACACAGATGTATAGTCTTACATATATATACTTCACTAAATTAATACCTAATTATCCCCTAATTTGGATGGTATTGTAAATTATATTTTTAATTTTAGTTTCTAACTGTTTATTGATGGTGTAAAGAAACACATTTTATTACTATATATAAATCATGTATCCCTTCAATTAGTACATTCATGTTTCTTAGTTGTAATAATTTTAATAGATTATATTGGATATTGTATATATTTAATTACTGTGCACAGTGGGTATAGCTACCATATCATACTTCAGTGAAAGACTTCTCATCTACATGCCGGGAATGCTTTTGGTAGTCAGTGTGAGGTTATCACTCTTTCAGAGAGTGCCTCAGTTGAAGGCAGCCAATTTGCCCAAAAACAATCCCTTCCTAGAGTAAAGTGAAAGTCATTCATTCATGTCCTATTCTTTGGACCCACACGGATTATATAGTCCGTGGAATTCTCCAGGCCATAATACTGGAGTGGATAGCCTTTCCCTTCTCCAGGGAATCTTTTCAACCCAGGGACCAAACCCAGGTCTTCTGCATTGCAGACAGATTCTTTACCAGCTGAGCCACTAGAGAAGTCCAAGATTACTGGAGTGCGTAGCCTTTCCCTTCTCCAGGGGATCTTCCCCGACCCGGAATTCCAACTGGAGTTCCTGCATTGCAGGCAGATTCTTTACCAACTGACCAACTGAGCTATCAGGGAAGCACAACTGATTTATCAGGGAAGCTAACAATCCCTTCTTGGAGCATATAAAATTTTGGCCACCTTGTCCCATGTATAAAGTAGCATTCTAATTCCACATATCCTGTTTGGTTACTTGAGACATTGTTGATTTTGTATCCCAGCATGACTTCTTCCTCTACCCTGTATTGTTTCTTTAATCTCCCTACCACAGATATTGATTACAGAGATGTTTCTAAATGATATCCCTACCTGCTTGCCTCCATCTCAGAGTCTGAAGGCAATACAACTTGAAGCTTTTGGCCTCGTACTTTTTTTTCTTGCCTTATTGCACACGTTAGGGCGTTCAATGTTGACTTGAAGTTGTGAGAGGAAATATACTTGTCTTGTTTCAAGTTTTAGAGGGAAAATGTTGTCATTCAATTATGTATGATATTAGTCATAGGTTTTTGTAGCTTTTGATCAAGCTAATCAAGTCCCCTTATATTGTTTATTTGCCAAGATATTTTTATCATAAATGAGTTATTCAAAATATGTTGTTTAATTACTAAATATTAGGAATTTTCTAAATATATTTATATGAAGCATTATGTGCTAAACCTGTTATGCTGTTAAATGTCTGTATGTATTTTCTTCCTTCAAAATGTACTGACTTGTTTAGACAACCAGTTACTTGTGGATTAACCCCAGGGTTTCAAAGCCTTATTTTGGGGGTTTGTTAATGAATGGCTATAGCTCTTCCTCTAAGACAAGTTTAAACCTCACTATGAGATTATAATCTTTCTACAGAGTTTGCTGAATTCTCTTGGTATTTAACACATTTTTCTGAGTTTGCTTAGTTGGAATTCAAATGCCTACCCCATCCTGTGTGAATTTGGGGCATTGCTCAGTATATAACTTTTCTTAGTTTTCATTGACTGGCTTTATGGAAATTCTCCCTCTCAATTTACAACCTAGTATTCAACAACAACAACAACAAAACCAAAGCTATTCCATTTGGATTTTTGGACTTCATTCTCTGCTTTACTTCTTTTTCTTTTCCACTAGCCACTTCAGCTTCCTTCAACTTTATTTTCTGTTTCCCCAACTTAGTAAGATCAGTGTTACTCATTTTCCTTCTCTCTCTCTAAGTTTTCCCTCTCTGTGCTACAGTACTGAAATACCTCCTGACAGAAAGCCAGTGATGTTGTAGAACTTTGCCCAACTCCCAAGAATCACTATTGTGCAGTGTCTTTTACCCATTGTCTCTCCAAAAGCACTTGTTTATATGCGCTGTTCAGTTTTCTAGCTGATAAAGGGAATACAAAGCTGGTACCAATCCTTCCATCAAGGCAAGGAGAGAAAGTATCTTTACTTACTTTTAAAAACATATTTCCATGGGAGCTAAACACAGAGATACATTTCACTCACATACACATGCACACTCAATGCTTGAAAACACTCTGGCCCTCAAAAAAGAATCAAGAAAAAGAAAAAATATGAACATATGGCATTGCTAGAAAATTTTTATTGAGTAAAAATTCTGGAGACACTTAGACTTGAAAAGATGAAAACTTGGTATTCAGAAAAAAACACAAAATTATATCTGAGATTAGGGCAATAATATAATTTCTGGGAAGTGTTCTTAGATATAGCTGTCAATGTGTATTGAAGTTTATGCACATTTCTAAAATAATGAGTAAAGGTCATGTAATTAGTATAATATTTGATAGGGTTTTAGTAAATGGAGAGATTGTTGGGATTTTTGTTGATATCCAAAATAAATTCTTAAATCAATTCCATCATTGCTTTATTCAAAACTGGAAGATTAATTTTTATAATAGTCATTAAAATTTAAGTTACATACAAATTTGATTCTCAAGAGAATTATTTGGAGGCAAAGAAGATGAAAAGAAAGTTTTATCTTCATCATCATCATTTGTTGTTTATCTGAAGGTCTTACTTTTATCTGAAGGTCTTACTTTAGTCTTTCTTCACTTTTTCCTCAACCTTCTCATAACCCTCATAGAGCTTTCACACTCATTTTATTTTTAACACCTTTGACAAACTCTAATTCTATGAAGAGAGAGAGATACAAGAGTTATGACCCTTACTTCTAGAGTCTAAAATATAGTGTACTTGAAAGAACACATAAAATATCTCAAATGTTAGATTTTTTAAAAGCTGGCTTTGTTTGGTTTCCAGCTGAGCTCTTCTAGTGGATCAGAGAACAGACAAATTAATTGGTGCTTCTCTGATCCAAATAGTAGTACCTATGGTTAGTTGCCCTTCCCAGATCATTGTAGCACTGGGTCTTATAACGTTACCATGTGAGTGTTCTCTAGTGGTGGCTGTCCTGGGTCATAATCTGATTTAGATAGCAACAATCCCTGAAAAAGTCAAGTTTCAGACCTCGTATATTTTCTGACATTGATGAAGAAAATCTTTAGAAATCAGTCATGAAAGAATCCTCATTGTTAATAATATATTTAGAAGTTTGATACTTTGAAATATAATTAAATTAATAATTGCCAACCTCAGGTCATGGCTGTTAGAATAAATTTGCATATTTCACACACAATTATACAGAAAAACCAGGCAATTTTTATTTAACAAGCTCTCAAGTCTGAAGTTAAGACTAGGATAATATGAACATCCACAGAATATTATCTTTATGGCTCCACCATAACCTCCAACAATCCTAGGCACCTCTTAGAAATCTGATGCAAAAGCTCAGAAAGCCTTTAGAGTTTCTTGCAAATGGGGCAAAAGAAGAAAGGGACAGTTTTGTCACATCTGCTCAATAAACCGTTTTTCATAAAGTTATTCCATTCCTCACAGGAATTGAGTTTTGGCACAAATTCCAGTTTTTCCTTAGATAAAAATACCACAAGCCCATAAAATACATAAAAATTAAAATTAGAAGATCTAGAGTTTGAGTAGAATTATACTGTCATGAATATATCATAACATTTTCTGTTTTTAAATTTAACTGGAGGTATACTTTTAATACTCTGTTCATTTAACCTATATACTGAGCACATCATGAGAAATGCTGGGCTGAATGAGTTATAAGCTGGAATCAAGATTGGCAGGAGAAACATCAACAAACTCAGATATGTGGATGATACTACTCTAATGGCAGAAAGGGAAGAGCCTCTTAATGAGTGTGAAGAACTAGCTTAAAACTAAATATTCAAAAAAAAAAAAAACCTAAGACCATGGCATCCAGTCCCTTTGATGAAAGCAGCTGAAAGTCGCTCAGTCGTGTCTGATTCTTTGTGACCCCCATGGACCTTAAAATCCATGGAATTCTCCAGGCCAGAATACTGGAGTGGTCGCTGTTCCTTTCTATAGGGAATCTTCCCCACCCAGTGGTTGAACCCAGGACTCCCACACTGAAGGCAGATTCTGTAGCAGCTGAGCTACCAGGGAAGCCCAGTTACTTCATGGCAAATAGAAGGGTAAAAGGTGGAAGAAGTGACAGATTTCTTCTTCTAGGGCTCTAAAAGCACTGTGGATGGTGACTGCAGACATGAAATCAGAAGACAATTGCTTCTTGGCAGGAAAGCTATGACAAAGCTAGACAGTGTGTTGAAAAGCAGAGACATTACTTTGCCAACAAAGGCTGTATAGTCAAAGCTAGGGTCTTCCCAGTGGTCATATGCAGGTGTGAGAGCTAGACTGTAAAGAAGGAAGAGCAAAAAAGAGTCAATGCCTTCAAACTGTGGTTCTGGATAAGACTCCTGAGAGTCTCTTGAACAGCAAGGGGATCAAACAAATCAATCTTAAGGGAAATCAGCCCTGAATACTCATTAGAAGGACTGATGCTGAAGCTGAAGCTCCAGTATTTTGCTCATCTGATGAGAACAGCTGACTTATTGGAAAAGATCCTGATGCTGGGAAAGATTGAGGGCAGAATGTGAAGAGGGCATCAGAGGATGAGATGGCTTGATGGTATCACCAATGCAATTGATATGAACTTGGGCAAACTTCAGGAGATGGGGAGGGACAGGAAGGCCTGAAGTGCTGCAGTCCATGGGATCACAAAGAGTAGGACACGACTGGGTGACTGAACAAAAACAATACACTCTGAATAAAACAAGTTGGAGAATAAGAATAATAATATACTCCCTAAAATTGTGCAGGAAGTCATTACTTGCTGTGGTATCCAGAGAACTTTATCTTTACCTTCTTCAGCTCATCTAACTCTGAATTTGGTTGCTGATTCCTTTCTTTCTACCGAATTCTCCTGCTGTACTTTGGTTGCTGATTTTCACTATGGCGGGCTTGCTGCAATCAAAATATTCTGTTCACTATTCCCCTTTCCCTCTTCAGCTTTGTTCCTAATATGCTTTAACTTGGAAATACTTGATCTAATTCTTGTTCTTTGTCCTAAACAAAAATAAATTCAATATTTTTCTATGTTCTTATGCAATCCACCCCAGTTTAAATGAATTGTCTAAGTTCTGATTTGAATTGTCTGACCTCCATCATTTATACACAGAAAAATGTTTGTGTTATGAATGGATATTTGCCACCTGTTATTTCAAATCATATAGATCAACCATTAGACTTTTAATTTTTTTTGTCCCGTCTCCACAACTCTACTATGTTCTTTAGAGAAGGAAAAAGTAGTCCTTATCTTGTTTACTTAAATTGTATATTTTGAAAAATTATTTATTTTTATTTCTAAAATATCTTTTGCATTTTTATTCCACTCTCATAACTCTAAGGCAGATCTTCCTTAATTAACTGTTGAATTATGAAGAAATTTGGGACTCATTACGCATGTGTGCATGTTAAGTCACTTCAGTCATGCTAGACTCTTTGCAACCCTATGGACTGTAGCTCTCCAGGCTTCTCTGTCCATAACCTTCTCTAGGCAAGAATACTGAAATGGGTTGCCAGGCCCTTCTAAAATGATATATAATAGACCAAGTATTAAGGATACCCAATCTCTGTCCTCTAACATGTAATTTTTGTTTCCAGGGCTATTAATAGAAATTTTATTGAGAAATTAGGCAAAAAGAGTTCAAAGGAATATTCTATCACCCACAAGGCTGTAAATTCAAACACATTAGAGGTTTGCTGAGTTACCTGAGGAAGCCCTTTCTTCTTGCACTGTCATATCCAAATAGACAGAATAAATGCCAGCATAAAGGTTTAACTTTCCTACTTCCAATCCATTCTCAAAGATAATATAGTGTTTTACCAATTCAAGACAAGGGAAAGAGTGAAAGGATGACAGTGTAAATGAGGAGTCAAGGGAGAAGTGAGAAGTTTGGTCCCAAAGCCTCAATACTAACTCCCTTATTCCAGGTATTTTTGAGGCAAATGTCATAGCAAAAACTGTACCAAAGGTAAACAGAGAAGAAACATTATTCAAGGTGTTTGCAGTAGAAGAGAGAGATCCATGCGTAGTCTGAACTCAGCTCTGTTGAGACAGAGAGTGAGAGAATTTTGAAGACCTGGCATTCGAGGGATTGTAGGACACCTGCATTTGCTAACTGGACATACCCAAAGAGAAAGTAAACTTCCTCCTTTTCTTATGACAGGAGGTAACTTGAAAACTTGGAAAAAAACATCACTGAAGTTAGGCCCCTGACTTCTCACAGCGACGGGGAGTTTGAGTCAGTATCTTCCTTGATCATTACATTTCACAGGGATGCCTCCCATGTCCCCGAGGCCAAGCTGAGGGAAATGTGAAGGCCATCTTGATTGTAAGGAATAGTTACCTCAGAGCTCTCCTGGAAGCTGTCATCCTAGCCCTATAAAAATGGGAAGAACATCCAAATAATAATAAAGTAGAACTGTAGAGTAGTAGACTGAAGAACATAGCTTTTTCTTGCCTGGTTGTAGACAGAGGAAAAAGCTAACAATAAATTTGTACCTTTGAGGTATGTTGTAAACTAGAGAACAATAAAAGTTACCTTCCTACAGGCAAATGCTTTTTTCTACTGTGAAATAAAATTTATATTTTATTTCAAGACAAGAAAAATTTGACATAAAAATGTTCTGCCCTTTAGCCTCTTGTCTCCCCCAGCTCTGCATTATGTATTTGCATTATGCATCCTCCCATTAGCAGGAAAACATATTCAAACATAAAAAGCAACATTCTCCCAGCATCAACAAGACAACTCCTTGAAACATAATATTCCTTCTTGATCTTGTAAGGAGTCACAGGACCCACCAAAATGGAGCTTAAATATGTATTACACAAACTGTCAGTAATACACTTGATATTCAGCCCTCTGCCTCAAAAATTTTTCATAAACTGTATTTTGACTTCTAACAAGTAGAACAGTTCTCAGAACTTTCTGAGAAGCTCTCCCTGGGTTATAATCCTCAAAGTTGGTTTAAATAAAATGTTGCAATTTTTTCTTAGATTGACAAATTTTCATTGACACTACTCATTCCAATTCTTTCATACTTCTGTTGGATTTAATACCTATCTTATGTATAAATAAATCTTAACTAATAATTTAATTAGTACACTGAACTCTGAAATACGCTCAGCACTAGACTGGGTACTTGGAAATCAGAGATAAGTAAAAATTAGTCTCTAACTTTGAGCAGTTTAAAATTCAGTGGTAGTATCCCATAGGAAAATGGCTAATAAAAATATCATGGGTAAATACTGCAATAGATAAAAGTACTTATTGCTAAAATGTTCATTTAACTTAGCTTTACTTTGGGAGAGGGGTAGGTCAAAGAAGACAAGAGAAAACAAAGTGAGTAACACTTGAAGCACATCTCTAATGCTAACACACTGCTCAAAATTTCATTAAAACACGTAATCTAAAGTGTCCAAACACCTTAACACATCTTTCAATCTGGCATCAATTAGGTTTCTCATACCCTGTTCTCCAGCATAATTAAAGTGCATAAAATCAACTTTGTGAGCATAAATAATTTCCCCTAATAATAACTTTGTTCACAATATTTCATTCAACTAAAACACTTCTCATTCTAAATATCCAAATTCAACCTCTCCCACAATACTGAGATTGCATCTTTCAGGAAATAGACTGAAGAGCAAGCTTCAAATGGTAGAAAACTAATCACCTACTTGTGCTTTCCACTGACTTATGTATTGCACTTAAATTTTGGTGAAAATGTCCTGTAACATATTTTTTGAATAATTCAAAGTTTCAGTTCAGTCAGTTCAGTCGCTCAGTGGTGTCCGACTCTTTGCGACCCCATGAATCATAGCACGCCAGGCCTCCCTGTCCATCACCAACTCCCGGAGTTCACCCAAACTCATGTCCATCAAGTCAGTGATGTCATCCAGCCATCTCATCCTCTGTCGTCCCCTTCTCCTTCTGCCCCCAATCCCTCCCAGCATCAGAGTCTTTTCCAATGAGTCAACTCTTCGCAAGAGGTGGCCAAAGGACTGGAGTTTCAGCTTCAGCATCATTCCTTCCAAAGAAATCCCAGGGCTGATCTCCTTCAGAATGGACTGATTGGATCTCCTTGCAGTCCAAGGGACTCTCAAGAGTCTTCTCCAACACCACAGTTCAAAAGCATCAATTCTTCGGCACTCAGCCTTCTTCACAGTCCAACTCTCACATCCATACATGACCACAGGAAAAACCATAGCCTGGACTAGACGGACCTTTGTTGGCAAAGTAATGTCTCTGCTTTTGAATATGAGGCTATGGTTTTTCCTGTGGTCATATATAGATGTGAGAGTTGGACTGTGAAGAAGGCTGAGCGCTGAAGAATTGATGCTTTTGAACTGTGGTGTTGGAGAAGACTCTTGAGAGTCCCTTGGACTGCAAGGAGATCCAACCAGTCCATTCTGAAGGAGATCAGCCCTGGGATTTCTTTGGAAGGAATGATGCTAAAGCTGAAACTCCAGTCCTTTGGCCACCTCATGCGAAGAGTTGACTCATTGGAAAAGGCTCTGATGCTGGGAGTGAGTGGGGGCAGGAGGAGAAGGGGACAACAGAGGATGACATGGCTGGATGGCATCACTGACTCGATGGACGTGAGTCTGGGTGAACTCGGGGAGTTGGTGATGGACAGGGAGGCCTGGCATGCTGCGATTCATGGGGTCGCAAAGAGTCAGACACGACTGAGCAACTGATCTGATCTGATCTGATCTAGGTTGGTCATAACTTTCCTTCCAAGGAGTAAGGGTCTTTTATTTTCATGGCTGCAGTCACCATCTGCAGTGATTTTGGAGCCCAAATAAATGAAGTCTGATACTGTTTCCCCATCTATTTCCCATTAAGTGATGGGACTGGATGCCATGATCTTTGTTTTCTGAATATTGAGCTTTAAGCCAACTTTTTCACTCTCCACTTTCACTTTCATCAAGAGGCTTTTGAGTTCCTCTTCACTTTCTGCCATAAGGGTGGTGTCATATGCATATCT
>NW_011494708.1:11318350-11333012 GCF_000754665.1 Bison bison bison | reverse complement strand
CTCTCCACTTTCACTTTCATCAAGAGGCTTTTGAGTTCCTCTTCACTTTCTGCCATAAGGGTGGTGTCATATGCATATCTGAGGTTATTGATATTTCTCCTGGCAATCTTGATTCCAGCTTGTGCTTCTTCCAGCCTAGTGTTTCTCATGATGTACTCTGCATAGAAGTTAAATAAGCAGGGTGACTGTTTACAGCCTTGACGTACTGTTTTTCCTATTTGGAACCAGTCTGTTGTTCCATGTCCAGTTCTAACTATTGCTTTCTGACCTGCATACAGATTTCTCAAGAGGCAGATCAGGTGGTCTGGTATTCCCATCTCTTTCAGAATTTTTCACAGTTTATTGTGATCCACACAGTCAAAGGCTTTGGCATAGTCAATAAAGCAGAAATAGATGCTTTTCTGGAACTCTCTTGCTTTTTCCATGATCCAGTGGATGTTGGCACTTTGATCTCTGGTTCCTCTGCCTTTTCTAAAACTGGCTTGAACATTAGGAAGTTCACAGTTTACATATTGCTGAAGCCTGGCTTGGAGAATTTTGAGCATTACTTTACTAACGTGTGAGATGAGTGCAATTGTATGGTAGTTTGAGCATTCTTTGGCATTGCCTTTCTTTGGGATTGGAATGAAAACTCATCTTTTCCAGTCTTGTGGCCACTGCTGAGTTTTCCAAATTTGCTGGCATATTGAGTGCAGCACTTTCACAGCATCATCTTTCAGGATTTGAAATAGCTCAACTGGAATTCCATCACCTCCACTAACTTTGTTCGTAGTGATGCTTTCTAAGGCCCACTTGACTTCACATTTCAGGATGTCTGGCTCTAGGTCAGTGATCACACCATCGTGATTATCTGGGTCATGAATATCTTTTTTGTACAGTTCTTCTGTGTATTCTTGCCAGCTCTTCTTAATATCTTCTGCTTCTGTTAGGTCCATACCATTTCTGTCCTTTATCGAGCCCATCTTTGCATGAAATGTTCCCTTGGTATCTCTAATTTTCTTGAAGAGATCTCTAGTCTTTCCCATTCTGTTATTTTCCTCTATTTCTTTCTTTCTTTTTTTTTGGTTTTATTATTTTTTTATTTTATTTAACTTTACAATATTGTATTGGTTTTGCCATATATCAAAATGAATCTGCCACAGGTATACATGTGTTCCCCATCCTGAACCCTCCCTCCTCCTCCCTCCTCATACCATCCCTCTGGGTCTCCCAGTGCACCATCCCCAAGCATCCAGTATCATGCATCGAACCTGGACTGGTGACTCGTTTCATATATGATATTATACATGTTTCAATGCCATTCTTTCGAATCATCCCACCCTCTCCCTCTCCCACAGAGTCCAAAAGACTGTTCTATACATCAGTGTCTCTTTGCTGTTTCGTATACAGAGTTATTGTTACCATCTTTCTAAATTCCATATATATGCGTTAGTATACTGTATTGGTGCTTTGATCGCTGAAGAAGGCCTTCTTATCTCTTCTTGCTATTCTTTGGAACTCTGCATTCAGATGCTTATAACTTTCCTTTTCCCCCTTGCTTTTCGCTTCTCTTCTTTTCACAGCTATTTGTAGGCCTCCCAGACAGCCATTATGCTTTTTTGCATTTCTTTTCCATGGGGATGGTCTTGATCCCTGTCTCCTGTACAACGTCACAAACTTCATTCCATAGTTCATCAGGCACTCTATTTATCAGATCTAGGCCCTTAAATCTATTTCTCACTTCCACTGTATAATCATAAGGGATTAGATTTAGGTCATACCTGAATGGTCTAGTGGTTTTCCCTACTTTCTTCAATTTCAGTCTGAATTTGGCAATAAGGAGTTCATGATCTGAGCCACAGTCAGCTCCTGGTCTTGTTTTTGCTGACTGTATAGAGCTTCTCCATCTTTGGCTGCAAAGAATATAATCAATATGATTTCGGTGTTGACCATCTGGTGATGTCTATGTATAGCGTCTTCTCTTGTGTTCTTGGAAGAGGGTGTTTGTTATGACCAGTGCATTTTCTTGGCAAAACTCTATTAGTCTTTGCCCTGCTTCATTCTGTATTCCAAGGCCAAATTTGCCTGTTACTCCAGGTGTTTCTTGACTTTCTACTTTTGCATTCCAGTCCCCTATAATGAAAAGGACATCTTTTTTGGGTGTTAGTTCTAAAAGGTCTTGTAGGTCTTCATAGAACCGTTCAACTTCAGCTTCTTCATCGTTACTGGTTGGGGCATAGACTTGGATTATTGTGATATTGAATGGTTTGCCTTGGAAATGAACAGAGATCATTTTGTCGTTCTTGAGATTGCATCCAAGTACTGCATTTTGGACTCTTTTGCTGACCATGATGGCTATTCCATTTCATCTGAGGGATTCCTGCCCACAGTAGTAGATATAATGGTCATCTGAGTTAATTTCACCCATTCCAGTCCATTTTAGTTGGCTGATTCCTAGAATGTCGACATTCACTCTTGCCAACCCTTGTTTGACCACTTCCAATTTGCCTTGATTATGGACCTGACATTCCAGGTTCCTATGCAATACTGCTCTTTACAGCATCGGACCTTCCTTCTATTACCAGTCATATCCACAGGTGGGTATTCTTTTTGCTTTGGTTCCATCCCTTCATTCTTTCTGGAGTTATTTCTCCACTGATCTCCAGTAGCATATTGGGCACCTACTGACCTGGGGAGTTCCTGTTTCACTATCCTATCATTTTGCCTTTTCATAATGTTCATGGGGTTCTCAAGGCAAGAATACTGAAGTGGTTTGCCATTCCCTTCTCCAGTGGACCACATTCTGTCAGATCTCTCCACCATGACCCGCCCATCTTGGGATGCCCCACGGGCATGGCTTAGTTTCATTGAGTTAGACAGGGCTGTGGTCCTAGTGTGATTAGATTGACTAGTTTTCTGTGAGTATGGTTTCAGTGTGTCTGCCCTCTGATGCCCTCTTGCAACACCTACCGTCTTTCTTGTGTTTCTCTTACCTTGGGCGTGGGGTATCTCTTTACGGCTGCTCCAGCAAAGTGCAGCTGCTGCTCTTTACGTTGGACAAGGGGTACCTCCTCACTGCCACCCTTCCTGACCTTCAACGTGGGATAGCTCCTCTAGGCCCTCCTGCGCCCGCACAGCCAGGGCTCCTTGGATGTGGTGTTGGTCTTCCTGGCCGCTGCCCCTGGAGTTGGGCGTGGGGTTGCTCCTCCCAGCCACCACCCCTGGCCTCAGGCATGGGGGCGTGGGGTAGCATGAACTTTATTCCTGTGACTTGAATTAAAAAAAAAAAAAACTCTTTTATATTAAAATTCTGTATTCATCTTAATAGCATTATCAATAGTCTTGATTTGCTCCAGTATAAATTATGAATAAATAAATGGATACAAATTATCATTCATTTGAGGGCTTAAAAAGTCATGGTTTTATTCATTTTTGTAACTTCAAGATTCTGTGAATGTAACTTTTGCATTGTAGCATTTCAATGAGCGATTATTAATGTTTTCTTTCTTTATATCCCTAGTGCCTTTAGATTTTCAGAACTGCTATATCCATAGCTGTTAAATAAGTGATTATTAAATACTAAATTCTATGCAGCCCTGAAATCCTCGAGTATCTTTCTGAAGATATATATAACAATTTTTTCACTGTTTCAATACTCTGATATCAACTTTGTCACATCTCTGATTTTTATAAATAAATAAAACATAACTTATACAGTGTTATAAATTTATACTTAAGTGTTTTGCTTCCTAACATCAATTGTAATACAAAAATGGGAATTTTAATGACATGAGATCTGAAGGAAAAGACCTGAGGAAAATATTTCCTCTGTGCCAGCACTAGACAATGAGATGTACAAATTAACTAAAGTTCATCAACAGCAGCTGACCTAGTTGACTTTCCCAAGGAAATAAAAGCATTTGAGTGTGAACTCAAAAGCTTTAAGATCTCTCATCCTTCTTTCTCTTTATCCCCTATTGTGCTGACTCTGGAGTGGTAGGGGGGGCGAACTGACTATTTTCCCCTCCAAAGACCTTTCCTTTGTACTTCTTCAAAGATCTGTCTTAAAATTTTCTGTCAGATTAGTTACTTTATTTTAGATTATGTCCATTTTAAAAAGGAAAAAAATAAAAAGAAAGAAAGAAACAAGCCATATCCTTTACAAATAGCCCTAATAAATATCACTTCTTTCTTTCCCTTTTCTGTATGAATATCTTAAATAAGCATCAGTTCAATTCAGTCATGCAGTTGTGTTCAACTCTTTGTGACCCTATGGACTGCAGCATGCCAGGCTTCCCTGTTCATCATCAGCACCCAGAGGTTGCTCAAACTCATGTCCATCAAGTTGGTGATGCCCTCCAACCATCTCATCCTCTGTCATCCCCTTCTCCTCCTGCCTCCTTCAATCTTTTCCAGCATCAGGGTCTTTTCCAATGAGTCAGGTCTTCACATCAGGTGGCTAAAGTTTTGGAGCTTCAGCATCAGTCATGAATGAATATCATCAATGAATATTCAGGACTGATTTCCTTTAGGATTGACTGGTTTGAGCTCCTTGTAATCCAAGGGACTCTCAAGAGTCTTCTCCAACACCACATTTCAAAAGCATCAGTTCTTCGGTACTCAGCTTTCTTTATAGTCCAACTCTCACATCCATACATGACTACTGGAAAAACCATAGCTTTGACTAGAGGGACTTTTGTTGGCAAAGTAAATAAACATAAGCTTTCTCTGTAAAAGTTCTTCCTCCCCTTTTTATATGCTAATCAACTAACTTAAATCTCCTTTCTTACCAGTTACACTAGTGAACCTTCTCACTCAAAAGCCACCAACAATTTCTAATTATCAGACCTTTGGAATCTTAAGTCCTAATCAAAAACTGTATCATTCAACATTGTTGTCCACTATTCTTGGAAATTCTCTTTTTTATGTTTTAAGACAAAATCATATATTTCTATTTTCCTCTGACCCTTCAAATCTAATCTTTTACTTTGCTACTTTCTGTTACATTTTATAGACAGAATCTCTAAAGGAATGAACTTCTGTAATGGCCAGAAGGCAATGGCAACCCACTCCAGTACTCTTGCCTGGGAAATCCCATGGACGGAGGAGCCTGGTAGGCTACAGTCCATGGGGTCGTGAAGAGTTGGACTCGACCGAGCGATTCACTTTCAGTTTTCACTTTCATGCCCTGGAGAAGAAAATGGCAAACCATTCCAGTATTGTTGCCTGGAGAATCCCAGGGAAGGGAGCCTGGTGGACTGCCATCTATGGGGTCGCACAGAGTTGGACACGACTGACGTGACTTAGCAGCATGCATAAGGCTTGATGCTTGCTCTTTTTTAGTCATCCTTGGCAGGAAACAGCGTTATGAGAGCAATGACATGTCTTTTAGAGTGAGTTTATTAACTATCTGTTTTCCCACTTACTAGTTCTGTGACGTTGAGCCAGTTGAACTTTCTGTCCTTCATCTGTAATACGGTCATAAGAGTAACAATATCTCCCTCAGAGCTATTGTAAGAATGACAAAATAAGCCATGTGATGTTTTCAGAACAATAACTGGAACACAGAAAACATTCTAAACATTTTGACTACTAGCAGCAATAAGATGTGAAAAATGGAATGGAAGTTAAGTGAGTGTGTGCATAAAATAAGAATGATTTCAAACACTCAGAGCACATAGTTATCTTAGACCTTTTTACACTAAAAAATTTGCTCAAATTATTTCATACCTTATATTAAGAAGATGCTTTAAGAATCATCTTGTTGAAGCCTCCCATTTTAAAGAAGATGAAGTTGAGTCTGAAAGAATGAAAATGTCATGTCTAGATCCCATAATTAGTACTGGAATTTTTCTATGTGTAGATGGAAGATGAATGCCAACCTGTTCATTCTTCAATACTATTTTAAAGGTAAATAAATGTAAATATTTAGAAGATTATTATTTGCAGTCAATGTATATATCTGAGTTTATGCTTTAAAGTACTCTCTCTAACTAGTGCTTAAATTTTAACATTCAGAGATTCAGTAGAACTAGTGGGGGAAATTGAAAAAGCTTTAATTTACCAGTATCTATTGAAATAAAAAGAAAAATTAACTGAAATATGTCATGTTTCAGGCTTTTATTTTTGTGTCTTCAATTTTTACTTTCATTTCATATCCATGGGGGCTAAATTAAAAAAGAAAAGTCAAATGATTCACCTGAGAGCAACCTGATAAGCAGCCCTCATTCCTAGAAATTTCTGAAAATCTATGTATTTGCATATACTTGGAAACAAGGAGATCAAGGCCAGGTTCACTTCCTATCATGATAGTTCTCATGGGTGCCATTGAACACTAATAATGCCGCCAATCTTGACAAAAACCTTTTGATGACTGATCACAAGAACAAATAAAGTGAATTTTTCAGTGTATTCCTTTTGTTTTTACTTTCCCACTACAAGGTTTGCCTTAGGCTTCTTTCTAGTAGGGTTATATTATTAAGGCCAGGACCAACTGTCTGCCTCTATCATAACTGACAATTGTAATTTTCTCTACTGGGGTGAGATATCATTGAACCTAGTACCTCATATTTCTCTTATCTTCCCTGCATGTGTCCTAAGAATAGGGCAGTACCATTAATAAAACTATCTTTTAAAAAGTTAGTAAAATACAGAAAGGAGAAAAAGAACATGAGTTTATCTTCAAAGTCTTGCCTTTCATTGATGTAATCTAGATATATTCCCAGTCAAATTGTGTTGTGTTGTGGTGGTGTTAGTTTGAATTTGTTTTGATTTCTTTCTACAGAGGTGAGTGAGGCAGTTATTACAGTACTCTGTTTTTCCAGTAAGAGTTAATACTAACATTATAGAAAAGAGATGGTAAAATGTAATTGTTCAGTATTATAAATAATGAAAAGACACATGGGTTTTGCTAAGAACATTATTCAAATATTATATTTTGTGTGTGTGCTAAGTTGCTTCAGTCATGTCTGCCTTTGTAGCTTACCAGGCTCCTCTGTCCATGAGATTCTCCAGGAAAGAATATTGGAGTGCGTTGTCATGCCCTCCTCCAACAGATCTTCCCAACCCAGGGATCAAACCCATGTCTCTTATGTTTCCTGCATTGTCATGTGAGTTCTTTACACTATCTCCATGTGGAAGGCCCTGATATTATATTTTATCATAATCAAGTAGATAAGAAAGTATAGCCAGATCCTACTGGGAGATAAAATTATATACAGTAATATACAGTAGTCCCCGCTTAACCACAGTTTTGTTTTCCACAGTTTCAATTTCCTGAGTGAACCATGGTCCAAAATTATCAAATGAAAAATTCCGAAGATAAACAACTTTTAAGCTTTATGCACATGCTGTTCTGAGTAGTATAATGGGATCTTGCACTTTCCTGCTCTGTCCCTCCTCCCAGGGCAAGAATCATCCCTTTGTCAAGTATATCACCATGCACTCCCCAAACATTAGCCAGTAGGTGTGGTTCTCAGATTGTCAAAATATTGCAGTACCCTTATTTTACTTAATAATGGTCCCAAAGTGCAAGAATAATGATACTGGCAATTTACATATTCTCTTACTGTGACTATAAATTAAACTTTATCATAGGTGTGCATATATAAGAAAAATTATAGTATATATATGGGGTTTGGTTCTGTCCATGATTTCAGGAATCCATTGGAGGTTTTGGAATATATTCCCCATGGATAAGTGAAAACTACTGTGTTGCTACTGAGCTTGTATTGCGAAAGGGAGTTTTGCCAGCAGTAACCTAAAAATGACTTCTGGGAGCATTCATCTAAATTTGGCTAATGGTTTATGAAATATTTTTAGCAAGTTAGAAAAATAGTACTTTAAAACAAATTAACATATTAAAACTGGTTTAGCATTTAAAACAAAAGCCTGGCCTTATATTTTTAATTTTTTTAATATAGTTTGTAATAATAGAGGCAACCATGTTTGACATGACAGATGAGGATTCATTTCAATTATCCATTCCTTCCCTTTCTTCTCTTTCAGTTTTGACAGTTATTATTTGAGTGCTTCTGGTTATCTTTTACCTTTAAGTAAAGTCTTGAAATATCTGTTCAATGTTCCAACAATTTTAGATGATGTATGAGGAGCTAGCACTCCTATAATTCTTTCCACTTCTCTATTTCCCTTTTCTTATACTCTGTAACTTTGTTTTTATATTGCAAACCTAATAACATTCACATACTATTCTAATATAATGTCTAACACTTCTGTTTTTTCTAAATGATTATTCTAACATTTGAATCCATAATTATATGTTAAGGATTATTTTCTTGTGTATGTGATCATAACTTCTCAGAAAATGTCCCTTAAGGCTGGCCTCATATTAAAGAGTAATAAAACAAGTTTGTTTAAAAATTTATATGCTAATATTATTCTAATATAAATCTACAATTAATAGGGTAAGCTTTTATTGATTAATATGAAAATTTTTATAGTAGCTGCCAAATGCTACAATTCATTAAAGATTAGTATTGACACATATATTTAACCAATGGGTATAAGAATGAAAGGACTGTTTTAAATAGACAATGTCAGTTTTAATAACCAATCTCCTGGATAGCTGATGTATTGAAGTTTTTGTAACACCACTTCTGGAAATTTGAGATAATAAACTGTGCTTTATTTTTAGTTGAAAGTATATTGATAATCTTTGAGAATTCAAATATTTTATCTTTGTGGTATCTTTGTAACACTGAATAATTTGTTTCTTTGTCACACTTTCACAATACAGAGGCTAAAAGCATGGCATGAATAATTATTTATTAATAATATAAGTTAAATTAAGCACAGTGACTTTTTCCCCAGATGTCTTTCTTAATCTTTGACACCTTTGCCTTCCATCATAATTGCAAAACAGATTTTCTCATTATATTCATCTGTCTGTCTCCAACCCATAATTTTCTAGTCATGAACAAATGCACTCATTATCAAAACTAAAATTGAGTATTAAGGGAGAGATTCAAAATGTGGCACTGATATCACAAAATTTGACTTTCATTAACATGATAACTTCAGTGGAATGATTAAAAGTAATTATAACCTAGCAAATCTGTTTCTTCAATAAGACTATAGAATTAATTTTATATCTCTTCCCTTAGTCATAACTTCCTTAGTTCTTTAGATTCTTCATAATAAAATGTTTTTCCCAAACTGTTAGTGGATATCAGCACAGTAATAGTGGTGAAATCTTCGTATAATAGTTGTGAAATCTTTCCTTGGAAAAAAAGCTATGACAAACCTAGACAGTATATTAAAACCAAAGACATTACTTTGTCATCAATGATCTGTATAGTCAAAGCTATGGTTTTTCCAGTAGTCATGCATGGATATGAGAGTTGGACCATAAAGAAGGCTGAGCACTAAAGAATTGATGCTTTTGAAATGTCGTGTTGGAGAAGACTCTTGGGAGTCCTTTGGACTGCACTGAGATCAAACCAGTCAATCCTAAAGGAAATTAGTCCTGAATATTCATTGCAAGGATTAATGCTGAAGCTAAAGCTCCAATACTTTGGCCACCTGATGCGAAGAGCAGAGTCATTAGAAAAGACCTGATGGTGGGAAATATTGAAAGCAGGGGGCGAAGGGGACGACAGAGAATGAAATGGTTGGATGGCATCACCAACTCAGTGGACAGGAACTTGAGTGAACTCCCAGAGATGGTGATGGACAGGGAAGCCTGGCATGTTGCAGTTAATGGGATCACAGAGTCAGACGTGACTGAGAGACTGAACAACAACAACACTGAGTTTAAATACATTTTAAAGCAGTATGTGGTTAAGTGTTCACTTATAATAAGAAACCATAATGTAGAGTCTATAATACTGACAATGTGGTGGTATACGATCACACTGAAGGACCTCCACATACTTGAGTCTGATTATATGAAGTGACTGAAAACACCTTTCTGCAACTCTGATTCAACTTTGGACAAGTTTGAAAAAAAATACAAAGATCATGAAGGAACTTACATCATTTTTAAAAGGACTAAATCTGAATTCTTAAAAAGAAAAAAAGAGTAAAAATCAGTTGAAGTCATGCCCTCTAATCTTTTCATTATCACCAACCCTGTGCCAACATAGCAGAAAGAAGAATTTTGACTTGGATTTATGGTGAAAGAAGAAAGGCAAGACAAAAAAGAAGAAGGAAGGACAGAAGAAAAGAAGATAAGATGGAGTTGGCAGACTAAGGTCCAGAAATATGAAAGAAGACATAATTTTGGGAAGTCTTAAAATATGTGATTTCATGATTTTTTTTCAATGATTTTTTTAAAAATTGGAGGATAATTGTTTACAATATTGTACTGGTTTCATCAACATGAATCATCCATAGGTATGTGTGTATCCCCCACTCCTTGAATCTCCCTCCCACCTCCCACCCTATCCCACCCTAGGTTGTCACAGAACACTGGATTTGAGCTCCCTGCATCATACAGAAGATTTCTACTGGCTATCTAATTTTACATATGCTAATTGAAAAGGAACTGCATGAAACAACACATATTCAGTGATACTATTCAAATAGGTAAGAAAGAACACTTTGTAATTCATTTGAATAAATAATTTGAAATTCGTATAGAACTTTTCATAGAAATCAGATGTGATATGTATTTGAAAATGTCAGTGATAGAAAATAGCTTTGACTTACTACAAATGTTGTGTCCACCTGCAGATGAGGAGAAAAGATGTGAAGACAGCTGGGTAGGATAACGAGAGTCCTGTAGGTAAAACTGAGGCAAACCTCCAGCACCATCACAGAATTAGAGCCCTGAAAATTCTGAAAGAGATGGGAATACCAGACCACCTGACCTGCCTCTTGAGAAATCTATATGACAATCCTGCTTCGAGTAAGTCCATTTTTTTTTTTTTTCCAGCAGAAATTGCAACAGAATTTGTCACTGTTTCATATTTTGACAATTCCTGGAATATTTTACGTGCTTTCATCAACTGATCATTTCCCCATCTTTCTCTCTCCCAGCCTTCAGCAACCACTGCCTTGATCAGTCAGCAGTTATTAACATCAAAGACAGCACAAAGATTTCAGTTCGCTGAGGGCTCCCAGCGAATGATGGCTAGCATTTTTAAGCAATAATGTATTTTTAATTAAGTTATGTACATTGTTTTTTTTAAACATAATGCTATTGTACATTAACAGACTACAATATAATGTAATGCATGCTAAGTCGCTTCAGTCATGTCCGACTCTGTGCAACCCTATGGACAGCAGCCCACCAGGCTCCTCAGTCCACAGGATACTCTAGGCAGGAATCCTGGAGTGGGTTGCCATTTCCTTCTCCGAATATAATGTAAACATACTTTTATATGTACTAGGCAAACAAAAAATTTGTGTGACTCATTTTACTGCAGTATTTGTTTTACTGTGGTGGTCTGGAACCAAACCTGCACTATCTCCAAGGTGTGCTTGTATTTTATTATGACAATTAAGTTCCGTAATTAAATGAGCCATAATTCCACTAGATCATACAATGTGAAACTCTGAAATCCAAGTCACTTGATAGCCATAGCTTGCAAATCAAATCAAATCAAATTAAAAAGTAAATATCTTATGTGTATTGACTTGGACAAGATTCTATTTACTCAAATAAGTGACCGATTAACCAGTGAAAATTGCAGTTTTTAGTTTTGAGAATGAATATAAAATGAATGTGCTATCACAAGATGATGCTTTCGGAAGTGCAGTGTACAGTTATACTGGTTGTGGTACACTGGCACACTGGCATCTGGGCTTAGAGACTATGATTCTATCAACTGCAAGTATAAAAAAAGAGAAAAAAAAAAGCAGCTTCCAGAGTTGCTAGTGGAACTATGAAAAAAATAAATCATTATTTTGAAAATAGCATTTTTAAAATATCTGAATATTTATTCTTTTAAAGGCACTGGGAAGTTACAGGAGCAACAATCCGTTATGCTTTACTCATAAAATTTTGAGTTTATGGAAAAATTATAAAATTAGATTGAGAATTTCAAAAAACAAGATTTATTTTCCCAAATATACTGTTGGCATCCTAAAATAAAGAAGAAAATGTAACAAATTTATGGAAAATGCCCTAATATTTTAATAAACATATTTTATTGAGATATAGTTCTATTTATCTATTATCTATTATTATCTATCTGTATATGACTTCACAGTGGATTTTGCAGCAGACCAACACTCACTTACCTCATGTGCAAAGAAAAGAATATTTTGAGATTCTCAACTTCTTAGTCTTTTCCTGCTCCCTCACTCATTCCAGCTCTGGGAAGGAAGACTAAATTGGCATCTAAAATCTCCAGAAGGAATTCTGTACTTCACTACAGAAGAAACTTGACATTTAGCCAGCTCTGCTTGGAAGGAGTAAGAAAACTTCTTTATTTCTGTGGTTTAGTATTAAGATGTTCATCTTTGCCAAATATTTAAGTCCGTCAGTTCAGTCGCTCAATCATGTCTGACTCTTTGCAACCCCATAAATTGCAGCATGCCAGGCCTCCCTGTCCATCACCAACTCCCGGAGTTCACTCAGACTCAAGTCCATCAAGTCGGTGATGCCATCCTGCCATCTCATCCTCTGTCGTCCCCTTCTCCTCTTGCCCCCAATCCCTCCCAGCATCAAAGTCTTTTCCAATGAGTCAACTCTTTGCATGAGGTGGCCAAAGTACTGGAGTTTCAGCTTTAGCATCACTCTTTCCAATGAACACCCAGGACTGATCTCCTTTAGACTAGACTGGTTGGATCTCCTTGCAGTCCAAGGGACTCTCAAGAGTCTTCTCCAACACCACAGTTCAAAAGCATCAATTCTTCAGCACTCAGCTTTCTTCACAATCCAACTATCACATCCATACATGACCACTGGAAGAACCATAGCCTTGACTAGACAGACCTTTGTTGGCAGAGTAATGTCTCTGCTTTTTAATATGCTATCTAGGTTTGTCATAACTTTCCTTCCAAGGAGTAAGCGTTTTTTAATTTCCTGGCTGCAATCACCATCTGCAGTGATTTTGGAGCCCGCCCCCAAAATAAAGTCTGACACTGTTTCCACTGTTCCCCCATCTATTTGCCATGAAGTGATGGGACCAGATGTCATGACCTTAGTTTTCTGTTGAGCTTTAAGCCAACTTGTTCACTCCCCTCTTTCACTTTCATCAAGAGGTTTTTTAGTTCCTCTTCACTTTCTGCCGTAAGGGTGATGTCATCCGCATATCTGAGGTTATTGATATTTATCCCGCCAATCTTGTTTCCAGCTTGTGCTTCTTCCAGCCCAGCGTTTCTCATAATGTACTCTGCATATAAGTTAAATAAGCAGGGTGACAATATACAGCCTTGATGTACTCCTTTTCCTGTTTGGAACCATGACCAAATTCTAATTCCATTTCCAGTTCTAACTGTTGCTTCCTGACCTGCATGTAAGTTTCTCAAGAGGCA
The DNA here is from genome assembly GCF_000754665.1 of Bison bison bison. NCBI lineage: Eukaryota > Metazoa > Chordata > Mammalia > Artiodactyla > Bovidae > Bison > Bison bison. Next base: position 11,319,590 of record NW_011494708.1, on the reverse strand, counting down.
GGTCAGGTGGTCTGGTATTCCCATCCGTTTAAGAATTTCCCACAGTTTATTGTGATCCACACAGTCAAAGGCTTTGGCATACTCAATAAAGCAGAAATAGATGTTTTTCTGGAACTCTCTTGCTTTTTCCATGATCCAGAGGATGTTGGCAATTTGATCTTTGGTTCCTCTGCCTTTTTCTAAAATGAGCTTGCACATCTGGAAGTTCACGGTTCACATATTGCTGAAGCCTGGCTTGGAGAATTTTGAGCATTACTTTACTAGCATGTGAGATGAGTGCAATTGTGCATAATTTAAGTAATGGTCTCCAATTATTCTTTCAATAACAGCATGCATGCAGTAACAGTCTTTCCCTGCATATCTCCTGAGTCTTTTGCTTAGAGTTCACATTCTAGAAGAGAATGTGCTACAGATCAAGTACTCAAATAGTGACAAGGAAAACGGCTACTAAACAGCTCAGATGGTAGGATCCAAATCTTACCTCAGTCGCTTATTAGACCTGTGAATTTGGTCAATTCACTTACATAATATTTATTAGTTCCTTAATATACAAAATAAGATTTGAGTAGTACTTGATATTGCCAGGTACTTAATACAAATTCAGTAAGTATTATCTGTAGTGCGTTGCCATTTCCTTCTTCAGGGGATCCTGACTCAGGGATCGAACCTGGGTGTGCTGCATTGCAGGCAGACACTTTTCCCTCTGAGCCACCAGGGAAGATCAAGTGTATTATCTGTATCTATATTTAATCAATAAAGTATGTTATACCATGTCAAGTATACATCTTTAATACTCAAAAATTAGATTTTGTAAAATGTAATTTACATACATTGGGATAAAAATAATTTCTAGATGTTTTCCAGCTAACTGAAAAATGAGTTGAAACTGATTATCAGTAACCTTCAGTTAAGTTTGAGTAGGATTTAAAGTTAAGTAAATATAACTCTCAAGCCTTTGACTGTGTGGATCACAATAAACAGTGGAAAATTCTTAAAGAGATGGGAATACCAGACCACCTGATCTGCCTCTTGAGAAACCTATATGCAGGTCAGGAAGCAACAGTTAGAACTGGACATGGAACAACAGACTGGTTCCAAATAGGAAAAGGAGTATGCCCAGGCTGTATATTGTCACCCTGCTTATTTAACTTATATGCAGAATACATCATGAGAAACGCTGGGCTGGAAGAAGCACAAGCTGGAATCAAGATTGCCGGGAGAAATATCAATAACCTCAGAT
>NW_011494708.1:11304923-11318250 GCF_000754665.1 Bison bison bison | reverse complement strand
CGCTGGGCTGGAAGAAGCACAAGCTGGAATCAAGATTGCCGGGAGAAATATCAATAACCTCAGATATGCAGATGACACCACCCTTATGGCAGAAAGTGAAGAAGAACTAAAAAGCCTCTTGATGAAAGTGAAAGAAGAGAGTGAACAAGTTGGCTTAAAGCTCAATATTCAGAAAATGAAGATCATGGCATCTGGTCCCATCACTTCATGGCAAATAGATAGGGAAACTGTGGAAACAGTGTCAGACTTTATTTTTGGGGGGGCTCCAAAATCACTGCAGATGGTGATTGCAGCCAGGAAATTAAAAGACACCTACTCCTTGGAGGAAAGTTATGACGAACCTAGATAGCATACTCAAAAGCAGAGACATTATTTTGTCAACAAAGGTCTGTCTAGTCAAGACTATGTTTTTTTCCAGTGGTCCTGTATGGATGTGAGAGTTGGATTGTGAAGAAAGCTGAGTGCTGAAGAATTGATGCTTTTGAACTGTGGTGTTGGAGAAGACTCTTGAGAGTCCCTTGGACTGCAAGGAGATCCAACCAGTCCAGTCTAAAGGAGATCAGTCCTGGGTGTTCATTGGAAAGAGTGATGCTAAAGCTGAAACTCCAGTACTTTGGCCACCTCATGCAAAGAGTTGACTCATTGGAAAAGACTTTGATGCTGGGAGGGATTGGGGGCAGGAGGAGCAGGAGACGACAGAGGATGAGATGGCTGGATGACATCATCTACTCAATGGATGTGAGTCTGAGTGAACTCCAGGAGTTGGTGATGGACAAGAGGCCTGGTGTGCTGCAATTCATGGGGTCGTTAAGAATCAGACACGACTGAGTGACTGAACTGAACTGGGATTAAAGACACAAATCAGTAAAAGCATTGCAATATGAGAAAATCCCTTTTACCTCAAAACTTCTTGGATTTTTTTAATAAAAGGAAATGTAAATTGATTTTTCTCTCAAAAACAACAAAGATGTCTTAATAAATTAAATGTGTGAAAGTTTTGAGGCTTTAAATATAACATTTTCTCAGTAAAATCTAATATCATCATTTTCACACAACAGAAGGTAGTTAAAATATATGCTAATCATATTTAAAATGACAGTGTTAGGAATTAATGTTTCCTTTTTTTTTAAATTTTGGATGTTTTCATAGGGAACCAATTGTATTTTCTAAAGTTTAAAATAAAGCTTAATATAAAAGAGTAAGTGTAATTTTTTAAAAATTAATTCATTCCAAAAAAGCTAATCTAGTTTTCTAAATGCTGTTTTAAATTTATACTTCATGCAAACTATCCATATTTCAACATTATTGAACTGAATTCTTTTTCATTCAGTATGAAGCAAGTTTTTTTAATTAAATGTTTATTTGGAAATTTATATTTTCTCCTCCTACCCGTTTAAATTTGTACTCAGCTTATTTGAAATAATATGTTAGACCCTTCCCCCTCCACTTTAAAATATTACATTTAAAGTCTAACTTCATTATAAAATAGTACTTTTCTCAGTTTCAAATTTACAGCAAATATTTCTGGAATCAGAGTACAAAATTTAATGTTAATAAATTAATATAATAATTTATCTACCTTAAAATTAAGAATAAATCAAATTCTCCAATATATTGTCTGATTACAAAAGAACTTTTGACAATTGTACACTCCTGCTGCTGCTGCTAAGTCACTTCAGTAGGTCCGACTCTGTGCGACCCCATAGATGGCAGCCCATCAGGCTCCCCCATCCCTGGGATTCTCCAGGCAAGAACACTGGAGTGGGTTGCCATTTCCTTCTCCAAAGCATGAAAGTGAAAAGTGAAAGTGAAGTCGCTCAGTCATGTCCAACTCTTAGCGGCCCCTTGGACTGCAGCCCACCCGGCTCCTCCATCCACGGGATTTTCCAGGCAAGAGTACTGGAGTGGGGTGCCATCACCTTCTCCAATTCTATCTTCTTTCTATCTTACTATCTTTTTTCTAAATGAAATATCTTACTGTATCATTCATAAAGTGCAGGTTCAATCCTTAGGTAAGGAAGAAATGGAAACCTACTCCAGTATTCTTGCATGGAAAATCCTATGGACAGAGGAGCCTGGTAGGCTGCAGTCCATAAGGCTGCAAAAAAGCTGAATATGACTTAGCAACTAAACAACAATATATATTTATCATTTTATATATACACATTTTATGTAATGTGTTCCTAATTGTTGCTGTTTGTTGTTCAGTCTTGTCCAACTCTCTGTGACCGCATGGACTGCAGCACGCTTGGCTTCCCTGTTCTTCACCATCTCCCAGAGCTTGCTCAAACTCATCTCAGTTGAGTAGGTGATGCCATCCAATCATCTTGTTCTCTGTCGTCCCCTTCTCCTGCCTTCAATCTTTCCCAGCATCAGGGTCTTTTCTAATGAGTCGGCTCTTCACATCAAGTGGTCAAAGTTTTGGAGCTTTATCTTCAGCATCAGTCCTTCCAATGAATATTTGGATTGATTTACTTTAGAATTGACTGGTTTGATCTTCTTGTTCCGTTCTCCAGGGGATCTTCCCAACCCAGGGATCGATCCCAGGTCTTCTGCTTTGCAGGCAGATTCTTTAATCATCAGAGCCACCAGGGAAGCCCTTGTGTTCCTAGTACACATGTTGAAAATCTTTAATATAGATTTTGTCACATAGTTGCTCTAGAAATATTGGCTAATTCAATGCAGGCAGTTTTGCTCCTGAGTAATATTTGCTGCTGCTGCTGGTGCTGCTAAGTCGCTTCAGTCGAGTCCGACTCTGTGCAGCCCCATAGACGACAGCCCACCAGGCTCCCCCGTCCCTGGGATTCTCCAGGCAAGAACACTGGAGTGGGTTGCCATTTCCTTCTCCTGAGTAATATTTAGAAGCTCTTAGTAATCAGCCTTTCTAATGAAGTTTATTTAAAAAACTAAGATAAATCAGAGAAATAATCTTTTTGAGAACAACAAAGAAAAGCATAAACGGGCTAGAGATGCAGAAAAATATGAACCATGGAGAGATAATCTGAACTCAGAAACTAGTATTGCCCTGGGAGTATTTAAGTTACTAGACAAAGTTACGAGTAAAGAACCCAAGATGCCCCGGCTGGGGACAGAACAACCAGCAGAATTTGAAGGACACATAGGTGACGCATGACATAATTCCCCCCCTCCCCCGGGACATCTGCTGAAGTTTCAGACTGGGCAACTTGATCAGGGAGCTAAATTCATAGGTGAAAAGATGTTGAAAAAAAGATTTACTTGCTTCTTTATGAAACAAAAATTAGAGGGACCATGAAGTACACTCAAGAATCTCACTTGAGAACATGTTCAGTTCAGTTCAGTTCAGTTCAGTTGCTCAGTCGTGTCCAACTCTTTGCCACCCGATGAATCTCAGCATGCCAGGCCTCCCTGTCCATCACCAACTCCCAGAGTTCACTTAGACTCACATCCATCGAGTCAGTGAGGCCATCCAGCCGTCTCATCCTCTGTCGTCCCCTTTCCTCCTGCCCCCAATCCCTCCCAGCATCAGAGTCTTTTCAATGAGTCAACTCTTCTCATGAGGTGGCCAAAGAACCGGAGTTTCAGCTTTAGCATCATTCCTTCCAAAGAAATCCCAGGGCTGATCTCCTTCAGAATGGACTGGTTGGATCTCCTTGTAGTCCAAGGGATTCTGAACAGTCTTCTCCAACAACAACTTCTCCAACAGTTCAAAAGCATCAATTCTTCGGCGCTCAGCCTTCTTCACAGTCCAACTCTCACATCCATACATGACCACAGGAAAAGCCATAGCCTTGACTAGACAGACCTTTGTTGGCGAAGTAATGTCTCTGCTTTTGAATATGCCATCTAGGTTGGTCATAACTTTCCTACCAAGGAGTAAGCGTCTTTTAATTTCATGGCTGCAGTCACCATCTGCCGTGATTTTGGAGCCCCCCCAAAAATAAAGTCTGGCACTGTTTCCACTGTTTCCCCATCTATTTCCCATGAAGTGGTGGGACCAGATGCCATGATCTTCATTTTCTGAATGTTGAGCTTTAAGCCAACTTTTTCATTCTCTTCTTTCACTTTCATCAAGAGGCTTTTTAGTTCCTCTTCACTTTCTGCCATAAAGGTGGTGTCATCTGCATATCTGAGAATATTGGTTTTTCTCCCAGCAATCTTGATTCCAGCTTGTGTTTCTTCCAGCCCAGCATTTCTCATAATGTACTCTGCATATAAGTTAAATAAGCAGGGTGACAATATACAGCCTGGCCGTACTCCTTTTCCTATTTGGAACCAGTCTGTTGTTCCATGTCCAGTTCTAACTGTTGCTTCCTGACCTGCATACAAATTTCTCAAGAGGCAGATCAGGTGGTCTGGTTTTCCCATCTCTTTCAGAATTTTCCAAGGTTTATTGTGATCCACACAGTCAAAGGCTTTGGCATAGTCAATAAAGCAGAAATAGATGTTTTTCTGGAACTCTCTTGCTTTTTTGATGATCCAGCAGATGTTGGCAATTTGATCTCTGGTTCCTCTGCCTTTTGTAAAACCAGCTTGAACATCAGGAAGTTCAAGGTTCACATATTGCTGAAGCTTGGCTTGGAGAATTTTGAGCAATACTTTACTAGTGTGTGAGATGAGTGCAATTGTGCGGTAGTTAGAGCACTCTTTGGCATTGTTTCTTCGGGATTGGAATGAAAACTGCCTTTTTCCAGTCCTGTGGCCACTGCTGAGTTTTCCAAATTTGCTGGCATACTGAGTGCAGCACTTTCACAGCATCATCTTCCAGGATTTGGAATAGCTCAACTGGAATTCCATCACCTCCACTAGTTTTGTTCATATTCATGCTTTCTAAGGCCCACTTGACTTCATATTCCAGGATGTCTGGCTCTAGGTCAATGAGCACACCATCGTGATTTCTGGGTCGTGAAGATCTTTTTTGTACAGTTCTTCTGTGTATTCTTGCCACCTCTTCTTAATATCTTGTGCTTCTGTTAGGTCCATGCCATTTGTGTCCTTTATCAAGCCCATCTTTGCATGAAATGTTCCTTTAGTATCTCTGATTTTCTTGAGGAGATCCCTAGTCTTTCCCATTCTGTTGTTTTCCTCTATTTCTTTGCATTGATCACTGAAGAAGGCTTTCTTATCTCTTCTTGCTATTCTTTGGAACTCTGCATTCAGATGTTTATATATTTCCTTTTCTCCTTTGCTTTTTGCTTCTCTTCTTTTCACAGCTATTTGTAAGGCCCCCCAGATAGCCATTTTGCTTTTTTGCATTTCTTTTCCATGGGGATGATCTTGATCCCTGTCTCCTGTACAGTGTCACCAACCTCATTCCGTACTTCCTCAGGCACTCTATCTATCATATCTAGGACCTTAAATCTGTTTCTCACTTCCACTGTATAATCATAAGGGATTTGATTTAGATCATACCTGAATGGTCTAGTGGACTTCCCTCCTTTCTTCAATTTAAGTGAATTTTGCAATAAGGTGTTCATGGTCTGAGCCACAGTCAGCTCCTGGTCTTGTTTTTGCTGCCTGTATAGAGCTTCTCCATCTTTGGCTGCCAAGAATATAATCAATCTGATTTCGGTGTTGACCATCTGGTGATGTCCATGTATAGTCTTCTCTTATGTTGTTTGAAGAGGGTGTTTGTTATGACCAGTACATTTTCTTGGCAAAACTCTATTAGTCTTTACCCTGCTTCATTCTGTATTCCAAGGCCAAATTTGCCTGTTACTCCAGGTGTTTCTTGACTTCCTACTTTTGCATTCCAGTCCCCTATAATGAAAAGGACATCTTTTTTGGGTGTTAGTTCTAAAAGGTCTTGTAGGTCTTCATAGAACCGTTCAACTTCACCTTCTTCAGTGTTACTGGTTGGGGCATAGGCTTGGATTACTTTGATATTGAATGGTTTGCCTTGGAAACGAACAGATATCATTCTGTCGTTTTTGAGATTGCATCCAAGTACTGCATTTCGGACTCTTTTCTTGACCATGATGGCCACTCCATTTCTTCTGAGGGATTCCTGCCTGCAGTAGTAGATATAATGGTCATCAGAGTTAAATTCACCCAACCAGTCCATTTCAGTTCGCTGATTCCTAGAATGTCAACATTCACTCTTTCCATCTCTTGTTTGACCACTTCCAATTTGCCTTGATTCATGGACCTGACATTCCAGGTTCCTAAGCAATACTGCTCTTTACAGCATCGGACCTTGCTTCTATCACCAGTCCCATCCACAGCTGGGTGTCCTTTTTGCTTTGGTTCCATCCCTTCATTCTTTCTGGAGTTATTTCTCCACTGATCTACAGTAGCATATGGGTACCTACTGACCTGGGGAGTTCCTGTTTCAGTATCCTATCATTTTGCCTTTTCATACTGTTCATGGGGTTCTCAAGCCAAGAATACTGAAGTGGTTTGCCATTCCCTTCTCCAGTGAACCACATTCTGTCAGATTTCACTACCATGACCCACCCGTCCTGGGTTTCCCCACGGGCATGACTTAGTTTCATTGAGTTAGACAAGGCTGTGATCCTAGTGTGATTAGATTGACTAGTTTTCTGTGAGTATGGTTTCAGTGTGTTTGCCCTCTGATGCCCTCTTGCATCACCACCATCTTACTTGGGTTTCTCTTTCCTTGGGCATGGGGTATCTCTTCACGGCTACTCCAGCAAAGCCCAGCCATTGCTCCTTACCTTGGACGAGGAGTGGTATACATATATCTCCTCCATTTTGAAACTCCCTCCCATCTCCCTCCCCACCACACCACTCTAGGTTGATTCAGAGCCCTGTTTGAGTTTCCTGAGCCATAAGCAAATTCCCATTGGCTGTCTATTTTACATATTGTAATAAAAGTTTCTATGTTACTCTTTCCATACATCTCACCCTGACCTCCCCTCTCCCCATGTCCATAAGTCCATTTTCTATGTCTTTTTCTCTATTGCTGCCCTGTAAATAAATTTTTCAGTACCATTTTTCTAGATTCCATATATACAGAGTACAGTAGAATATGGTATTTATCTTTCTCTTTCTGACTACTTCACTCGCTATAATAGGTTCTAGGTTCATCCACCTCATCAGAACTGACTCAGATGCATTCCTTTTTATGGCTGTGTAATATTGCATGCTGCATATAAGCCACAACTTTTTTATCCATTCATCTGTTGATGGACATCTAGGTTGCTTCCATGTTCTAGCTATTGTAAATAGTGCTGCAATGAACAATGGGATACATGTGTTTCTTTCAATTTTGGTTTCCTCAGGGTATATGCCTAGGAGTGGGATTGCAGGGTCATATGGTGGTTTTATTCCTAGGTTTTTAAGGAATCTCCATACTGTCTTCCATGATAGCTGAATCAATTTACATTCCCACCAACAGTACAAGACTGTTCCCTTTTCTCCACACCCTTTCCAGCATTTATTTTTTGTAGACATTTTGATGATGGTCATTCTGACCAGTATAAGGTGATATCTCATTGTAGTTTTGATTTGCATTTCTCTAATAATGAGAAATGTTGAGCATCTTTTCATGTGTTTGTTAGCCATCTGCATGTCTTCTTTGGAGAAACATCTGTTTAGGTCTTTTCCCACTTTTTGATTGGGTTCTTTGCTTTTCTGGCATTGAGTTGTATGAGCTTCTTGCAAATTTTGGAAACTAATCCTTTGTCAGTTGTTTTGTTTGCTATTATTGTCTCTCATTTTGAGGGCTGTTTTTCACCTTGCTTATAGTTTCCTTTGCTGTGCAAAAGCTTTTAAGTTTACTTAGGTCCCACTTGTTTACTTTTGTTTTTAGTTCCATTACTCTGAGGTGGGTCATAGAGGATCCTACTTTGATTTGTCATCCAGTGTCCTGCCTATGTTTTCCTCTAAGAGTTTTATAGTTTCTCGTCTTAAATTTAGGTCTTCAATTCATTTTGAGTTTATCTTTGTGTGTGGTGTTAGGAAGTGCTCTAATTTCTTTTACATGTAGCTGTCCAGTTTCCCAGCACCATTTATTGAAGAGGATGTCTTTGCCCCATTGTATACTCTTGCCTCCTTTGTCAAAAATAAGATACTCAGAGGTGCATGGGTTTATTTCTGGGCTTTCTATCTTGTTCCATTGGTCAATATTTCTGTTTTTGTTTTTTTTTTTTTGCCAGTACCATACTGTCTTGATGACTGTAGCTTTGTAGTATAATCTGAAGTCAGGAAACTTGAATCCTCCAGCTCCATTCTTCTTTGTCAAGACTGCTTTGGCTAATCAGGGTCTTTTGTGTTTCCATATAAACTGTGAAATTTTTGTTCTAGTTCTGTGAAAAACACCATTGGTAATTTGATTGGGATAACACTGAATCTGTGGATTGCATTTGGTAGTATAGTCATTTTCACAATGTTGGTGCCTCCTACCAGGAACATGAATATCTCTCCATCTATTTATGTCATCTTTGATTTCTTTCATTAGTGTCTTATAATTTTCTGTGTACAGTTCTTTTGTCTACTGTAGGTAAGTTTATTCCTAAATATTTAATTCTTTTTGTTGCAATGGTGAATGTGATTGACTTCTTAATTTCTCTTTCCAAATTTTCATTGTTAGTATATACAATTGCAGGTGATTTCTGTGTGTTGATTTTGTATCCTGAAACTTCGCTAAATTCATTGCTTAGCACAAAACCAATAAAATATGGTAAAGTAATAAAAAAATAAAATAATAATTTTCTGATACTATCTTTAGTACATAGTACTTTCTATGTACAGTATTATGTCATCTGCAAACAGTGAGAGCTTTACTTATTTTTTGATCTGGATTCCTTTTATTTCTTTTTCTTCTCCAATTCTGTAGCTAGGACTTTCAGAACTATGTTGAAGAGTAGTGATGAAAGTGGACACGTTTGTCTTGTTCCTGATCATAGGGAGATTGCTTTCAGTGTTTCATCATTAAGAATAATGTTTGCTGTAGGCTTATCATATATGGCCTTTACTATGTTGAGGTAGTCCCTTCTATGCCCATTGTTTTTGAAGAATTTTAATCATAAAAAGGTGCTGAATTTTGTCAAAGGCTTTTTCTGCATCTATTGAGATGATAATATGGTTTTTATCTTTCAATTTGTTAATATGCTGCATTGCATTGTACATCATGACTTTTATTTCAATGATAATTAAATGAATTTGATTGCAATTAGTGACTAGTCTGGGAAGGTTTTGAAAGGAGTGGAGCAAAATAATTTAAGGTTTTACCACCTTAGGATAAATCATGTCTTAGGTAAAATGGATGATTTGACAAAATTATCAACTTTCTTTGAAAATGTAATCTTTTTTTTTTTTTGAAAATGTAATCTTATCTCTTAGAAAAGATGGTAAATAAATATATAAAATTGGCCATAGCATCATTTAAAATTTAAAATACTACATAAAAATAATCATAAACTGGACAACAGTAAAATCATAGAAAAATTTAGGTCCACGTCACTTTGGTTAAAGGCTGATATAAAATAAATGGATGCTGTAAATATAAGAGGTATACTCCTGGGTAGCTTGGCTGCTAAAGAATCTGCCTCCAATGCAGGAGACTTGGGTTCAATTCCTGGGTTGGAAAGTTCCCCTGAAGAAGGGATAGGCTACCCACTCCAGTATTTTTGGGCTTCCCTGTTGGCTCAGATGGTAAAGAATCCCCCTGCCATGTGGGAGACCTGGTCTGGATCCCTGGATTATGAAGATCCCTTGGAGGATAGAATAGGCATCCCACTCCAGTATTCTTGCTTGGAGAATCCCTATGGACAGAGGAGCAAGGCAGGCTACAGTCAATGAGGTTGCAAAGAGTGGGACATGACTGAGTGACTAAGCACAGCACAGCACAGCACACATATTATTGACTATTCCAGAAGAATGCAAAGGATTAGATTTTATTCAGAAAAGTGACGAAATTCAAGATTTCTTACATCTTAAGTGCTATTGAAAGAATATGTTTGTAAGAATAAAACCTGAATTTTCAACCCAGTAAAAATATACCTCATTATATAATATTTATTTAGTTTCTGAAAGTAGATTTGTATGTCAAAAGATGATAAATATGAATGAGAATTCATCTGAATATAAAAGTCTTTGAAGTCAATGTAAACAAATTTATTTTCAGTAGCCTATTACTTCTTGTTGAAATAAAAATTGGTATGAAGACTTACTCTATGACACAATTAAATGGGTATTATAATTCTAAATTCTCTTTCTATATATACACTATAAGAAAACAAATATAATTCTGTAACACTACAGCTTTAAGTAGTAACTGTCTTTCAGTTCTATACATACAGAGATTTTAGGGCCTAGATATTGATTTTTAAAATTATTTAGTCAAAAGAAGAAATCTTTTTAAGTAACTATATTATTTAATCAATAAAAATCCACATAAAAGCTTCATTATTAAATTTTAAAGCTATAGCTTGAACTAAAAGATTTAACGGAAATGGGGAAAACAACGATTTCACTTGAAGCAATTAAAGTATTTGTCATGTGAAAAATTTATTATAATACTAATTTTCTGAAAATGTTATGTGAGAGAAGCCAAAATTTAGGCTGTCATTTAATTAAGGTCTTTATTCATAAAAATGGTAAAGCTGACAACTTGAAAAGTAAAGCAAAAACATATTTTAATGGCCTGTTTTCAATAGTGAGACAGAATTCTAATTTGTCATGAGTTAGGAGCCCCCAAAAATAAAGTCTGACACTGTTTCCATTGTTTCCCCATCTATTTCCCATGAAGTGATGGGACCAGATGAATTTCAAATTTGGTACACAAAACAAAGTATTGTTAGTATTTCCCTGTGCCTAGCATGATTCCATATTCCTACTTTTCCTTTTTCTCTAGCTGAAAGGCCAAATTTCTCTAGTGACAATGGCCAAATGTCAACTAAAAAGTTAATCTAGATTTGCTGTTGTTTAGTCGCTAAGTCATGTTTGACTCTTTTGTGACCCCATGGACTGTAGCATACCAGGCTTCTCTGTCCATGGGATTTCCCAGGCAAAAATACTGGAGTGGGTTGTCTTTTCCTTCACCAAGGGATCTTCCAGGCCCAGGGACTGAACCTGCGTCTTTTTGGCATGAGGATTCTTTTACCATTGAGCTACCAAGGAAGGCTCTAAAACTAGAGTGTCTCCAAGTTTTCAATGTTACTTCATGAGCTATTTGTGTGGGTAAATCAGAGTTATGCTCCTGAGACAGTGTTCTTTGTGAGACTAAGTTTTTGGAAGTAGATGCATGATTTTCTTCTTTGGACATTTAAAAAAAATGAGATAAATTCTTTGGTTTTTGAGTGACTGGAATATTTTTGCCCAAAGGCAAGAAAATGAACTCTATGCTTTGTAACTTCCTACAATCCTAGCAATTCTAACTTTTGAAGAAATACAATCAATTGCATTACTTATATCAATAGTTATGTAATAGAGCATAGCATTCCAGGCTAATTAGTCATTTTAAAGGGCTTGCTCTCTGAAAGAATAGATGTATTTTCACCTTAGTTCCATTATTTGTTTTCATGATTTTGTTCTTTCTATTCCTTTCTCCCTCCTTCCTTTCCTCCACTGATTTCTTACATCCTTTCTCCATGCTTTTATCCTACTTTCATTCCTTTTATTTTTTTTGTGACTAATTTATGGTTCTACATCATTTTAAATTAATGAGATTAAAAGTTTTATTTATTTGAAACATAACCTACATATTTTAGAATATTTTGAAAATATCTAAATGGAATTTGATATATCTAGTTATATTTTTAATGCTTCATTCACATTTAAATCTAGTTAAAGGAGAGAGGATTTAAAAACTTCAGTTATCTCATGTCAATCTGAGGCAGGAGATAGCTGGGCATCCAGCCTCCAGGGTAAAGGGAGAGGATGGGCCCTGTCCACACCACATATTTCTCATTTTTGAAGTCAAGAGATCTTCTGGAGTACACATGTGCAGAAAGGATCCTTTAGGTCAAAGGGGGAATAATGTCAAGTAATGCTCTACCCATAGAACTCTTTGTTAAGACCCATCTTGGCGAAGAGATGCCTTGTGCACACATGGAAAGATCCTGATATACACTAAATATGGACTGTGAACTAAACAAATCTACGTGATTAGCCAAAGGAAAAACAGAAGAAATGCCCCATATGAGTGATTTAAACTACCATGAGGGTGCAATTCAAGGACTCTCCCTCTGAGTCTACCTGTGTATCTATTCACATGTACTGTACTCTTTTCCTCTTAAAATAATACTTACTTCACTATTTTCTATTTTAATGGAAATTCTTTTCTGCAAAGCCAAAGGGCAGGGCCCTTGTTGCTGACCATTGGTGTGGTAGCAAGAATCTGGTGCATTCACCAGTGCAAACTTGCCCCAGCCTCTGACTGGGAACCCAAGACTTGCTCCAAGCCACTGCAGGCTGAGGCTGCCACCCAAGACCATATCTGAGACTGATGAGATTTTCAAAAGTGAGTTTAAGGATGTATACATGTGAGAGCTGGACCATAAATAAGGTTGAGCGCCAAAGAATTGATAGTTTCAAACTCTGGTGCTGGAGAAGACTCTTGAGAGTCTCTTGGACAGCAAGGAGATCAAATAAGTCAATCTTAAAGGAAATCAGTCCTGAATATTCATTGGAAGGACTGATGCTGATGCTGAAGCTCCAATAATTTGACCACATGATGGGAAGAGCCCCCTCCTTGGAAAAGACCCTGATGCTGGGAAAGATGGAGGCAGGAGGTGACAGAGGATGAGAGTTGGATGGCATCATCAAATAAATGGTCATGACTTTGAGCAATCTCAAGGAGATAGTGTAGGACAGGGAAGCCGGTGTGCTATGGTCCAGCTAAGAGATGGACATGACTGCGGGACTAAACAACAACAGCAAATATGAAATAAAGCTATTCATATTCAGGATGGTGGATTTTATACTCTATGGATATAAAAATTGCCATTCAATATTAACTGAGACAATGCCATTGTCATGAATTTATCCTACCTAATATTTAAATAAAATTGTATTAATTTTCTTCCAGTAGTAGAAATTCTGAATTGATGATTTAGTCTTTTAACTGGGTCCTCAAGTGACAGAAGGAGCAAGGGATCTCCCTTGGGTCTCTTTTATTAAGGGAATAATTCCATTTATGAAGGCTCTTCCCTCATGACCTGATCATCTCCCAAGGGCCTCACCTCCAAACACCATCAAGTCTGAAATTCAGTTCAGTTCAGTCATTCAGTCGTGTCCGACTCTTTGCAACCCCATGAATCGCAGCACACCAGGCCTCTCTATCCATCACCAACTCCCGGAGCTCACTCAGACTCACGTCCATTGAGTCAGTGATGCCATCCAGCCATCTTATCCTCTGTCATCCCCTTCTCCTCCTGCCTCC